>NC_041221.1:55113096-55113561 GCF_002837175.3 Physeter macrocephalus
GGGGGGGGGGAGGGGCACGGATGCGGGGCAAGCCTGCGGCGGCAGAGGCCGGCGTGACGCTGCACCGGCCCGAGGTGCGCCGCACGTTCTCTCAGGGAAGCTGTCCCTGGATCCCGGGACCCCGGCAGTGGCGGACTGCACAGGCTCCCGGGAGGGGAGGTGTGGAGAGTGACCTGTGCTCGCACACAGGCCTCTTGGTGGCGGCAGCAGCAGCCCTAGCGTCCCACGCCCGTCTCTGCTGTCCGCGCCGATAGCCGCGGCTCGCGCCCGTTGCTGGAGCTCCTTTAAGCGGCGCGCTTAAACCCTTCTCCTCGCGCACCAGGAAGCAAAGAGGGAAGAAAAGGTCTCTTGCCTCTTCGGCAGCTCCAGACTTCAACCGGACTCCCTCCCGGCTAGCCGTGGCGCACTAACCCCTTCAGGCTGTTTTCACTCTGCCAACTCCAGACCTTTCCCTGGGATCCGACT
>NC_041221.1:55113762-55115927 GCF_002837175.3 Physeter macrocephalus
AAGCAAAGAGGGAAGAAAAGTTCTCTTGCCCCTTCGGCAGCTCCAGACTTCAACCGGACTCCCTCCCGGCTAGCCGTGGCGCACTAACCCCTTCAGGCTGTATTCACTCTGCCAACTCCAGACCTTTCCCTGGGATCCGACCTCCGAAGCCCGAGCCTCAGCTCCCAGCCCCCGCCCGCCCCGGCGGGTGAGCAGACAAGCCTCTCGGGCTGGTGAGTGCGGGTCGGCACCGATCCTCTGTGCGGGAATCTCTCCGCTTTGCCCTCCGCACCCGTTCGGTGGGTGTTCTATAGGAGAAGTTCCACGTGTAGCTGTATTTCTGATGTATCTGTGAGGAGGAAGGTGATCTCTGCGTCTTACTCTTCCGCCATCTTGGACCATAATCTCGTCTTTACTTTTTAAATAAATCAAGGTTAGTATGGTTTTATTTTAGATTTCAATTGGATAGGATTAGTTATACCTGTTTATGTACCCAAAAGGTAGGGATTTATAAACTCTTGCCATATGGGGACACATTAAACGGTATCAGGTGCTAGTGCTGTACTTAATTGTCAGTTGGTAAATCCAATGAAATATTCTTTCTTGGTAGAATTAAGTAAAAAACATTTGGAAGTTCAACACTATGTGGTTCAATATAATACATGTTAGTATTATTTTGAAGGGTTACTGCCTTCAATTGACTATTGGACTGGAATCAAAAAGCCTTGGTTCGTTATGAACTAAATATGTAATATTAAGAAAGCCCCTTAACCTTTCTGGATATCAGTGTTCTCATCAGCAAATTGAAAGGGCTGAACAAAATTATCTCTAAAATCAATTTCTAGAAACATATGATTTTTTTCTTTTCTTGTCTACGTTGGGTCTTCGTTGCTGCATGCAGCCTTTCTCTAGTTGCGGTGAGTGTGGGCTACTCTTCGTTGCTTTTTTTTTTTTTGAACATATGATTTTTGGGTTTTTTTTGCGGTACGCGGGCCTCTCACTGTTGTGGCCTCTCCCTTTGCGGAGCACAGGCTCCGGACGCGCAGGCTCAGCAGCCATGGCTCAAGGGCCCAGCTGCTCCGCGGCATGTGGGATCTTCCCGGACCGGGGCACGAACCCGTGTCCCCTGCATCAGCAGGCGGATTCTCAACCACTGCGCCACCAGGGAAGCCCCTGAGCATATGATTTTATAATTACTATTTTTGTGATAGAAAATTACCAATAAAAATAAGAGAATACAGGTTGAGAAGTTTTACTTCAAGAGTGAATACAAGTGACTGGCTTCAAATTGATAATCTAGGTAAAAAGGATGTATGTGTTTCTTGAACAAATTATTCTAATTCGGAAGGAAATGTGAAATGAAAGTTCCAAATTGTTGTTTTCTTTTTGAGTATCATCACAAGTTTTGAATGTTATAGTTCTTTATTAATATCATAATATTGGGCTCATATTTACATAGTAATTTAATTTTCCAACTCTCATCCTTTATTTAATAACAAGAGCTATCATAGAGGGCTTATTATGAGCTAGGTATTTATTATGAGCATTTAATACACATTTTCTAATTTAATTCTCACAGTATGCATATAAGGTTAGTATTATCATAATAATACATAATAATACAAATGTACTGAGCAGTAAACTGAAGCCTAGTGAGGTAGGATAATTGTTCAAGGTCATAAATTAGCAAATGACAGACTTTTTAATCTGGATCCATCAGACTCCAAAGGCATCTCTTAGTCACTGTGGTACCTTGTTTATAATTCTTCATAAATATTTTAGCAAATAAATGTGCTACATTTATTTAATTTTATCCAATTTCTAGTCAGTCTTTAAAATGTTGGCGATCACTTTTTTTTTTTTTTTGCTGAGCAAGATCCTCACCATTACAAAAATTAAGTGTCATTTACGCATAAATGAAAATGTTAACAATAGAAGAGGCTTCTTAGGCTTTATGCAAATCCAAGATCTTGTGAAACAAGCAGAAAATTAACACAAGACTTTCTTGCCAAAGTCAATGACAAGTTAGAGATGAGCAAGTTTTCATGAGGCAAACTGTTAACTCAGTGTAATATCTAGTTCCAAAAGTAATGATGTTATGGCCACTTGACAATTTCATTTGTACCTTTCAAGTGAAAAAAGTAAAAGCTAAATCTTTCTTTTTATGTAACCCATGTATTATGGAT
>NC_041221.1:55116663-55151739 GCF_002837175.3 Physeter macrocephalus
TGGGTTTTTTTTGCGGTACGCGGGCCTCTCACTGTTGTGGCCTCTCCCTTTGCGGAGCACAGGCTCCGGACGCGCAGGCTCAGCAGCCATGGCTCAAGGGCCCAGCTGCTCCGCGGCATGTGGGATCTTCCCGGACCGGGGCACGAACCCGTGTCCCCTGCATCAGCAGGCGGATTCTCAACCACTGCGCCACCAGGGAAGCCCCTGAACATATGATTTTATAATTACTATTTTTGTGATAGAAAATTACCAATAAAAATAAGAGAATACAGGTTGAGAAGTTTTACTTCAAGAGTGAATACAAGTGACTGGCTTCAAATTGATAATCTAGGTAAAAAGGATGTATGTGTTTCTTGAACAAATTATTCTAATTCGGAAGGAAATGTGAAATGAAAGTTCCAAATTGTTGTTTTCTTTTTGAGTATCATCACAAGTTTTGAATGTTATAGTTCTTTATTAATATCATAATATTGGGCTCATATTTACATAGTAATTTAATTTTCCAACTCTCATCCTTTATTTAATAACAAGAGCTATCATAGAGGGCTTATTATGAGCTAGGTATTTATTATGAGCATTTAATACACATTTTCTAATTTAATTCTCACAGTATGCATATAAGGTTAGTATTATCATAATAATACATAATAATACAAATGTACTGAGCAGTAAACTGAAGCCTAGTGAGGTAGGATAATTGTTCAAGGTCATAAATTAGCAAATGACAGACTTTTTAATCTGGATCCATCAGACTCCAAAGGCATCTCTTAGTCACTGTGGTACCTTGTTTATAATTCTTCATAAATATTTTAGCAAATAAATGTGCTACATTTATTTAATTTTATCCAATTTCTAGTCAGTCTTTAAAATGTTGGCGATCACTTTTTTTTTTTTTTTGCTGAGCAAGATCCTCACCATTACAAAAATTAAGTGTCATTTACGCATAAATGAAAATGTTAACAATAGAAGAGGCTTCTTAGGCTTTATGCAAATCCAAGATCTTGTGAAACAAGCAGAAAATTAACACAAGACTTTCTTGCCAAAGTCAATGACAAGTTAGAGATGAGCAAGTTTTCATGAGGCAAACTGTTAACTCAGTGTAATATCTAGTTCCAAAAGTAATGATGTTATGGCCACTTGACAATTTCATTTGTACCTTTCAAGTGAAAAAAGTAAAAGCTAAATCTTTCTTTTTATGTAACCCATGTATTATGGATTGAATCATGTCCCCCAAAATGGTATGTTGGAGTCCAAATGCCCAGTGCCTCAGATGTGACCTAATTTTGAGACAGGGTCTTTGCAGATGTAATTAAATTAAAATGAGATCATTAGTGTGGGCCCTAATGCAAATGACTGGTGTCCTTAAATAAAAGGAGGAAATTTGGTCACAGACACAGATACATAGAGAGGGAAATGATGGGAAGAGACGAAAGGAGAAAATGGCCATCTGAAGCCGAAGAGAGAGGCCTGAAACAGATGTTTCCCTCACAAATCTCAGAAGAAACCAACACCTTGAATTTAGACTTCCAGCCTCCAGAACTGTGAGACAAATTTCTGTTTTTTAAGTCACCCAGCTTATGGTACTTTGCTACAACCAGCCTAGCAAACTAACACACCATGTTTTCTAGGCCATATCAACTGTGCATTAAGAACTTTAAGGTAGAATATCAGTGTTTTTCTGGGTCTACCCCTTTTTAGAAAAACCAGACATCAATTTACTCACAAATAGTTATCAATCCTGTGCACTCTGAAGCCTTTCCACTTTTTTCTCCTTATATTTTCATTGTCCGATTGTAGTCCCTGTTTTGTGAATATTGCTCTTGGCTTCTTGCATTTCACTGGTGGAAATCAAGATGAAGACCCACAATAGAGGGCACAGGACAGGCCAGAGGCATGAGGGATGCTCAGGACTTGGGCATGGTCCAGCACACTTCATAAGGAGACTACAGTGGAGTTTGAATCCAGAGAACACCTTATCCTCAGGGCGTATAACCCTTGGTGATCTCAGAGCTGGTAGGTTGCTGCTCTCAGACTCAGAGACCCTAATCTTGGCCATAATGGTTACAAATACCGTGTTATGAAATTAATAGTTAAAGAGTACTATGTATTCAAAAAATCTTAATATGCAGACTGGCATTACTTGCTAACTATTTGGCTATGCATAATTAAATATTTAATACAAGGCTAAAGCACTTTTGTATATATTCAGTCAGCAAATATTTATTAATGATCTCCTGAGTTCCAGGCATTTAAATCACTTGTAGAAAGTCATGATTGTAAAGGTTTTCTGCTATGTGCTTTTGAGCATGGCATGTAATCTCTTGAGCCATGTTTTCTCTATTTGTATGAAAAGGGAATTGTATGATATTACCTGTAAAGGTCTTCCTAGCTCTAAACTTCTATGCCTTTAATGATTCCATTCATTCCATATTTTAATAATTCTTTGTTTCCACCTTTTGATATCTTTAATTGGTACATTATCCTGATTATAAATTCCAAATGCGTGGCTGATTCTTCGATCTGCTTAAGAATGCTCACAGGCTTCGGGCTGTTACAGTTTTTTAGGTCATAGACTAAATTTGGAAAATGGCAAGATTTTAAGCAGCTACTACTTTAAGATTTAGTATCATACTTTCTATTATCCCCAAATAGCCCTTCTTAACATTTACCTTCTACTTCTGAATATGCTATAAACAGTCTACTTACCTTTTCAAAATTAACAGCTATCTTGAGCACATTAAAAGGGCACCATTGTGAAGTTTGTTTTATGTTTCCTTCCATTAAAACGTATTATTCTCAGCATCTCGCTGTTTTACGTCTTTTCCCTGGTGTTGAGCACAATTACCACTATATTCTTATGACTCTGCTCTAAAGCTCTCCTTCTAGCTGGAAGCCACACTACATCGTTAACTCCACAAGGTCCAATAACATTTTCCCAAACATGTTGTGACTGTCACCACTGGAGAGCAATGCTTTTAGGGAAAAACGTGGAGTTGGTATGCAGCACGTTCCTTTCTTTTATGCTTTCCTAATTTCAGATAATTATTGCGTTGAAGTTTATTAGCTAATTGTGTACATGCTGCGGTATTCAAGTACTTTCATTTATGTAGCTGACAGTAACTAGAGTTTTCTTCAATACGGGTATTTTTCTTCAGATTTGGGAGGTGAAACTGCACTCTACTAATTGTGGTTATTGGAAGCCCAGTATGGCTCTAACTAGAATTTAATCAGTTGTAGTTATTAGGGATTATTCCATGCACCTTGGGGAATTATACTAATTTTTCTCTACCAAGATATCATCCATTTGGAGCTCCACTGATATGTCCACAAACCATGGGCATTGTTTTACCTGTAACAAGGGGAGCAAGGTCAGGGGCAGGAACTTGAACCACTTGAGCTAAATAAACTTAAGTTCAAGTTCAGTATTGTGGTAACATTTTAACATTTCTAGTTCTGCTCTTCTCAGTGGTTTCAGAAAACACATACCTTTTATATCAATTAAAATTAATTTATTGGGTATATACTTAGAAAGCTCTTAGCTTAGTTTGAATTGATTTATTGGTCACTATAAAATAAATTTTAGAAATTGAGTTTGATTTCACTGCTACCTTCAGCAAAGCTTTGTAGCATACTCTCCATTTTTACACAAGGTGCCTCTTGACTTACAGGTATGAAAAGGTCTCTTTGGTAAGGATGAAAATTTGCCAGACATGTTTAAAAACATGTTCTTCCTTTCTTCAAATTGTCCTCAGGCTCCATACTTGCCAGTGTTCTAACTGGGAATTCATATAATGGTTGGTCATCTGGTAGCCTTGAGTACCCCCAAGATCATGTCTCAAAAGATACTCAAAGAAGACCTAGGTTCCTGACCAAGATCAAATGAGAGAAAGCAAAGTGATTTAAGGCATAAAAGACATCCTATGGTGGTGGTGATGATGATGATGATTCTTTTTTATAGCCTTATTGAGGAATAATTGACACATAATAAACAGCACATATTTAAAGCTTACAATTTCATCATGAACCCATCATTACTCCCAAACATTTCCACTTGCCCATCTGTAACTCTCCTTCCCATTTCCACCAGCTGCATTCCCAATCAACCACCAATCTGCTTTCTGCCATGATAGACTACATTTTCTAGATGTTTATACAAATAAAATCATATAGTATGTATTCTTTATTTGTCTGGCTTTTTTTCTCTCAGAATAGATAGCTTGAGTTTCACTCATATTATTGTGTGTACTAATAGCTCACTGCTTTTATGGCTGAATTGCATTCAGCTGTATAGATATACCATGATATGTTTACCCATTCACTTATTGATGATAGCCAGCAAGAAAATGAGAACCTCAGCCTTATAACAACAAGGAAATTAATTCTGCCAATAACATGAATGATCTTGGAATAGGCTCTTGAGCCTTAGGTGGGGCTGTACATATCAACACTTTAATTTCAGTCTAGAGAAACTCTATAAAAAGGACTCAGCTAACCTGAACCCAGACTCCATGGGAACAGTGAGATAATAAGTTTGGGTTATTTTAAGCCTCTATGTTTATCATAATTTGTTACATAGCAGAGGTCAGGAAATGCTTCTGTGAGGAAGTAGCATACGAAGAAATCAGAGTCTGCTATGGGGGTAATAGGAAAGAAGATTGCTGACTGAGGTTTCATCCTGCTCAAATGCCTGGGGGTGGAAGGAAAGGGGGAGGATTCAAGGAACTGAAAGAATATGATTGGCTAGAGTGTAGCTATTCAGAAAGGGAATGAATTGAGATGAGCCTGGAGAGGTAACCAGGCCCTGTAAATGTTTGGTCTTTTGGTTAGGAGCACTGAGACCTCAGGAAGGGTTTTTAATGTGTTGTAGGGTGGAGAAGAGGTGGAATGACTGATGTGATCAGATTTGCTTTTTTGGAAAGATTATTCAACCTGCAATTTGGAGGCTGGGCTTGGAGAGGGCAACAGTGAATGTGGAAACCAGTTAGGAATGCAATGCCGTAATCCTGGAGAGAGAAGTGGGCAGTACACAGTTGAGTATTAGCAGTGGAGGCCAAAAGTGAACAAATTTGAGTTAGGAAAAGCCTTAGACAACCACATGGAGATATCAGGTAGAGAGTTGCATGTACTGATGCGAAGCTAAAAATGTAGGTCTACACAGAGACAGACTCATTGACCTGTAGAAGGTAATTGAAGCCATGGGTATGTATGAAACAATCTAAGATATCAGATTCTTCAATGCTTAGTTCTGCAGGATAATATTGCAAAGAAGACTTTTAGTAGCCAGAGATACTGAAAGAAAAAAGTGTGGCAAGGAGGCCAAGAAAAGAGTATTTTGAAAAGAGAATTTTGAAAAGCAGGGAACAGTTCACAGTATAAATAAATACTAAGAAGCCAAAAAATATAAGCTCTGAAGATGTCAGCTGTGTTCTGAACGTCTTACAAAGAACTGTTTGGGTGACATAAGGGTGGTGAGGAAATAGAAATATTGTAATATAGACAGCATTTTGGAAAGTTTGTGAAAAAGAGGATGAAGAAAGGACTCTAGCTTCAGGAGAAAGGAGGTCAATGAGATTTTTAAAATTTGTTTGGCTTGTTTGTTTAAAAATAGGAAAGATTTAAATACCAAAGGAAATATCCAGTGAAGGAGTGAACCACTGTCATTTATTACTGCTGTGCTTTTATTACTTAGTGTGACTATTTGTCCTATGGAAAAGGAGAAAATTTTTATTTAACAGCATAGGTAATCTGCTAAGACTTTAGAGCTGTTCTTTTTCTTTAGGATCCTGGCTTAAATTTGAATTACAAAGAAGTCCAAAGGAAGTTTGTGCAATAAATAAGCAAACACAGGAGCTCATTCAGAGCTTAGTGTTTGTTGTTCTATGGTCATAGTTGTTCTATGACCTGGGTTAATCAATTAATGAGGCAGTACCTTTAATAGCAGCCCCTATCTTCTGAATACTGTCTGTGATAATCTGTGATAATTATTCAGGCTCTAAAAGAGTACTGTTACTCACCAGGGGCTCAAAATCTAATGGATGAACAAATAAAAGCACTGGAAGGTTTGTGGAATACTAATAAGAGGAGAAACTGGAGGAGAATTCCTATTTTCTATAGTATTATTAAATCTTTCTCTTCAAATTAAATTCTTGCTCGAAGAAGTCTCTACAAGGTTGTTGGGTGTTTTGTTTGTTTGCTTGTTTGTTTTGTTTTTTGTTTTTCTGATACACATAAGAGTGAACCAAAATTCCATCATCGCCATCCTTAAAATAAGGCTGTATCCACGCCACACCACACTTATAAGAAAGTTATGGCAGTCATTGTTCGTTGATTAGCGAGTATTATGAAGTCAGCCTTAGCCGTCGTACATTTTTGTTCCAATCTTTACTTTCCCAAGCCTCTATTTTCCTCCTGAACTTCCTATGACTATTCAGGAAACAGCCACGGCTTTGTTATATGCCCTGCCCTCGGGGTATTGTTGACATTGCAAAACTACTGAGTAATTGCTCACTGTGAGTCTCAAAATAAACTAGTGACAAGGACGACAGAACCTATAGCTTTCAAATAAATGAACCTGGATATTTTGAGCGCCAAAAGTCTGAACTTTATATGATAGAGGAAGAATATATGACGAGATCCAAAGGTCCCCACTCAGCTCTGGGAGACTGCCTAAGAGCTACCGCGTCAAGCACCATCTTTGCCAATGCTAGGAAGCCCAATGGGGGTCACATCAGCTTGTAGGTGGCTCAGTGACCATTCGAGGATGCACTGAACATTGATTGTGCAAGGAAAACCTTCTCGTGGCTACCCTGAAAAGTAGGCTCCAAACAAGGTGATCGGGGTATTGTCCAAAGAAAGTAGAATTCATTTGCACGTGGTCTCCGATGTTAGAACGTAATTAGTGAGAAGAGGTTCTGCATGTGACCTCGAAATGAGAAGCCCCACCTCTACCAGAAAGTGCCATTTTTTTTTAATTAAAAAAGAATAGCATGCATGGTACAGATAACATATTAGAGGAGATAGAAGACTGGGGCTATCATTGTTGGATAAAATTAACAATTGTGGATGATCACCTATATCCTCTTACTTATTGTCAAATTATCAATCTGTAGAACCAATCTGATTTTGCAAATCTGTACAAATTACCTTAAAATTCTTTTGTTTATTCCATCATACCTGTATCTAAGAACATTATGTGGATATTTCACTTGGCAAGTGACAAAAGTAGGTCTTTTTTGACTCTTGATGTCCTCAATCTATCAGGGCAATGGGAGTTCCTGATGTGGTTTTTTTTTTTTTGGGGGTGGGGTGGGGGAGGGTACGCGGGCCTCTCACTGTTGGGGCCTCTCCCGTTGCGGAGCACAGGCTCCTCCCAACCACTGCGCCACCAGGGAAGCCCCTCTGTGATTATTGAAGTAATGAGCACTTAGAATGGATTCCTGTGGCATTAACTTATTCTATGTAATTCTTCAGTGTGTAGATTTTGATAAATTTTGTTCATGTAGGAAAAAAAAACGTTATTTTTGATAATTTAATCCCGTCAGGTAGCATTGCTCATAATTTACTGCTGCTTTCGTTTGAAAAATGATGGATATAATATACAAGTTGCTTAATTATTTGACTGACTTGGTTTCTGAAGTCTGCCAAAACATTTTCTTTATTTGGCTTAAGAATTGTTTGGGAGTAGCTTTCATGTAAGATAGCATAAAATCATCTATTAAAAGATATATATAGAAAAAAGTTCTAGAAGATTCTAGGATGTTATATATAAATACATAGAAAAAGTTCTAGAAGGTTCTAGAAGGGTATATATATATTTATATATAATATATAGAAAAGGTTCTAGAAGGGTATACAGAAACTGTATATAGTAGTTAGCTCTGGAGAAAGAAGTTGAGTGACAGAGATGGGGATGGCGACAGGGGTTGAGAAGGAAATTTTTAATTTTTTCTATGTATAATTCTGTATTGTTCTTTTTGGTTTTTAAACAATGACCTGGTATTAACTTTGTAATTGAAAAAATGTCTGTCCCTGAGAAACTCATCTGGCTTCTTTTGCACATTCTTCACTTTGGGTTTTAGAATGCATTTTCCCCTTTCTAGGTCGTGGCTGTTTGCTGTTTTGCATATAAAACACACTAAAAGAGATACCTCTCTGACTAGACTACAGAACGCTTTTGTTTTTTTTCCTTCTTTTCCTGTGGAAAAGATTTGTAAAATGAGATCAATAGAACCCTGAGATTAAATAAAAATCAGTCATGGCACTAAATTCTCAAGGTAGACATTCAGTAGCATCTATTAATCATAGATTATGTGTATCTTATCTATATATCATCTGCAAATAAACTTATTTTAGTAGAGTGAGTGGATTTGTTTTGGTAAATGTTTAGAGCAGTATATTTCCAGAATAGGCATTTCAGCAGTGTGATAATTGTGCATTCATGTTTTGTATACAGTATGACAAATCCAATCAATGCTTATTTCGCTTTTCATGATTCCTATAATAAAAAATACAATAAAATGGACTATGAACGTCCTGAGGCACTCACTGCTCTGTATAAATAGAATTTTTAGTTAAGGAAGAAAACACATGATTACTTATTTTATTAATTTAATCTTAGTTTTTGCCATTGTATGTCTTTAAATCAGCTCCTATAAATTTGTGTCTGAAATACCACCATACTGAATAAAAGTCTAGAAATGGTGAAGTGAATGTTGCTGAAGAACTTAAGATATTATTTATTCCAAGGCAGTCTTCTGGTAGAAATCTCATTTATTTTATTTTAGATGATGGCCGTAGAACCACCTAGTTTTTTCAGCAAAAGAAGCCTTTTTTCTTTTAATGTCACATATTGTTATGTCTAAGTGATTTTAATACAGCTTCTAGCTTTTATCGTCCTTTTTTAAAAAAAAATTTTATTGGAGTATAGTTGACTTACATTGTTGTGTTAGTTTCAGGTGTACAGCCAAGTGAATCAGTTATACATATATATATATATATATATATATCCATTCCTTTTCAGAGTTTCTTCCCATATAGGTTATTATAGAATATTGAGTAGAGTTCCCTGTGCTATACAGTAGGTCCTTATTAGTCATCTATTCTGTATATAGTAGTATGTATATGTTAATCCAGTCTCCCAGTTTATCACTTCCCCTACGTTTCCCCTTTGGTAACCATAAGTTTGATTTCGAGATCTGTGAGTTGGTTTCTGTTGTGTAAATAAATTCACTTGTATCATTTTTTAAATTAGATTCCACATGTAAGTGATATCTTATGATATTTGTCTTTCTCTGTGTGACTTACTTCACTTTATAATAATTTTCTTGATAGTGAAATTCTGAAGGTTTTGATTGCTTAGAAAAAAGAAATACCATCATTCTAATTTTGGAGACAAATCAAAATAATAGAGAGTAAAACCACCTAGAATAATTTTTTAAAAAAAATTAAGACAACTTTTTAAGGAAATAATTATTTAATTAAATAAAATCAAAATTTTATTTTTGAAAACCTTTAATAACTCAAGAACTATTTATCAAATTATTACCAAGTACAAGACAATGCAATGGGTATTTTAGGATATTCATTTATTCATTCAAAAATATTTATTGGGCATCTGCTATGTGTCAGGCTCTATTCTAAATTCTGGGGATATGTTGGTGAATAAAACAGACCATTCAAAATAATTTTTTAACACTATTATGTCCCAGACATTATTTCTGGAGCTGGGAAACAGTAATGAACTAAAAAGAAAACATTCCTTGTCCTCATTTTAGCTGATAAAGACAGAAATATGTAAGATAAATAAAATATATAGCATGCCACACAGTAATAATTGCTAAGAGGAAGTATAATAAAACAGAATTGGGAGTATGAAATGTTGGGGAATGTGTGTGAACTTTTAGATAGGGTGCCAGGGTAAAATTAACTGAGATCATGATATTTTAGTAAGCACCTGAAGAAAGCAGACCGCTCTATCTGGGAAATAGCTGATATCTTGACAAGTAGAATCCTAAGCAAAAGCAATAGAGAATGCAAAGGCCCTGAGGTAGGGTTGTTTCTGAAGTTTTCCAGGAATAGCAAGGAGATCAATACGACTTGTGGAGAGAACAAGATGGAGTGAATAAAAGCAATTAGAGGGGCAATGAGGCATCAATTACCTTTGCAATTGATTTTATATGGCCTTGTAGGTCATTGTAAGAATTTGGGCTTTTACACTAAAAGACATGGAAAGTCACTGGAATTTTTTGAGCAGCAAGATGACATGACTTGTGTCTCAATAGGATCACTTTGTTGTCTTTAAAATATACTGCAGTATGGCAAGGGAAAGTGTAGGGAGACTAGTTGAGAGGCTGTCCCAATGACTGATATATGGCAGGTATGATGCTGGTGAAGTGGTAAACAGCCAAGCTTTTTTTGCAGTTGGAGTCAACAAGATAGTGTGACCATATATATATATGGAGTGTGTAAGCAATATAGGCATCGAGAATGACCCCAAGGTTTTGGGTTAATTGTGTTGGAGTAACAGTTTTCATTGAACTAAAGTAGGGAAAATTTAACTAAAGCAGGGAAAGATTCCCCTCCCCAGTCCCATACCTAGGAGTGGCGGTGAGTTTAGTAATTCAGTTTCATATGTGTTAAATTTGAGATGTCTTTGGACATTTGAGTGAAGATGTTAGACTATATGGTGAAAGATTCAGGCTCATGAAGTAGTTGAGCATCACTAGCATATAGATGATATTTAATGCCATGAGATGGCATAAGGTCATTTGATGGGGATAAACCTAGACTGGGTTCAAAAGAGTGGAGGGCATGAGAAGTTGCAGACACTGAGTATAGACGACTCCCTAAGGAATTTTGTTGTAAAGGGAAGGAGAAATAAGATGGTAGCTGGAGATGGAAATAAAGATATAAAGTATAATTATAAAAATGACTATAATATTTGAAAAGTATGTTTCTGAACTTCTTATTACATCATTTTGATTATAGCATCTCATATAATTCATATTATAACTGTTACTGAAAGAAACTAGCACCTCAAAGAGGTCACAGTTTGAGTGGGATGTAGAAAAGGGAAGACAATTACTGAAGAGACTTCATACCTAAGAGGCTCACTTGGCCAGTGAGCATGATTTTTCCAGTTGTGTTATGAGCCTAAAGAAAAAGCGCTGATTGTAATGAATTGATAGTGCTCAGAAAGGGTCAAGTGATTCTACACAATTTATAAGAAAATCAACTAGCAAGAGGCTTTTGTATTAGAAGAGAAGTGGCAACAGGCTGCAAAGTCATAATGTGATTTTGCTTTAAATTGGAATTAGAAGCTTAGGGAAAAAATGCCCTTCATGGGAGGAAAGTTTTTCCAGAAGGAATTGGACAAAGGGATATGTATATTATTCTTAAAGTAAGAGATAGGTATCATAAAACTTAAATATTTTATATAATGGGTTTATTATTATCTAGTATGGGTTGAATTGTATTTCCCCCCAAAATACGGTGAAATCATAACTCCCAGTATCTCAAAATGTGACCTTATTTGGAAATAAGGCTGTTGCAGAGGTAATTATTTAAGATGAAGTCTTAATGGAGTAGACTGGGCCCTTAACCCTCTATAAATGGTGTCCTTAGAGGAGGAGAAGTGACACAGAAACATAGACACCGAAAGGGAGAAAGCCATGTGACAACACAGGCATAGACCGAAATGTTGCAGTTACAAGCCAAGGCGCACCAAGGGTTACAGGCACCCACCAGGTTTCAGAGGAATCATGGCTCTGCTGACACCTTGATTTCAGACTTCTGGCCTCCAGAACTGCGAGACAGTAAGTTTCTGTTGTTTTAAGCCACCCAGTTTGTGGTGTTTTGTTACGGTAGCCTTAGGAAATGAATGCACTGACTATTCCCCAAAACAGTAGTTTCCCCTTTCTCCATGGTTTTGATTTCTGTGGGTTCCGTTGCCCATGTCAACCACGGTCCAAAAATATTAAATGGAAAATTCTAGAAATAATTCATAACTTTTAAATTGCATGCTGTTCTGAGTAGGGTGATGAAATCTCGAGCCATCCTGCTCTGTCCTGCCCAGGATGTGAGAACCATCTCTTTGTCCAGCATATTCCCCTGTTAGTCATGTTAGTCACTTAGCAGCCGTCTTAGTTATCAGACTGAGGATCCCAAAGATCAAGCGTAGCGATACTGGCAATTCGGATATTCTCTTACTGTGCCTAATTTATAAATTAAACTTTATCATAGCTATGTATACATAGGAAAAATCATAGTGTATCTAGGATTCAATACCATCTGTGGTTTCAGTCATCCCCTTGGGGTCCTGGAGCATATCCTCTGTGGATAAGTGGGGGACACCTGTAAGAAAATATAACCTTAAAAGTCTTGCCTAGAGTTTGGGTTCCATTCTGAAAAAAAATTTTTTTTTAATGTAGCAATGGGGCAGCTATGGATGAGTATGCAAAATGAAGTATCCATAGTATTACTATTATTAAACATTGACTATGTGACACTTTACCTACATTATCCCAAATCTCTAAAGTAGCCTTTCTGCAACATAGGTATCATAGCCAGAATTTTACAGATGGGGAGTCAGCAGCTTAAAGGTGTTAGAATAATGATTCTGTCAGATCTGAGTCCTTCCTCACGGTTATATGCCTTCCTTCCATTAAGCTACAAAGAAAATAACACATGGGAAAATTATGAAGATGAAAAAAAATATGTAGCTTCTGTGTTTGTAATTTCCTAGCACTTCAGTTTTTAACACATGAGAACTTTTGCTTCATGGTTTATATATTTCAAGATAAAGAGATTCAACCAATAGAACCATCAAATAAGTGCTCCATGGTGCATGGCTTGTATGAACAGATGCTAACATAAAAAGTAACTATGTGACTCTCAAAATAAGAATTTTTTTAAAAGATGCCATAATTTCTGGTAAGGTTCTCAAAGGAATAAAAGTAATTTTCTCCTACCTCAAACAAGCAAAAAAAGGAAACAAAAACCTGACAGAGTTCTTTACTATAATGTATCATCTCAAGTAAGAAAATGCAAAATGTGTCAAAATTAGAATAAATGAACATAAACAATGAAAAATGAGTAAGCTAAGCATGATTTTTAACAGGCTTAAGTAGAATATCAGGAAATAATTATCCCCTAAAACATGGAGGAAAGATAATATATATTGTGACTTTTGTTACAAAGTCAGAGGCTTGTGATTTGAAGAAAATAGAAAAAAATAGATATAATTATAAGAGAAAATGTTTTGTTAAATGATAAATGGAAAAACCAGAGAAAGTATCTGTGGCTATCTACCAGTCCCATATACCTGTATATATGTTTTAATGTTTAGCTTATTGACATTTTGGCTTATCTTCTGCATCTTACACGGATCAATGCTTAGTGAAAGAAAAGTATTTTTGAAAAGTAACACACTGGATCAGATAACAGGCTCCAGCTTTGATGGATAAATTTCCCTACTGTCCAATTCTTCAAGTGAGCCTGTTTATATTGGCCTCACATGGCTAAGTTCTTGACCATAGCCTTAGCTGAATTTCATTCTGTCTTGTCAGAAAGTATCTTTGTCTTTTTGTTAGGCTGGGGAAAGTTCAAAGGTCAGGCAGCTGGAGAGAGCTGTGACCATGGAGGTGCCATTTTCCTGGACTCCAGTCCTCCTCCTCTCTGGCTCTTCCTTTGTTGTACTCTTGCTATCTTATCCCAAAGCAAACTGCTCATTGGGGCAACTGACATTTTCAGGAACATATTGCAGTGGGATCCACAAAGCTTATTTGTGTTGAGAAATGGAAAGACTGTGATTCATACATCAGCCCCATAACATATTCCTCTGTGAGCTCAAGATGAAACAGCCATTTCCTGTTCTTATATCAGCAAAATCATCTGCAATAATTTTGTACATAATTGTGAAAAAGCATAGTAATTAGTAGGATAAATTTAGGCACCAAACAGAGCTGGTGTCTGCTTTCAGCACAAACCCGTGTCCCCTGCATCGGCAGGCGGACTCCCAACCACTGCGCCACCAGGGAAGCCCCTCTGTGATTATTGAAGTAATGAGCACTTAGAATGGATTCCTGTGGCATTAACTTATTCTATGTAATTCTTCAGTGTGTAGATTTTGATAAATTTTGTTCATGTAGGAAAAAAAACCGTTATTTTTGATAATTTAATCCCGTCAGGTAGCATTGCTCATAATTTACTGCTGCTTTCGTTTGAAAAATGATGGATATAATATACAAGTTGCTTAATTATTTGACTGACTTGGTTTCTGAAGTCTGCCAAAACATTTTCTTTATTTGGCTTAAGAATTGTTTGGGAGTAGCTTTCATGTAAGATAGCATAAAATCATCTATTAAAAGATATATATAGAAAAAAGTTCTAGAAGATTCTAGGATGTTATATATAAATACATAGAAAAAGTTCTAGAAGGTTCTAGAAGGGTATATATATATTTATATATAATATATAGAAAAGGTTCTAGAAGGGTATACAGAAACTGTATATAGTAGTTAGCTCTGGAGAAAGAAGTTGAGTGACAGAGATGGGGATGGCGACAGGGGTTGAGAAGGAAATTTTTAATTTTTTCTATGTATAATTCTGTATTGTTCTTTTTGGTTTTTAAACAATGACCTGGTATTAACTTTGTAATTGAAAAAATGTCTGTCCCTGAGAAACTCATCTGGCTTCTTTTGCACATTCTTCACTTTGGGTTTTAGAATGCATTTTCCCCTTTCTAGGTCGTGGCTGTTTGCTGTTTTGCATATAAAACACACTAAAAGAGATACCTCTCTGACTAGACTACAGAACGCTTTTGTTTTTTTTCCTTCTTTTCCTGTGGAAAAGATTTGTAAAATGAGATCAATAGAACCCTGAGATTAAATAAAAATCAGTCATGGCACTAAATTCTCAAGGTAGACATTCAGTAGCATCTATTAATCATAGATTATGTGTATCTTATCTATATATCATCTGCAAATAAACTTATTTTAGTAGAGTGAGTGGATTTGTTTTGGTAAATGTTTAGAGCAGTATATTTCCAGAATAGGCATTTCAGCAGTGTGATAATTGTGCATTCATGTTTTGTATACAGTATGACAAATCCAATCAATGCTTATTTCGCTTTTCATGATTCCTATAATAAAAAATACAATAAAATGGACTATGAACGTCCTGAGGCACTCACTGCTCTGTATAAATAGAATTTTTAGTTAAGGAAGAAAACACATGATTACTTATTTTATTAATTTAATCTTAGTTTTTGCCATTGTATGTCTTTAAATCAGCTCCTATAAATTTGTGTCTGAAATACCACCATACTGAATAAAAGTCTAGAAATGGTGAAGTGAATGTTGCTGAAGAACTTAAGATATTATTTATTTCAAGGCAGTCTTCTGGTAGAAATCTCATTTATTTTATTTTAGATGATGGCCCTAGAACCACCTAGTTTTTTCAGCAAAAGAAGCCTTGTTTCTTTTAATTTCACATATTGTTATGTCTAAGTGATTTTAATACAGCTTCTAGCTTTTATCGTCCTTTTTTAAAAAAAATCCCAGAATACTGAGTAGAGTTTACCATGCTATACAGTAGTAGGTCCTTGTTGGTTATCTATCTTATATATAGTGGTGTGTGTATGTTAACCCCAAGCTCCTGATTTATCCCTCCCCCTCCACGTTTCCCCTTTGGTAACCATAAGTTTGATTTCGAGATCTGTGAGTTGGTTTCTGTTGTGTAAATAAATTCACTTGTATCATTTTTTAAATTAGATTCCACATGTAAGTGATATCTTATGATATTTGTCTTTCTCTGTGTGACTTACTTCACTTTATAATAATTTTCTTGATAGTGAAATTCTGAAGGTTTTGATTGCTTAGAAAAAAGAAATACCATCATTCTAATTTTGGAGACAAATCAAAATAATAGAGAGTAAAACCACCTAGAATAATTTTTTAAAAAAAATTAAGACAACTTTTTAAGGAAATAATTATTTAATTAAATAAAATCAAAATTTTATTTTTGAAAACCTTTAATAACTCAAGAACTATTTATCAAATTATTACCAAGTACAAGACAATGCAATGGGTATTTTAGGATATTCATTTATTCATTCAAAAATATTTATTGGGCATCTGCTATGTGTCAGGCTCTATTCTAAATTCTGGGGATATGTTGGTGAATAAAACAGACCATTCAAAATAATTTTTTAACACTATTATGTCCCAGACATTATTTCTGGAGCTGGGAAACAGTAATGAACTAAAAAGAAAACATTCCTTGTCCTCATTTTAGCTGATAAAGACAGAAATATGTAAGATAAATAAAATATATAGCATGCCACACAGTAATAATTGCTAAGAGGAAGTATAATAAAACAGAATTGGGAGTATGAAATGTTGGGGAATGTGTGTGAACTTTTAGATAGGGTGCCAGGGTAAAATTAACTGAGATCATGATATTTTAGTAAGCACCTGAAGAAAGCAGACCGCTCTATCTGGGAAATAGCTGATATCTTGACAAGTAGAATCCTAAGCAAAAGCAATAGAGAATGCAAAGGCCCTGAGGTAGGGTTGTTTCTGAAGTTTTCCAGGAATAGCAAGGAGATCAATACGACTTGTGGAGAGAACAAGATGGAGTGAATAAAAGCAATTAGAGGGGCAATGAGGCATCAATTACCTTTGCAATTGATTTTATATGGCCTTGTAGGTCATTGTAAGAATTTGGGCTTTTACACTAAAAGACATGGAAAGTCACTGGAATTTTTTGAGCAGCAAGATGACATGACTTGTGTCTCAATAGGATCACTTTGTTGTCTTTAAAATATACTGCAGTATGGCAAGGGAAAGTGTAGGGAGACTAGTTGAGAGGCTGTCCCAATGACTGATATATGTCAGGTATGATGCTGGTGAAGTGGTAAACAGCCAAGCTTTTTTTGCAGTTGGAGTCAACGAGATAGTGTGACCATATATATATATGGAGTGTGTAAGCAATATAGGCATCGAGAATGACCCCAAGGTTTTGGGTTAATTGTGTTGGAGTAACAGTTTTCATTGAACTAAAGTAGGGAAAATTTAACTAAAGCAGGGAAAGATTCCCCTCCCCAGTCCCATACCTAGGAGTGGCGGTGAGTTTAGTAATTCAGTTTCATATGTGTTAAATTTGAGATGTCTTTGGACATTTGAGTGAAGATGTTAGACTATATGGTGAAAGATTCAGGCTCATGAAGTAGTTGAGCATCACTAGCATATAGATGATATTTAATGCCATGAGATGGCATAAGGTCATTTGATGGGGATAAACCTAGACTGGGTTCAAAAGAGTGGAGGGCATGAGAAGTTGCAGACACTGAGTATAGACGACTCCCTAAGGAATTTTGTTGTAAAGGGAAGGAGAAATAAGATGGTAGCTGGAGATGGAAATAAAGATATAAAGTATGTATAATTATAAAAATGACTATAATATTTGAAAAGTATGTTTCTGAACTTCTTATTACATCATTTTGATTATAGCATCTCATATAATTCATATTATAACTGTTACTGAAAGAAACTAGCACCTCAAAGAGGTCACAGTTTGAGTGGGATGTAGAAAAGGGAAGACAATTACTGAAGAGACTTCATACCTAAGAGGCTCACTTGGCCAGTGAGCATGATTTTTCCAGTTGTGTTATGAGCTTAAAGAAAAAGCGCTGATTGTAATGAATTGATAGTGCTCAGAAAGGGTCAAGTGATTCTACACAATTTATAAGAAAATCAACTAGCAAGAGGCTTTTGTATTAGAAGAGAAGTGGCAACAGGCTGCAAAGTCATAATGTGATTTTGCTTTAAATTGGAATTAGAAGTTTAGGGAAAAAATGCCCTTCATGGGAGGAAAGTTTTTCCAGAAGGAATTGGACAAAGGGATATGTATATTATTCTTAAAGTAAGAGATAGGTATCATAAAACTTAAATATTTTATATAATGGGTTTATTATTATCTAGTATGGGTTGAATTGTATTTCCCCCCAAAATACGGTGAAATCATAACTCCCAGTATCTCAAAATGTGACCTTATTTGGAAATAAGGCTGTTGCAGAGGTAATTATTTAAGATGAAGTCTTAATGGAGTAGACTGGGCCCTTAACCCTCTATAAATGGTGTCCTTAGAGGAGGAGAAGAGACACAGAAACATAGACACCGAAAGGGAGAAAGCCATGTGACAACACAGGCATAGACCGAAATGTTGCAGTTACAAGCCAAGGCGCACCAAGGGTTACAGGCACCCACCAGGTTTCAGAGGAATCATGGCTCTGCTGACACCTTGATTTCAGACTTCTGGCCTCCAGAACTGCGAGACAGTAAGTTTCTGTTGTTTTAAGCCACCCAGTTTGTGGTGTTTTGTTACGGTAGCCTTAGGAAATGAATGCACTGACTATTCCCCAAAACAGTAGTTTCCCCTTTCTCCATGGTTTTGATTTCTGTGGGTTCCGTTGCCCATGTCAACCACGGTCCAAAAATATTAAATGGAAAATTCTAGAAATAATTCATAACTTTTAAATTGCATGCTGTTCTGAGTAGGGTGATGAAATCTCGAGCCATCCTGCTCTGTCCTGCCCAGGATGTGAGAACCATCTCTTTGTCCAGCATATTCCCCTGTTAGTCATGTTAGTCACTTAGCAGCCGTCTTAGTTATCAGACTGAGGATCCCAAAGATCAAGCGTAGCGATACTGGCAATTCGGATATTCTCTTACTGTGCCTAATTTATAAATTAAACTTTATCATAGCTATGTATACATAGGAAAAATCATAGTGTATCTAGGATTCAATACCATCTGTGGTTTCAGTCATCCCCTTGGGGTCCTGGAGCATATCCTCTGTGGATAAGTGGGGGACATCTGTAAGAAAATATAACCTTAAAAGTCTTGCCTAGAGTTTGGGTTCCATTCTGAAAAAAAATTTTTTTTTAATGTAGCAATGGGGCAGCTATGGATGAGTATGCAAAATGAAGTATCCATAGTATTACTATTATTAAACATTGACTATGTGACACTTTACCTACATTATCCCAAATCTCTAAAGTAGCCTTTCTGCAACATAGGTATCATAGCCAGAATTTTACAGATGGGGAGTCAGCAGCTTAAAGGTGTTAGAATAATGATTCTGTCAGATCTGAGTCCTTCCTCACGGTTATATGCCTTCCTTCCATTAAGCTACAAAGAAAATAACACATGGGAAAATTATGAAGATGAAAAAAAATATGTAGCTTCTGTGTTTGTAATTTCCTAGCACTTCAGTTTTTAACACATGAGAACTTTTGCTTCATGGTTTATATATTTCAAGATAAAGAGATTCAACCAATAGAACCATCAAATAAGTGCTCCATGGTGCATGGCTTGTATGAACAGATGCTAACATAAAAAGTAACTATGTGACTCTCAAAATAAGAATTTTTTTAAAAGATGCCATAATTTCTGGTAAGGTTCTCAAAGGAATAAAAGTAATTTTCTCCTACCTCAAACAAGCAAAAAAAGGAAACAAAAACCTGACAGAGTTCTTTACTATAATGTATCATCTCAAGTAAGAAAATGCAAAATGTGTCAAAATTAGAATAAATGAACATAAACAATGAAAAATGAGTAAGCTAAGCATGATTTTTAACAGGCTTAAGTAGAATATCAGGAAATAATTATCCCCTAAAACATGGAGGAAAGATAATATATATTGTGACTTTTGTTACAAAGTCAGAGGCTTGTGATTTGAAGAAAATAGAAAAAAATAGATATAATTATAAGAGAAAATGTTTTGTTAAATGATAAATGGAAAAACCAGAGAAAGTATCTGTGGCTATCTACCAGTCCCATATACCTGTATATATGTTTTAATGTTTAGCTTATTGACATTTTGGCTTATCTTCTGCATCTTACACGGATCAATGCTTAGTGAAAGAAAAGTATTTTTGAAAAGTAACACACTGGATCAGATAACAGGCTCCAGCTTTGATGGATAAATTTCCCTACTGTCCAATTCTTCAAGTGAGCCTGTTTATATTGGCCTCACATGGCTAAGTTCTTGACCATAACCTTAGCTGAATTTCATTCTGTCTTGTGAGAAAGTATCTTTGTCTTTTTGTTAGGCTGGGGAAAGTTCAAAGGTCAGGCAGCTGGAGAGAGCTGTGACCATGGAGGTGCCATTTTCCTGGACTCCAGTCCTCCTCCTCTCTGGCTCTTCCTTTGTTGTACTCTTGCTATCTTATCCCAAAGCAAACTGCTCATTGGGGCAACTGACATTTTCAGGAACATATTGCAGTGGGATCCACAAAGCTTATTTGTGTTGAGAAATGGAAAGACTGTGATTCATACATCAGCCCCATAACATATTCCTCTGTGAGCTCAAGATGAAACAGCCATTTCCTGTTCTTATATCAGCAAAATCATCTGCAATAATTTTGTACATAATTGTGAAAAAGCATAGTAATTAGTAGGATAAATTTAGGCACCAAACAGAGCTGGTGTCTGCTTTCAGTCTTCTACTTACAAGGTGATGTTGGACAAATGATTTAATCTCCCTAAGTCTCCAGTGCTTTCTGATCAGGTTTGTGAGAACAAAAGACATGATGCAAAAGACATGGAAAGCACTAACATTAGTGCCTGTAGAAAGTGGACAAGAAGAACAAAATATTTTCATCATTAACTGTGTGACCTTAGACAACTTACTTAACTGCCCTGTGCCTCAATTTCTTTATTTGTGAAAAAGGGGATAATTATATTATCTGATTCAGAGAGCTGTTGTGAAGATTAAAGAAAAAAGAATATTTTGAAAGCACTCAGAACAGTACTTGACACAAAGTAAGTGATTAATAAATATAAGCTTCTATCATCGTCATCATCATCATTATCATCAGTAGTAGTAACATGATCAGCAGCATTATTCATTAATGTGATAGTAATAAAGTGAGATTCTAGCAAGGTTCATTTACAATTGGTTTACATTAAGTGTGGCTAGCTTTGTATAGATGCAGTGTGATTTTAGGCTTGCTTGAAAAAAAATCTCCGTCCCACTCCACCTCATCGATACATACCTTTCCCATAGAGTTCCCCGTGACTAAAAGCTCGCCATGAGACTCTGAGTTTAGAAATCTCCTCTCCAATGGATCACCTTTAAATTGGAAGGGAGTTTAAAATATGTGAACATCTTTATTTGAAGAAGAATAATACCCAAAGCTAATTATAATATGGAACAATTTATCATGTCGTTTTCCTTCTTGGTAGCAAGAATGTGGTAATATTCAAGAGCAGTTGGATTCCCAAAGTGGTAGAGTAGATCTATAGGCAGAATAAAATCAGAATATGAGGCAAAGCAAACATGTGAGAATTGTCAAAGAGGAACGCGGCTACTTTAAAATTAGAATGGGTTTTATCCAAATTACTGAAGATATTGAAGCTGCTGTTCTTGTCCCTGTTTTTCCCTGGGTGTAAACACAGCTCCAGGAAGGTTTGGACAGGGAATTAGTGGCAGCTTTTGATTTATAAAAAATGTCCTCAGAATGCCGCAGGGGGCAATGCTCAAGGGAGAGTGCCTTCTCTCAGAAACAGTGGAACAAATGGATGTAGTCATGCAACTCTTCCATAACAGGAAAAGAAGCTGTTGAGAAGAAATGGCTGCCTGATTAGTCTTTTGGGTAATAAAAATGCAATAGAAAATGTGCATGAAAAGAAAGAATTTGAGAACTTTAGGCTTATGAAGAAAATTTTCTCAGCAAAAATGTCACCAAATTATAAAATTGCTTGTGAATTAAAATGAAAGATAAATTGGAAATTTAACAAGGGGTGTATTAAGTATTAAAATATTAACATTTGGATTGAATTGCTGATTTTAGTGACTTTTAGCAGCACCAAATTTATGTAGGGTCATGAATAACGAGGTGAGTCAACATTGTATAGACAATAAATATGAACATTTTAGAGAAAATACTCCCATCACACCGACTTTTTGAAGTTCACTAACCTTGGAAATTTCTTTTCTGGCACAGGTACAAAATTATCCAGATTGACTTTCTATGTATTCACATTCACCACATAATAAGCAATCAGGAGATAATTAACAGTCCTTGAATTCACTTTTAACTTTAAAGACTCAGCCAAAGTAACAGCTATTTCATTTTGCAAGACTGTGGCCTTTCAAAAAGTGACTGTAAATAATGTAATATATAATCAAACTAGTATCATTCTGATCAAATCAAGAATAACTACCTTTCGTGGTGAATGTACAGATGAAAGTAAAGGTCATTCTATATTAGAACACCAGGACCAGGCTGAAGCAAAGTCAAACAATGGGCACCCCCCCAAAAAGAGGGGTTTCAGAACTATCACAGAGCTGACTGACCCCAAACTTATCTTCCCATCAACTTACACAGCGACTGAAATTTCTGCCATTAAATTCCCATTTTGAGTTGACATCATGTCCAGAAGATATGGTTTGTTTAGCTAGAGATAAGTTAGCTAAAAGGGGTAATAAACATCAACACATTTGTTTCTATTAGTTATCAGATCAGTTTGCTTTCATCTACGACAGAGAAGAGCCAGGAGAGAAGAGGATACACTGTGTGAAATGTCTGGAATAAAGGACCTGCCTGTGGAGACCTAATCCACATAGATGACCACACAGGGCAAGAGTTTGAGAGGAAGACTTTAAAGGTTGGGGATAGAAAACCAAATCGGGGGATGAAGAGGGAGTTAATGCAAATTCCATGGAAATCATCACTAACTTGACAATTTTGCTTAAATATGGTTATTTTATAACATTTCTGAGAAGAGATTTTACTAATACAATTAAACTTTGTTCAAAAACTGTTGAACTCTTTTAACATTACCTTAGGGACTCTGAAGACAATGTTATGTTCCTTGCTGTATCTAGGGTCAAAACACACAAAAAAGAGACCTAAGCTTGTAAACCCAGCATTAAATCGTTATCATCCTTATTTGTGTGGAAAAAAAATAAAACTTGACCTCTTAATCCATACCCAAAAGTTAAGTGAAGGTGGATAACAAACATAAATGTAAATCCCAGCACCATAACGCATAACACGTAGAGGAAAAATTTGGGTAGATAGGGATTTCTTGAACAGAACACTAAAATCAGTATCCATAGAAGAAAAAAAAGATAAGTTTGATTTCATCGAAACTAAATGTGCTCATCAAAAATCATATGAAGAAAACATACAAACCACAGGTTGGGGAAAATATTTGAAGTATATATATGACAAAGGACTTGCATCTGGAATATATAAAGTCAACAACAAAAGTATGAACAGGGGCTTCCCTGGTGGCGCAGTGGTTGCGCGTCCGCCTGCCGAGGAGGCCCGCATACCACAAAAAAAAAAAAAAAAAAGTATGAACAACCCAGGAAAAAGAAAGCAATATAAATACTTCATAAAGTAAAATATACAAAAGGCCAATAAACATACAAGAAGGTATTTACTATTATCAGTTATCAAGGAAATTCAAAGTAAAACTACAATGAGATACCATTTCATACCCATTGGAATGGATACGATCAAAAAGATTGATAACACTAAATATTGGCAAAGCTGTAGGGTATCTGAAACTCTCATACATTGTGAGTAAGAGTATAAAATTGTCCAACTGGGCTTCCCTGGTGGCGCAGTGGTTGAGAGCCCGCCTGCCGATGCAGGGGACACGGGTTCATGCCCCCGTCCGGGAAGATCCCACATGACGCGGAGCGGCTGGGCCCGTGAGCCATGGCCGATGAGCCTGCGCGTCCAGAGCCTGTGCTCCGCAACGGGAGAGGCCACAACAGTGAGAGGCCCATGTACCGCAAAAAAAAAAAAAAAAAAAAAAAATTGTCCAACCATTTTAGAGAGCTGTTTGGTAATTTATTTTAAAGTTAAACATACATCTACCCTATGACCCAGCAGTTTTACTTCTAGGTATTCACTAAAGAGAAATGAAAATGTAAGTCCATGAAAACTCAAATGTCCGTTACACATGAAGGGATAAAAAAAATTGTGGTATAGTCATGTAATGGAACACTATACAGCAATGAAAAACACTAACTACTACATGAAACAGCATGACTAAATCTCAAAAAGCATTAAATTAAGCAAAGGATTCCAGGCACAGAAGAGTATATACTCTGTGATTCAACTTATATGAAGTCCAAAATCAGGCAAGTGTATGATGACAGAAATCAGAAAGTGGTTGCCTAAATGGGGGTGGGGGAGGGAGGGAGGAGGATGTGACTGACTGGAAAGGGGCTTGAAGGAACATCCTGGTGTGATAGAAATGCTCTAAATCTTGTTTTGGGTAATGGTTTCATGGATGTATAGATTATCACATTCTTAAAATCTGTGCATTTTGACATTAATTATGTATCTATAGGGAATAATTCTCAAATGGATTCTTGTATGTTGAATTTCTATTATCTACCAGGCAGTGTGCTAGTGGCTTTATAAGTAGTTATCTATAAACAAATCTAGCAATCTTTATGGGATAGTTTTTTTCCCCCTTATTTTAACATACAAAGAGATTGAAACTCTAGGTTTACTCCATGAAACTTATATGGCTAGTAAATGACAGAATGATATTTAAGCCAAGGTTTGATGCCAAAAGCCATGCTCTTTCCAAACTGCCACACTTTCAGAGTCAATATTTCTTACAGTCCCTAATGACAAAATAAACAGACTTGGGAATTTGTGGATGCAGTTGAAATGGATGGAGCTATGGAGAAAACAACTCAAAAACTGTGACCTGCTATCTGAAATTTGCTTGTAAGAACCTAGGTGTCATAGAGAGAAGCACAAAAGGATTCTCAGCACAATAGTGAACTCACACAATGCCTATTATCTAAATGATTTCATTGTGAACGATTTTAAGAAGCTAAGTTATTTGGTGCATGCACCTGTTAGAATAAATCACTTTATAATCTTTTCTTTTGATAGAATTATAACTGTTCAAAATGTTTGGACAAAAAGATATTCTTTCTTCTTCTATTTTTCCCTGCTAAAATAGCACTTTACTGACTAGAAGAAAGCAACTATAGAAACATGGAAACCAAATATGACTTTTAAAAGGACAGTCTAAATAATACTGTCCATTACTCCATTTATTTGAGTAAATGATACAGCTGGAAAACTCAATGGTTTTACACAACAAGGTTTATTTCTCACTCACAAGATTGCCAATGTAGATCAGGTGACTCTCGAGACACCTTTTGTCCGTGTGGTAACAGAAGGATCCGGGTTGCTTCCACCTTGTTTTGCCTTCTCGGAAGCGGCATCCATGATCTCTGCCAAAGGACACGGCGTGCGCCACCACTACGCACATCCCGTTGGTCAGAACTCAGTCTCGCTGTCTACCTTACTACAAAGAGGAGGAGGGAGTATCTCCCAGGCATAGGAAATGATGTAAATGAACACAGCACTGCCTTTTCCACAGCAGAGTTATCATTCGTAGTGAGAAAACACTGAAAGAGAGGTCAGCAAATGTCACCATTTTAGGAAACACCTAGGGTGGTCCACCTTGTATAAAAACGTAACAATTAGAAACGACAGTTAACTCATTCCACAGACATATTCTCCCAGTGTGAACTATGTCATCCCTACAGGTGCTCACTGACCTTTGGATTGCTCCATTTTATTAACTTTCGAACCTTATCCTCAAGGAAGATCTGATGTGTTCTTTTCTACTAAGGCAGAGGGTTGTCGTTGGAAATGTGATCAAATGTAGTTTTCTACCTTCTTTACATCCCTAAGAATTTCATTGCTGGCATTATGTGCCATTCACTCTTCTCAAGTAACATGCACTTAAGAGAATGTCACTTTTAAATCTGTTGAAAGAAAAGAAAGAAAAGAAACATTCGATTTGCAGATTCAGTACGTCTATAAATCTCGTGCTCATAGCAAATCCTTTGGAATATGGAGTTGGACTTCCAGGAGAAAGTGATGTAAAGAAAAGACCAAATAAGACTCGTTGTGAATAAATTATAATCTTAATTGACACTCATTTTATTTAAATATTCTTTATAAGAGAGGGATTTCCACATCTTATCATCATTTGCATTTACGATGAAATGCACTGCTGAGAAGTTAAGAGGTAGAAAATGAAATTTTGTTTTTGTTTGAAAACCATCTTTGTAGGGATCGCTTTATCACTAAGGAGAAAGATTTAGCAAATACTTCTACCTAGCACTGAAATTTCTTTTCATCCAGATAAGGTGATAAAAAGTAAACTCTTTATAGAAACTTATTTTAAAAGACTTTGCCATTCTTTCACAGAAAATACTGTTGCACATATTATGTAATAAAAATTGATCGTCATGAGCTCAGTTCAGTAAGATGTTTGCAGTAATTACTCCTGACATTGTCACAAACATTAAAGTGTTTAAAAAATATTTCATAAACATAACGACGATGTTTATAATAAGTGATTCCTCATTATATTTCTTTGCAATTTGATAAGACAGCAAAATGCCAGATGATTCCCTTTACTGCAGAAATCAATTGGCAGGTGATAAATAATTTTTCACAGAATGATTAAATCAATGTCAGCCTCAGAGTGAAAAAATGTGTTGGGCATATTATAAGTAGGGCAACACTGATTGTTCCTGAAGTCATTGCTTTCTTAGCATGAGGTTTACATAAATCCTGTATTTATTGAGGGTTAGAGAAATGGCCTCACAATAAAAAGGTGAGGCTGGGATTTATTATGAATGAAAGCCAAAGCAAACAGCAAATCACCGCCACCACAGCAGCAACATTCAACTTCTGATTTCTTATAATCATATGCATTTGACTGCCAAGTATTTGGTAGAAATCATCTTTTACATCCTGTCAATTAGATTAAAAATTCTGGTCACGTTAGTATTTCTTTCAGGACACATGGTTTTGATGATTTCTGATGCCCTTTCTCTCTTTTTGTCTTGGTGGCCATGATGGAATAATCTATAAGAATAGGGAGATGATGAGGCTGAATAGAGCAGCTGTGTGATTGACCATTGCAGTGGTCACAATCCAGAGGACCAAATCAGCTAACTGGGGTGAGGATTAGCACACGGAAAATGCTGATTGGTGAGCACCGCCTCTTCTCAGCTCCAACACAACATGACACGTCCTCCAGCCAAGGCATCTGAAATCTGAGATTGTGGAATGAACTCGACTTGAAGTGAGGGTGCTTTCCTGAAGGAAAGAGAAAATTAGAGAAAAAAAGGCTTGATTATAAGCACTATGATTAGGACCATGATAACCACAGTTCAAGCTGAAGCATAAAAGGGTTTCGGGTTTTTTTTTTAAAACAGACATCAGTGAACATGGCAGATGTAGCTTTGACTGTCCTCAGCAGTAATCCTTGTTCAGTCTAAATCTAGTCTCCTTATATTCTTAGCAATTTAAATGTGTTAAATGAGAATTAAGAAAAAAAAAGATACATGAGAATATTAATGGCTGTGTTTTCTAAAGTTCATGGAAAAAATAAAAGATAATATGGCAATTATATTTTCCAAAATAGTATAAATTTAAAGTTAAGATAAATAAAGTTTTTTTGGTTGTTGTTAAGAAGTCAATGTTCAGCACATAATCAGGATAAATTATATTGTTTCAAGTCAGCACCTCCTTGGAAATCTTTCTTTCAGACCCACCCTCAAACACACAACTTTCTCTGTTCATGAATACCATACATTTCACAAATGGAGAACACTCTTACTCCAATTTAAATCAAACCGGTAAACACACAAAGATAGTATTTCTTTCTTTACTAATATTTCTTTCTAATAATTCTTTTCTAGCATGAACTCTTATATGTGTGAAGTAAGGATAAGGAAGGAGCTTAGATTTGAGAGTCAGTTGAGGAAGGAAGTGGAGTCAGCAAAACTAAATTTTGGGGTGTTTAATTTTTTTTCTAAGTATATGATTTTTTTGTGTTGTTTTAGTACTGAAAAGTATTAATCCCATAAAAGTCCATTTGAACGTTTTAATCCCAAGTATATAATTTCTGGATCTTACCAAATTCTAATCTAAGTTGAGCATAAATTCATAATGTAAGGGAGTACACACATAGAGGTTAGGATAATTTTTGGTGCAAAGGAGAATTAAAGGCAGAATTTGAATATGTCTTCAATGCCATTTTTTTTAAAACTTGAGAAATGAAATTCTTTGGAATTGATAACAGAGGATCAGTTTGCGTATGAATTAAGTCATGACTATTTCCCAATAGTTTTCTAAACATTATTTACAAATGAAACTCACAAATAAGAAGATGGTCCTTAGCTTCTCAGTGCAACTCCTCAGATACACCAACTCTTCCAACAGTAAAAAGCCATCCTATCTTTGTATTGTGCATTCCTCCTCCAAAAAGCATTCACTGAGGCTGGATCTTATATGCTGATCTTATACTAAGCACCAAAATCAGTCTTTATGGCAATGAACCAAAATCCTCCATTTTCATGATATAAAATACAAATAAACCAAAATATGTGCACTGAATTTTGCCAAGACACTTGACCTTTCAGTAATGTTCTCATTTCATTGCCAGAGCATAAAAAGTGGAATATTTTTAATTTAAATAAATGTTGACATGGCCAATTGAATGGGTGTTTTCAAGGGCTCTATTTTAATCTATACTTCTAAGTTATTTTGAATAAAATTCAAATAGAAAATATTCATACTAATATGGCAATTAACTTCAAAATCATCCTTAAATTTTTAGGGAACACTCTCGATACTGACAGTGTTTAGAAATCCAGCCAATAACTTTGCCTCTGAGTATTGAGGTAAGACAGTTTGTCTACATAAAAATAAGCCAATTATTAGGTGTTTAATGAAATTACCTACTTATTTATCTTAATAGAAGACTAAAGTTATCATATGTTAAAGAGCATAAAGAAGATGGCAAATGTGGAGGAAAAAATAAGAGTGAGAAGGAAAGGGTATAGCATCATGATTTGAAAGCATATATTTGAAAACTATCATATGGAGAAAAGAATAGAATAATTTTATATGTTCACAGAGGAAAGAATGAACTGATAGATTGAGCCTAAATATAGGAAAGAATTTTCCATCAAAACTGTCCCAAAGGAATAAAGAAAAAAGATGAACTGACTCAGGAGGCTGTGATTTCTCTCTCACTGGGAATATTCAAGAACAGGAAGGAATTCCTTTATGTACTCAACAAATATTTATTGCCCGCCTCTAAACTGTTCATCAGATGCTGTGTGGGCACTGGAATAAAACGGTGAATAAATCCAGATGAAATATCTGCCCTCATGGAACATCCAAGCTAGTGGAGGAGACAGACCCAAATTGAATAGATGTTCTAATTACCTCTTTGCAGGAGTAGAAAGAGGTGGGACTAGGTGAGCACGTGACACACGGGCCATTTTTGTCTGGAATGTCAAGGGAAGGAGGTGACAGTTGAGTTGAGATGCGAGGCTAAGAAAGAGCTAATTGGGTATAGAGGAAATAGAGGCAAAGCAACAGAAGTAGAAGCAAGTATGGCCTATTCAAGAAACTGAAAGAATCCAGTATAGGAGCAGGGAGAATGATGGGGAGTGCAGTGTGAAACGGGCAATCAGTGGTGAGACTTGGTATGATCTTGCAGGCTATGTTAAGCATTATCTGGTGTTTGTTTTTGTTTTTTATCCCTAGAACACTGGGACAGAGTTTAAAAAAAAATTTTTTTTAAAGGGAGTACTATGGTCAGATTTGGGTTTTGAAAAGATCACTCTGTGAATGATGAGGTAGAGAATTTATTGGACTGGCGCAAGAGTGGCTGTGGGGAGTGGCTACAATATTTTAAATAATAAAATAATCAAAGAGAGAGGTGTGGCCTACTTGGATTAAGCTGGTGGCAGTGGAGATGGACAGAAGGGGATAGAATTGAAAAGTACTTGAGAAGTCAACCAAGAGGCTCTGGTGTCAGTGTGGGAGAACTTCAGGGTGACTGAGGTGCTTGCCACTCAGATAGAGGGACTGTTAGATGAAGTGTGAGGGTGTGCGGGGGAGAGAAGATCATGAGTTTGGATGCAGATACCTTGGCTTTGAGGTGCCTTTAAAGGAGTAAAGAAGAGATAAAGCAGGGATTTGTTTATGCTCATCTGGAACTGAGAGGAGTAATACAGAACAAAGATAACGTTTGTGAATCAAATCATATAGATTGTAATCACAGCAATGAGAATGAATTATACAGTCTATGGAGTGAGAAGAGGACCAAGTCTTGAGAAGTTTCACTATTTTGTGGCTGGGCAAAAGAGTATAAGCTTGCTAAGAAATCTGAAGAGAAGCCATCAGAGACAAAGGGGAAACCTATTATTTACCAGAAACCAAGAGAAAAGAGTATTTTAAGAAGTGGCAAGAAGTCAACAATGTTTCATGCATCTGAGAAGTCAAGACTCTGTAATGTCCACTGGGTTTAGAGACATGTAGTTCATGCATGACCTTGGGGGGAGGCAGAGGGGATTCATATATGAGATAGGTTGTTGGGTGAGATAAATTCTAAGGTTCCTTTCAGTTGTAAGATTCTTCCAATTTTTGTCATGGAAAAATACATTTCTAAATTATTTTATAATGAGATTTGTACTTCACCTGGCCCCTTAAAAATGTTTTCTAAATTTAGGAAAATATTGGAAAAAATACAGTGCAAATTTTTGTAATAATGTGTATAACTTTTGAAAGGTCAAAATGAAAATATTTGTATCTTTTCTTTTTGTTTTAATAAAAATCTCTTTAGCTGGGCTGCTTCCTGAACTTCCTCTCCACAGCAATTCACACAGTGTTGGAATTGTAATCTCAAGACTGATTTCAAACATCTTCATTCTTTCCTTAATCTGGGAAACCAATGGGACATAATCAAATTCTAGTCACCGTACTAAGTTACAGTTCCTCAGAAGTGCAAGATACTTCTCTGATGATAAATGTATCTAAAGCTGGGAAAATCCTAATAACCTTTAGGATGTTGTCAGAGATTGTCTTCCACTGCTAAACAACACTGGGGTCTATTAGCTCTGTAACCGATTCAAGGCCTGATTCACAATATGGCTCCCACTGCACTCTGTGCTGTCATTTCCCTGCCTATAAAATGTGTTACTTGCACTGATCTCCTTACAGAGTTCTGTGGGTATATTGATTGTCAGATACAAACTGTTGTAACGGTGCAGTCTTTCTTCAGATGCGATTGTCTATAATCCTCTTTTCCAGGTTGCATTTCTCTCACAGTGTTAGATGGTTGGAATTTAGCTGTTCTTCCTATGGATGGTTCAAACTACTCCCGGAATTTCTGGATCTCCAGCTCAATCCTGTAGCCTTGTAAGTAAACGATTACTCTGTCTTCCGACTGAGCAATACTTTAACATCACATCGTGTACGTGCTTTATGATTAACAAGCAAATAATGGAGCTGCTTTTCGCCCCTCCCTCTGTCCCATTGCTAGTTTCTCTCCAAGAAGCTTTGATTGAGAGGACAGAGAGGCCCACTTCTGGGAGTCTCCGCTCTCTCTCAGGTGCTCCCTCGATTCCTCCCATAAGTGGTATCTTCCTCCTATGTACTCTCAGCAGCTTTTCCTCCCACTGTTTGCAGAGGATCCTCTTGACAACTCTCTGTGGCAGTGGCTGCCCTGCTTTTAGTGATTTCTCAAATTAGTAGTCTACTCTCAGAATCAGCTTCTCTCAGCAGTGAGATTCAGTGACCCTGACTCCTGGCATCTTCCTGCAGCTCTTAGGAGGGGGAACTGTTTAAACCTGTAATGTTTACTGTTCTTGGCTTGTGACAAGTAGCCACTCTTTACTGCTAGCCTGTGCAGAGTCTCCAGCATCCCTTGTTCTTTTCTTGGCAATTCTTAGCTAAATCCTTAACCAGTTAGGTAACTGTGAATCACTCTCAGTCATATCTGAAGGTGATTACAAAAAGGTCCTTCTGGAGCTCTTGAAGTGGCTTTTAAAAATAATTAATTAATTTATTTATTTTTGGCTGCGTTGGGTCTTCGTTGCTGCGCGCGGGCTTTCTCTAGCTGCGGCGAGTGGGGACTACTCTTCATTGTGGTGCGCGGGCTTCTCATTGTGATGGCTTCTCTTGTTGCGGAGCATGGGCTCTAGGCACGCGGGCTTCAGTAGTTGCGGCATGTGGGCTCAGTAGCTGTGGCTTTCAGGCTCTACAGTGCAGGCTCAGTAGTAGTGTGGCGCACGGGCTTAGTTGCTCTGCAGCATGTTGGATCTTCCTGGACCAGGGATTGAACCCGTGTCCCCTGCTTTGGCAGGTGGATTCTTAACCACTGCACCACTAGGGAAGTCCCTCACTGCACCACTAGGGAAGTCCCTTGAAGTGGCTTTGATTATTACATTCTCTCAAAAACAGCCCTTCCAAGTTATTTTAAATCAACCTAGAGTTAGGGAGAAAAAAAGTTTTCAACAATTGCTACACAATCACTCTCTTGATTTTCCTTTCTGTTACATTTATTTGTGCCCTAAAATTAATTTACTCAGGGCAAGTATTCTTAATCATTAATATTCTTCAAAAGGTAGAATCCATACAACTTACAGGCAGTGACCTAACTCAACATAGAGGACACTTAGGTATTATCTCTTCAAGAGCCTCTACTTCACAGATCACTCAATAATAATACATGGCATGGCTTAGGAATAGCTCTGGGTACCCACGGTATACTTCAAGGAAGACAATATAGCATGGTAGCTATTGAGTATGAGCTCTGACATTAAAATAGCCTGTACTAAAATCCTGCTTCTTCCGCTTACTGATTATGTAACTGTGGGCAAGGGACTTTATTTTCCCAGGTCCTAGTATCCTTGTGTGTTAAATGAGGATGATAAATACATCTATCTTTTATGGATGCTATGGATGCCTGACGCATAGTTAGCAGTCCTTAAAGTTTAATGTTGTAAGTTTTTCCACACTCCTCTCAGATGTAGAGAGAAAATAGATTTTTTTCTTTCTAAAATTATTTTGGTCTTCCTCATGAACCAAAAAAGGAACCCCAAGAACTAACCTGGTAACTTTAGTTCATTGCAACTTAAACAATCCCTTTAGGTAATGCTTGGCCTTCTTAGATAAAAATAATCAGTCTTCCAGATTTCCATCCCCCTTCCCCTGCAGCTCTCCAAGATGGCATCAGATATACGAAGGGTGGGTGAAATTAACTGTGTCCTCACTGCATCAGGGAAGAAAGCATCCAGAGATCCATGCGATATCCTTGTACTTTTCTCTCATCTCCATGGTGATGACTTTCTCTACCCTGCTTGACCTGCTGGCATCTCAGCTCATGTCCAGGCATTGACTGGTCTTTCTCTCTGTTTCATTAGTTCCCTGTGAAGCATCCCAATGACTCAGCCTTCTGTTGGATGTTACTGGCACTCTGGATCCCTTCCACTTCCCGTCAAATTACTTCTGGGCTTAAACCTAGAAAAAGGATATCAGCACCTGCATGTCTTCCTTCTCTCTGTTATCTCCCAAGATAGAAAGTATAGGCTTCTTTTTCATCCCTCTAGATCCTATCTTCCTTGGTCACAGCTTCAGCTTCAGCCTTATGACTACAGTTTAATGTTGGATTGGATGTAGATATAAAAGTGAGATTTAATTACTGATAAGAGAACCCAAATTTGGAGGTACTTTAAAATACTATACCTGTTTTACTCTCTTCCTGTTAAACCTTGTACTCTCTTCCCATTTCCGACACTAAATTTCTAAGAAGGTAGATGTTAGGTATCAGAGTCATATTTTTCTCTTTTCATCCTGGAGTTCTCCAAATTTGACCAGATGATCCTGGACATCATGAGGCAAGTCCTGTTCCCTCTCTTAGGGATCCCTGCATCCCAAGATCTTGGTTCTGTCCCAGCACTGGGACCATTCCTCTTCCAGCTGCGCAACTGCAGAGTCTGGAAGAAATCTCCTCGAAGGTTGGGAATCACCAACAGAGGAGGTGAGTGGCGTCTCTCTCTGCCTGAAGACAGCGGGAACTGTAGTATGGCTCTTAGCTCCTGCCAGGCCCTCCTTTCCCTCTCAATCTCTGGATTAAGAGAGGAGCCATTGACCTGAGCTGGCTCCTCTAGACCACATGGTACTGGCCTTGGCTTCAGAAAACTGTGGGTTTTCTTTCTGGCTTACCTAAGAAATCTCTTTAAATTTTTACTGGTCTCAATTTTATGTCCCAAGTTTTCACTAGTAGAATTTGGCTTCTCTCTCGAGTCAAAGAAGAGAGCTTAAAGATAATTTTCATTGCCCTACCCTTTCTGCTTTCAGCTGACCATTTTGTATCTACCTGAGCATTAGATTTTTTTTTTTAAGCAGAGTTATTGTCCTGATCTCAAGATGACTAAGTATAGATTTGAAATCAGCCCAAAGTGCAGATTTTTGCTGCACACAAATCTTTTTAAAAGAAAAATCCTGACAAGTTTACCCATTCTGCAGTCCTCTGCCCTCTCCCCAGGTACTAAGTTTTTTCTTCCCTGCTCACCCTCATTGGGTTTTTCCCTTATGTTCAAATGTATACACTTGAGATTCAAAGTCAAATATAGTTGTTTAGTACGTGGACAAATGAGCACCTCATTTGGTTTCCTAGTGAAAATACACTCAGCTCAGGGATGGAGTTCTGAGAGCTACCTGCTACAGGAATACTCCCTTTAGGTTATTTGCAAAAGTCCAAGGAGCTCACTGACAGAGAAATTTAACAAGAGCTTCTAAAAATTTGGAGGAATTTTGGGAACCTACCTCAACATAATGAAGACCATATATGACAAACCCACAGCAAACATCATTCTCAATGGTGAAAAACTGAAAGCATTTCCTCTGAGATCAGGATCAAGGCAAGGATGTCCACTCTCACCACTATTATTCAACATAGTTTTGGAAGTCCTAGGCACAGCAATCAGAGAAGAAAAAGAAATAAAAGGAATACAAACTGGAAAAGAAGAAGTTAAACTGTCACTGTTTGCAGATGACATGATACTATACATAGAGAATCCTAAAGATGCCACCAGAAAACTACTAGAGCTAATCAATGAATTTGGTAAAGTTGTAGGATACAAAATTAATGCACAGAAATCTCTTGCATTCTTATACACTAATGATGAACAATCTGAAAG
>NC_041221.1:55151749-55152546 GCF_002837175.3 Physeter macrocephalus
CAGAAAACTATAAGACACTGATGAAAGAAATCAAAGATGACACAAACAGATGGAGATATATACCATGTTCTTGGATTAGAAGAATCAATATCGTGAAAATGACTATACTACCCAAAGCAATCTACAGATCCAATGTAATCCCTATCAAATTACCAATGGCATTTTTTACAGAACTAGAACAAAAAATCTTAAAATTTTTATGGAGACACAAGAGATCCCAAATAGCCAAAGCAACCTTGAGGGAGAAAAATGGAGCTGGAGGAATCAGACTCCCTGACTTCAGACTATACTACCAAGCTACAGTAATCAAGACAATATGGTACTGGAACAAAAACAGAAATATAGATCAATGGAACAGGTTAGAGAGCCCAGAGTTAAACTCATGCACCTCTGGTCAACTAATCTATGACAAAGGAGGCAAGAATATACAATGGAAAAAAGACAGTTTCTTCAATAAGTGGTGGTGGGAAAACTGGACAACTATATGTAAAAGTATGAAATTAGAACACTCCTTAACACCATACACAAAAATAAACTCAAAATGGATTAAAGACCTAAATATAACACCAGACACTATAAAACTCTTAGAGGAAAACATAGGAAGAACACTCTGACATAAATCTCAGCAAGATCTTTTTTGACCCACTTCCTAGAGTAATGGATATAAAAACAAAAATAAACAAATGGGACCTAATGAAACTTAAAAGCTTTTGCACAGCAAAGGAAACTACAAACAAGACCAAAAGACAACGCTCAGAATGGGAGAAAATAGTTGCAAATGAAGCAACTGACAAAGG
>NC_041221.1:55152556-55154227 GCF_002837175.3 Physeter macrocephalus
CCAAAATATATAAACAGCTCATGCAGCTCAATATTAAAAAAACAAACAACCCAATCAAAAATTGGTCAGAAGACCTAAATAAACATTTCTCCAAAGAAGACATACATGGGCAAGAGGCACATGAAAAGTTGCTCAACATCACTAATTATTAGGGAAATGCAAATCAAAACTACAATGAGGTATCACCTCATACAGGTTAGAATGGGCACCATCAGAAATTCTACAAACAACAAATGCTGTGGAGAAGGTGTGGAGAAAAGGGAACCCTCTTGCACTGTTGGTAGGAATGTAAATTGTTACAGCCACTATGGAGAACAGTATGGAGGTTCCCTAAAAAACTAAAAATAGAACTACCATACGACCCAGCAATCCCACTACTGGGCATGTACCCAGAGAAAACCGTAATTCAAAAAGACACATGCACCCCAATGTTCATTGCAGCACTATTTACAATAGCCAGGTCATGGAAGCAACCTAAATGCCCACTGACAGACGAATGGATAAAGAAGATGTGGTACATATATACAATGGAATATTACTCAGCCATAAAAAGGAATGGAATTGGGTCATTTGTAGAGACGTGGATGGACGTAGAGACTGTCATACAGAGTGAAGTAAGTCAGAAAGAGAAAAACAAATATTGTATATTAATGCATATATTGTGGAATCTAGAAAAATGGTACAGAAGAACCATTTTGCAAGGCAGAAATAGAGACACAGATGTAGAGAACAAACGTATGGACACTAAGGGGGGAAAGCGGGCTGTTGGGGAGATGAATTGGGAGATTAGGATTGTCATATATACACTAATATGTATAAAATAGATAACTAATAAGAAACTGCTGTATAAAATAAAATTCAAAAGAAATTTGGAGGAATTTTAATTAGAACATATGATGGAGAAGTCAACCTGCAGCATTCCTAGCATATGCCTAAAAAGTTCACAAGAAATGATGCACTGGCTTTTTCTCCTTCTTTCTTGATGTTTGGGCAGGAACACCGTGGGTTCCACTTTGGTTGGGTTAAGGAGATGAGGTATAGAGGAAACTCCTCACTGCACAGTTAACCTTGGGCCAAGTAGTGACCCTGAGGCCACATTAATGAAAAGGTCACCTGATTTCCATGACCTCACTTAGTCCACATTTGGGGACCTAGTATAGTATGAGTCTCACAGCCAAAAGTACCCTGGTATGCAGAGCAACTCTTGGAAGTATAAATTCTGGACAGAATTCTGATTTCCTCCCCAATTCCCATCTCCACTTCAAGGGCTGAGGGATGGTCAGATGAAACATGTGGATGAAAGTGAAAGTACCTTTAATGAATATAAAAGTTCATTGCTGGGGGTGGCAGGTGTTATACCTTGACATAATCTATGTGCTTTCCCTGTCTACTACCTAGTCAGAGCTATACACAGTGACCCCAGGACAAGTATAAACAAAAATGAATAATATATAAACTTGAAATAAAAGAATCAAAAAGCAAGAACTAGTCTAAGTCGAGTTTTTCTTTCTTCAAAAATAAGCTTCTTGGGCTTCCCTGGTGGCACAGTGATTGAGAGTCCGCCTGCCGATGCAGGGGACGCAGGTTCGTGCCCCGGTCCGGGAAGATCCCACGTGCCACGGAGCGGCTGGGCCCGTGAGCCATGGCCGCTGAGCCTGCGTGTCCGGAGCC
>NC_041221.1:55154474-55164099 GCF_002837175.3 Physeter macrocephalus
AGAGGCCCGCGTACCGCAAAAAAAAAAACAACAAAAAAAAAAACCTTCTTCATTTCCCTTGGAGCAAAGTTACAGGTCATCTGGGTCATCTGGGAGAAGAGTCTCTTTAGCTGTTCTCCTTACTGGGCTATCGACCTCCCATCTACTTCTGCCTGTATGTCACCTGGGGTGGACATGAGTAGCCTTAATACGCAATGGGCTCTTATATCCTGCAGCATCTGCCTGACAGGGGAAATCAACTTCCTTAATGTAGATGATTATTATTTTATTGACATTATTATTATAGACAAGCAAAACTAGTTATCTTACATGATGAACCAACACATACTTCAGAGAGGAATCCAAACTAATTCAATGATAAATTCTTAAATATTCATTTTTAATTTTTTAAAAATAAATTTTAAAATATTCATTTAAAATTAATTTTTGCAATATAGCTAAGTGATAATGGAAATATGGCCAAGCAACTAACAACAAATAACCATGAAGGTTAGTTGTTATTATTATTTGCTATTTCAACAAGAGATAGTTGTTTTGATATTTTAAAGATCCAGATCATCTGATATTTAAACTGACGAAAAAATACAAGTTTCCCCCCGCCATCTTACTCCAGATATTTTAGATGTTGATATATTGATATTGGATAAAAAAATGATATATCTGTGAGCAGAGACTTTGATTTTTTTCAGGCCCATGGCACATGAGATCAAAATAAAGATTTTATTAGAAATGCATCTATTTAGTTCAGTTGGTTAAGGATGCAAAGGAATTGATGTGGAAATCGTGTGACTCCAAGCTAATAAAATTTGGGAACTATTTCGCTCGGGAGCAGCTAAAGCATGTCAACTCTGGTTTGAATACACCTACAGCCTAGCTGTGGGAGAGAATGCCTTTATGTAAGGAAACTGAAACCCATCTTCTGTGGAAGATTCTTTACAAAAACAAATGTGCAGTAGCACCAAGTCAGCACACTGGCCTCTCAGTGCAGGCTGGCGAGCGGCCAGGGCCAGCCTGCTGAGAGAGAAAATTAAAGAAGAAGAATACAGCAGCTGCACAAGGTGAAGTCTGATGGTGGCTGTGGAGACTCTTCTGGGCAAGCGAGGAGGAAAAGGTCAAGGTTTTGCTCATGTGGTGCCTTCAGAGCTGAACCCACGACTGGGGTGTCCTAGTTCCACAAAAGGCCCAGTCTTTTTGTAGGGGAAATATACACATATATACAAGCCATCTCAGAGCTTGAGCACTGAAGTGTGCTGTTAGGAATGAATATTCCCCAGAGGCCACTGTTTTGTTTTTAGCATCTGTCAATTGTAGGAGATCTAGATTTCAAAGTCTATTTACTGACCTCTGGGTTAGGATCAATGACTCCTCAAAATTAATACAATCAGTGGAAATGCTTCATTCGGAGAAGGAATAGGAAGAAAGTGACTTCATAGCAGAAAGTTTCTCTGGATAAGAGAGCAAAGGGATACTCAGTCTCCTGGCCATAGGCTCTCATACCGAAGTCTTCCTCAAATATGTCTCACCGAGTCATTAATTGTTGGTGTCAGGAGTCCTGGCTGAAGAACATAGAAGTCTGTTTTTCTCTGAAGACTCTCCTCACCTCACCAACACATGCTGACCTGTCTCTTTGACAATTCCAGTTTCACAGTTCACTCAGCAGATGGTTATTGAGCTCCTACTGTGTGCCACACACCTCATTAGTATTTCTTGGCTCTTAGCATACGTTATATAGTTATTTGTCATTTTTCCGACCACGTCCCATCTAGGCCCACCCAGCTGCAAAGCTTGAGGTGACATCATTCATGTTGTAGTCTATATAAATGACCTCTCTTGGAGAGGACTGTACGACCTTTGAGGGCAGAACCACTGTGTGTTGCTTCTTGAAGTTATCTCTTGGGTTTAACAGAAGATGCTGTACTTAGTAGTTGCTCAGATAATGGAAGCATATTCGTATACCAGTGATGATTTTAGTGAATTTATCTCCTCTGAGGAAAGAATCTAGTATATGCATAGACTGTTCAAGGTGTTTGGTCCCTGAATATTCAGCAGTAAGTGCTCTTTCATGACCACCTTATTCTTATTCCTCATCTTGAGAATGTGAACAGTTATCAGACTGGGGAGAGATTTCATTGTGATAGACTTTTATCAACGAAAAGAATTGAGTTTAAATCAAACAGAGCTCAAATGATCTGGCTATAGATTCGCATGGTTTATTTTAGCCACAGACAAGATACACCTTTGCTTTTGCCCCACTATTCAAACTGGTTTTATAGTACATGAAATAGAAGTATTAACTTTATCTTCATGCACACGATTACAGTTCTTTATGTATGCTTTATTACCATCAAGATTGCTAAAACTTGGGACTTCCCTGGTGGCGCAGTGGTTAAGAATCTGCCTGCCAATTCATGGGACGTGAGTTCTAGCCCTCGTCCAGGAAGATCACACATGCCGCGGAGCAACTAAGCCCGTGCGCCACAACTACTGAGCCTGTGCTCTAGATCCCACGAGCCACAACTACTGAGCCCAAGTGCCACAACTACTGTAGTCCATGTGCCTAGAGCCTGTGCTCCACAACAAGAGAAGCCAACGCAATGAGAAACCCGTGTACCGCAATGAAGAGTAGCCCCCGCTCGCCGCAACTAGAGAAAGCCCTCATGCAGCAAGGAAGACACAACGCAGCCAAAAATAAATGAATGAATTAATTTTTTAAAAAATGCTAAAACTCACTTGGGGGTCCCTGAACAAGCCTGTGCCCCATTGTTTACTGAGATCACTTGGAAATGACTTAGCACTTTTTGTCCCAGTTTCTAAGTTGATTTTGTATTCCATGATGATATTTTTAGTTTTCTCATAGATATGAGACAGTTTCACAAGTCATATTTGGAAACTACATGTAATTTTCACACATTAAACTTTACTATTTATTTAACTTCCAGAGATAGTTTCAAACTAGTATAATTGGAAACTACAAACAAATGCAAGGAAAAAAAATCAATCAAAGACCCAATTTGCAAGTATCTATTGTTCAACAACGTGTTAGATCTTGGACTGGGACATGGAGGATTTTAAACTATGGCTCTTGTGCTCAAAGAACATATAATCTGAAGACTGATGGAGAAAATTACAAACGGTTGAAAACAATATACTGATATAATGGCTGTATTTTGCATTTAATATTATTTAAAGGATGCCAGAAATCCCAGAAGAATGGTGTAGAAGGGATTGAACTGGTATTTTAAAAATGAGTTGAAATTGAATGCTCAAGGATAAATAGTTAGGTACCACTCTCAGTCTCCATGATTATTGGAACAGCCAAATATTTAACATGCACCAACATCTGTCCAACTCGCAGAACATACACATGCATTTCCTCTGCTTGAAAGCTTTTTCTTTAGGCTTCGAATTCAATTTTTCTACCTCAGCCCTCTGTCAACCCAGATCTGGTTAATTCTCCATTTTACTTCCTTCCTTTGTTGCATTTATCAGCTCTGAAATCAAATAATTACTTGTGTAATTATATATATATATATATATATTTTTTTTTTTTTTTTGTGGTATGCGGGCCTCCCTCTGTTGTGGCCTCTCCCGTTGCGGAGCACAGGCTCCGGACGCGCAGGCTCAGCGGCCATGGCTCACGGGCCCAGCCGCCCCGCGGCATGTGGGGTCCTCCCAGCCCGGGGCGCGAACCCGGTTCCCCTGCATCGGCAGGCGGACGCGCAACCACTGTGCCACCAGGGAAGCCTGTAATTATATTTTTATGTTTACCTCCTTGATCAAAACGCAGGTCTAAAGGGTGAGGATCAGTTATACTTTATTCATTATGCAGTGCCTAACACATCCGAGGTACTTGATGCCTAATATGTATGAATGAATGAGCCAAGCAGAGTAGAAGCTGGGGGAATAAAGATGAACAAAGCTTGGAATCAGTCTTGAAGAACACAGCATGTAACAAAGAAGAGTAGGTGCCCATAAAGGAGTTAAGATTTTTAGGGAAAGCTTTTCCAGAAAAGTTTTATAATAAAGAATATTGAATGTGGAGAGGATTTATAGTGTTCCTGACTTGTGAAGATCACTTTGTCCCACAATATGTAATTCAAGCTACCTAATATAAGCCTGAATGGGTACACTACAAGATCTACTTGCAGATTTTAAAGAATTATGAGACAAATGCCTTTGAGAGAATAAATGCATTTGAAGCACAGTACTTTTAAAATAAATTACAACCCGAAATGGTACTCTAGGGAGAGTGGAGAGATTCAAAATGCTCTTTGTTTTTTGATTTTTTGCTCATTCATATGTAATTACTCATTTCTTTTGTCTTTGGAATTATTGTTTTATGCTTCACGTTTCAACTTGTTTATTATATGACAAGGTTAATAACTGTCACACAAAAATGACCAGTAATTATATGCATTTACTATTTTATGAAGTAAAAGAGATGGCAATTAGCAGGATTTAGAACACTGGAGATTTTATTTTTAGACATATTTTGCCTAATATTAATTACTATACGTAAGTCATCACACTACTTGGTTATAGTGGTTATAATTATGTTGGATGAAAGAAATGATAATTCAGAAGTGCATATGTATGTGTATAAATATAAGACCAACATAGAAATTGTCCTTAGTGAAGGCTTAAGAGGAATACAACTGATTCAAACAAAGCTAAACATTTTAGTACAAAGTGAATTAAGAGAATTGATGTTTTCTCTTGTTTAAAAGAAAAATTAAAAATGTATTATTCTGGTGGTAAATGTCAATAATGGGGGAGGCTATGCATGAGGGCAGGGGACACAGGGAAAAATCTCTGTATCTTCTCAATTTTGCTGTGAATTTAAAACTGCTCTAAAAAATGAGGTCTTAATAAAAAGAAAAATACAAAACTGACTGAAATGTTATCCATGATTGTAACAGGAAATAAAGATATGTTCAAGGAAGACAATCATATTGGAGAATTTAAGTCAATAAAACATTTGGTTCTTTCTATTTTATCATACTAGAAATGACCTTGCTATGAATGAGTTTGATGGTAGCACAAATACTGCTGGTCTAGGAAAAGAAGCTCAGTCATCAAATGCTCTCCCTCCATGTAAATCTTATGTCTGTGTTTTAGGTATGTGATTAAAGAATACTCTCTTCCTTTTTTTTTTTTTTTTTTTTTTTTGTGTTTTTTGGTTTAGGTGCAAATAAATGTCTTTCCTCTTACTTCAGTTCAAATGTATAAATATCACATATTGGGTATATGTAACGTAATATATAATATTATGCATAGCTGAATCATTCAAGGATACATTCATCAATGAGTTATATAATACCTGACAAATAATGGCTTTAAAAAAGTTAATTTTCCTTTGTAACAATAATTCTGGAGGAAGGCAACACCTGTAGCACAGGGTGAGTGTAGCTGCTCCAGGAAGTCATCAAGGAACCAAGCTGCTTCTCTCTTTATGCTCTACCACAGTATGTGGCTTTCATCCTCATGGTCTCAAGATGGCTGTCACACATCCAAGTAACACATCCACATTCCAGGTGGGAGGAAGGGGGCAAATAAGGGATTTTCCCCCCATTAAGCCTTTATTAGGGAAGGGCAGCTTTATCCAGGGACTGTTTTCTATATCTTATTGACCAGAACTGTGTCATAAGGCCACCTCCAACCACAAGATAGGCTTGGAGTTTGAGAATTTTACTCTCCAGCCTGTTGGAGAAGAAGACAAAAGAGAAGGAGTGTTGGAATGGATGTTGACTGAGCTAATTTAAGAAGTTTTTCAACTCCTAAGAAGTTCACTTAAGAAGCTCTGCCTAAGAAGTCTAACCTCCTTTCAAGAGATCCTTATAACACAGATACTTAGTAAATGCAGATGGAGGACAACTGCTTTGGTTACTCTAGCTGTGTAACAAACTACCCCAACTTACTGGTAAACACAGTAACTTTTGTATAGGCTCACGCATTGTGTTGGTCAGTAATTCAGACAGGGCACAGTGGAGATAGTTTGTCTCTGCTCCATGGCGTCTGGGGCCTCAGCTGATATAATTATGCAAAGGGTTGGGGGTGACTTTCATCATCGGGGGACTGGAATCATTTGGAGGCTGCTTCACTCAAATGCCAGGCGTCCTGCCTGGGATGACTTGAAGGCTATGCTCAGCTGGGGGATCAGCTGGAACACCTACACACGGCCTCTCATGTTGCCTGGACTTCTCTCAGCATGGGGGCTAGAGTCCCAGAGAGAACATCACAAGAGCAAGTGTGTCAAGTGACCCAGGCAGAAGCAACATGGCCTTTTCTGACCTAGCCTTGGAATCCCATAGTGACTTGTAGAAGCAGTCACAAGCCCACCCAGATTCATGGGGAACAGACAAAAACCCCCTTGTCTCAATGGGAGGAGGCCCAAGGAATTTGCAGCCATTAAAATAAAACTGCCACAGTAACAAGGATGGGACTAGACATGGAGCACGATTCTCTAAGAATGACTTTCTTCAATTTTCTTTTCCATCTTCGCCATTCTTACTGCACGTTGAGAAAAGGCAGTGTTAAATCTATTAGGAAAAAGCCCCTTTACAGAATTTCTGAAGTATGGTGAGCTGTTTAACTCACTAGGCAGGAGACAGTGCCCAGAGGTGAGGCTGTTCCCTAACTGCCGAATCTGATTATCCGGAGCATGGCCCGGACAGGGCTGCAGCCTCGTCATTAAGCAGCCCCATCTTCACTTTCCTCTAAAGTACTGTCAGGGGTTTTTCTGTGTGTGAATTCTCTGAGTGTCGAAAATCTCTTTTCTATTTTCCATGGCGTGTGGAATGTATGACCTCTGTTTGTACAAAGGCAGCCAGCTATAAAGTTAGATCACTGAACAGACAGTGAAGTGGAACCAGAGAAGGCTCCTCTTTATCTGAAGCGAGGAGTGGCATGTTGTTTTATTCTTTACAGCAGAGGAAAAATATCACAGCAACATTTCTGAGTGAATTAGGTCCATGAAGAACAATTTCAGGCATTAGATACCATTTCTGATTTAAAGACCCTTATAGTAATATCCTGTGCAGCTAAGTGCAGTGGAATGATTTAATTCTGGCTCTGACACTTACTAACTCTGGGACTCTGGGCATGTTTCTATAGCTGTCTCTCCACTTCTTTTTCTCACCTCAGGAAGTGGGGATAAAAATGCCCATCTTAGTCACTGTGAGGATTAAATGCATATTATTGCTGGGATACTACTCTGGCCTCTCTGAAGTGCCCTACCCTTGCCTCTGTCACTGGTGATGGACAGTCTGCAGGTCCCTGAAGGATGTCAGCTCCCCGTGATACTATGAGAAAGTGGGTCAACTGTCTCGCCTTCATACTCCCAAAGAGAGCTCTGGGCTTACCCCTGTCAGAACTCTTAACATTCAACAATGCACTTCACAAATTCTAACTGAAAAACAGTTATGTGCCAGGGACTGTGCTGGGGTCTGGAAATGCAGCAATGAATATAATCAGAGTGATCTCTGCTCTGGTGCTTTGTATACTCTAGTGGAGCAAAAGAGGCAACAAACAAGCAAGCAAAAGGATAAAAAGAATTCCACATAGTGATAAGGGCTATAGGGAACCAAAGAACGTGGTAAGAATGAGTGACTCTTGAGGACACCCTGTGGGTAGATGGGAAAATCCTAGTCAAGGACATGGTATTTGAGTTTTGAAATCTAAATATTGTGAAGTAGTCAGACATATAAACTCAGTACAGATACTCTTATGAGCACTCTCTGTGTATTAATGTCCTTAATTCTCACAACAACCTCTTGAAGTAGATACTCTTCTTATTCCCACTTTACAGGTGAGGAGACCAATGTGGAAAGGTGAATGAAGTATTGTAACTTGCACAAGATTATACAGCTAGTAAATGGCGGAGCTCAGATTCAAACCCAGACAATCTGCTTTCAAAAGCCCATACTCTCACCACTCTGTCTCTCCAAAGGCATTTGATATTGCATTGATATTTACTTTTTACTTGTATGTTTTTCTTACTAGACCATGAATAAATTGATGGTTAGAGTTCAGTCCCATGAACAATGCCCAGCTTAGTCCATTCTCAATAAATGTTTATCAAATGAATGCATGCCTGCAATGAGCAAATCTAGATGAAATAAAGCACTCATTCCGTGCTTAGCATCATATAAGTAATTAAAATCTTAGTTCTCCCTCCCTGCCTTACTCCCCAACTCCCTGCCTTAGACTCATATAGCCTGCTGCTGAACTTGAAGTAACTAGAAGATTTATAGGGGAAGGGGGTCACCTTCATAATGTATCAAAAATAAATTAAGAAAACAAAGTCTTCTAATTTGTTAGCAAAAGATGAAAAGGAGTAACTTTGGTGAGCTTTGAAGAAAAACACATGGAAGCAAGGAACCTGTAAAATAATAAATTTCCTCCCTCCAACATAAAAATGATGGCCCCTGTGTTTTAAAGGAAAGCAATTTGGAAAAGTTCCACACATACACATTTTGGGGAAAATGTAGGGAGAAATATGAAGTTAGGTAAATGTCTTTAATAGGCACTTCAAAGTCTTGGATCATTAAATCATTTCCACAGCTTTTTGACTGTTATCACCCCCCAAGCCATTGCCAAAACCACTCCTTGAAATGTTGCAATAAATTCGAAAGACAAATCAGATTTGGAAATTTTGCATGAAAGAGAACTGTATCTTGTACTTTAGAAGCTGTTTTCAATGTCAGCACATAGTTGCCTCCTGCCAGAGATGAGCTTGGGAGCGGTGACCTTTGTGGATGACTTCTCTTTGTTAGATTTTTGCCCTACAAGATTTTGGAAGCCTGGTCACGGGAATATTTAAGGATACCAGGTGGTTTTGAAATGCTTGGTTGGACTGGGTGACTTATCTAGGCCTGAATGTAACAATTGAAAAAAATTATTTTTCCATGAGGAAAGTGAACATTTATACAAGATGAATCAGTCACAGGGGTCTAGAAGTAACTGTAAGGTACTTGCTGCTGCTGACGAGCTTGATAGAAAAGGATGGTGCTTAGACTGGATGTTTGTGTCCCTCTAAAATTCATATGTTGAAATTTGAAACCTCAAGGTGATGGTATTAGGAGGTGGGGCATTTGGAAGGTGACTAGGTAATGAGGATGGAGTCCTCATGAATAGGATTAGTGCCCTTATAAAAGAGAACTCCCTTGACCTTCTGCTTCATGAAGTTACAACAAGAAGACTGTCATCTATGGACCAGGGAGCCAGTCCTCACCACACACTGAATCTGGGAGCATAATATCTTGCACTTTCCTGCCTGGAGGACTGTGAGAAGTAAATGTCTGTTGTTTATAAGCCACCCAGTCTATGGTATTTTTTATAGCAGTCTGAATGGACTAAGACAGATGATGAGCCTAAGAAGAAAGCAAGAGATCATTTCCTAAATATATTTTTAAGCCCAGTACCGTGTTGAATTTCTTTCCAATTAAACGTGTAGAGTGTCACAATCAAAATCAGCCCACGCCCAAAGCAATCTACAGATTCAATGCAATCCCTATCAAATTACCAATGGCATTTTTTACAGAACTAGAACAAAAAATCTTAAAATTTGTATGGAGACACAAAAGACCCTGAATACCCAAAGCAGTCTTGAGGGGAAAAAAAAGGA
>NC_041221.1:55164308-55202541 GCF_002837175.3 Physeter macrocephalus
TCAATAAGTGGTGCTGGGATAACTGGACAGCTACATGTAAAAGAATGAAATTAGAACACTCCCTAACACCATACATAAAAATAAACTCAAAATGCATTAGAGACCTATATGTAAGCCTGGACACTGTAAAACTCTTAGAGGAAAACATAGGAAGAACAATCTTTGACATAAATCACAGCAAGATCTTTTTTGATCCACCTCCTAGAGTAATGGAAATAAAAACAAAAATAAACAAATGGGACCTAATAAAACTTAAAAGCTTTTGCAAAGCAAAAGAAACTACAATTAGACGAAAAGACAACCCTCTGAATGGGAGAAAATATTTGCCAATGAATCAACGGACAAAGGATTAATCTCCAAAATATATAAACAGCTCATGCAGCTCACTATTAAAAAAACAAGCAACCCAATCAAAAAATGGGCAGAAGACCTAAATAGACATTTCTTCAAAGAAGACATACAGAAGAAGCACATGAAAAGCTGCTCAACATCACTAATTATTAGAGAAATACAAATCAAAATTACAATGAGGTATCACCTCATACCAGTTAGAATAGGCATCATCAGAAAATCTACAACAACAAATGCTGGAGAAGGTGTGGAGAAAAGGGACCCCACTTTGGTACATATATATAATGGAATATTACTCAGCCATAAAAAGGAACGAAATTGGGTCATTTGTAGGGATGTGGCTGGATCTAGAGACTGTCATACAGAATGAAGTAAGTCAGAAAGAAAAAAACAAATATCGTATATTAACGCATATATGTGGAACCTAGAAAAATGGTACAGATGAACCGGTTTGCAGGGCAGAAATAGAGACACAGATGTAGAGAACAAACGTATGGACACCAAGGGGGGAAAGCGGCAGGGGGTCGAGGGGGGTGGGATGAATTGGGAGATTGGGACTGACATATATTCATTAATATGTATAAAATGGGTAACTAATAAGAACCTGCTGTATAAAAAAATAAGTAAAATTAAATTAAAAAAATCAGTCTAAGCAACTTCTGTCCCAAATGCTTTATCTCTTGAAAATGCACTAAAAATATTAGTGGGTGCTCCAGCAATGTTAGGGTGAGACTTTCTGCTAAATGAATTACCTGAGGTGGGCATAGTTAGAAGAAAAAAATAGCATTATATATTGCTAACTACCTAGCATCCACACAAAGGATCTGGGGATGGCATATAGTTAGTCTCTATTTTCAACCTAATTTATAACTCCAGAGTTAGAGAACTGAACTTACTAAGTAGTTAAGTAGCACAAAGGGAGAAGAAGAGACAGCAAGGAAGCAATATTTGCTGCAGCCCAACATCTCCTGTCAAAGAGTTGACAACCAGGACTATAAGCAACCACTGAGTACCAAGTCAAGATAGGGTAGCTGGATGCAGGGGATACAAAAGAAATGCTACTAATTAGTGGTTTACTGTTACAAATGGTGGTCTGAGCTTATAGCTATGGCCTTGCACATCGTAGATACTCAAAAAATTTTAAAGACTAATTGCCTGAATGAGCAGCCTGATGTACTTGAAAAGAAAAAGAAATGGGGTTTCTCGTGTTTCTTGCTGTTAATTTGGAAGACAGGATATGACAAAGGAATTCAATGAATGAAAATATTAAATGCAGTAAGAGGTTCAAAGATCATCTTGAAGTGTGATCATGTGAAAGAGTCCAGGATGAATCAGCTTTTTTTCTTTGCACCCATCCCTTAGGTTAGCAAATACACCATCAACCATAGATAGAATTTACAACGTTCATAAATGCAGAATGAACAGCAGGTGGCAGCAAAGGATGCTGTAAGAGAAAGTGACTTCAGCAAGTATATTTGGGAGAATTCTGAAAAACTTTTGACAGGTTGTAGGTAGAGAAGGCACTCAAATGTGATTGCTTTCTTACCTTTGAGTAAAGCATCTGATACAAAAAAGAAAGCATGTGGGAAGGTTGATCATGATAATTAAGTTTAGATAATTTTGTGTCGTTTTAATCACCTTTGGACTAAATGAAAGGATTGAAAAAGCTTACTGAAAATACAAGTATCCCACAACAAAGCCCAACTAATCCTCTTACCAAATGGACATTTATGCTGAAGAGAGATTTTTGTAATAAGACATGACATGCAATATTTATTACAAAAATTATCGTTCAGACCAATGTGGAAATGTGCCAGTTGGTAGGTGATTTGTCTCTTGGCTCAGAAGAGATATTAATGGAAGGATATTAATATTGTTCAGTGAAAGGATATAAGTAAAGAAAACATGAAAGAATATTAGGTATAGATGGGCTCTGAAAATGTGACAATGGCGTGAGAAAAAAGAGCACAGAGCCTCTGGATCTTCTTAAAGTATCTAAAAATAGGAATGATGAAAATACTACAAAAATGTGCATCAATTTGTTGAAGCTAGTGGGGAAGGAAGAAATGTGACAGTCTGTGAATATTTATAATACAAGGGATCCACTTACAAGTAAAACTCAGGGGGACTCAAATATTAAGAAACAGCTTCTAGGTTCCCAAGAAAACCAAAGTGATAGTCCTAGTAGATCAGTTTTTGCAAAAGACTAGACTTTATTTCTTTACATTTCAGCTGTCATATCATTTGTTGCAGTTGGTGTCCAATAGGCCGATGGGTAATGGATAGAGCTGAGTGCTTCCCACGACATTTAACACGACTGACAGAAGGAAAGGCTCATAGTAGAATGATTTTAGGTCATGGCCTCATCCCCACTGGGCTCCATATGCCATTTCAGCCCTGGAATTACTGTGTGATGTTGTCCAAGTTATGAAATTCCCTGAGTCAGTGTTTCTTGAATGTGAAGTGGGCATTTAAGAATACCCCCTCTCTTGGGCTTCCCTGGTGTCACAGTGGTTGAGAATCTGTCTGCTGATGCAGGGGACACGGGTTCGTGCCCCAGTCCGGGAAGATCCCACATGCCGCGGAGCGGCTGGGCCCGTGAGCCATGGCCGCTGAGCCTGCGCGTCTGGAGCCTGTGCTCTGCAACGGGAGAGGCCACAACAGTGAGAGGCCCGCGTACCACACACACACACAAAAAGAATACCCCCTCTCACCAGGCCATGTGAGGATTAAATATGACAATGTATAAAAATACTTGCCTCATATTAGTTACTTAATAAATTGTATTTCTTTTGTCTCTTCAGGAACATTCCCAAAGATGTTGAGGTATTTTGAGGACTGTCTCCAAAACATCTCCCTCACCGACAGCCTCAGTGTCAAAAATTCCTAGTTATAACATTTTGCCTTCAGATGGAGCAAAATCCCTTGGAGAATTAACAAGGTATGACTATGGGCAGACACCAACAGTAGAGCATAGTAGGTGAAGTAGAGATGGTCACGCTGCAGCTCCCAGCTGGCCACAGTTCTCTGTTCTAGCTGCAAAGACTATCTAGTTAAATTTATCTGAATTCAATGTCATATTCTTGAAAGAGAGGCTCTGATTTCTCTCTGCATTCTGGAAAAAGAGATTCATTCTTTTCTGTTCAGTGGTGGGGAGGTGGAGGGTAGAGGTATTCGGAGTCAGATTGGCTTCCAGAGTGAAAACATGGCTGCCCAGGTTCAAGTCTGTGGCTGGAAGTGGAGTTCTCAGAGTGGGTGTCATTTTACCCCCAGATATGTATATTATTACCACTACTATTGCCACACACACACATTCATACACACTCACATTCTCTTCTATATTTCTCTTATATTAGAAAAATTATTACAAAATGAAAGCAAATTATGGATGCTTGTTCTTTTGCTTAAACATTACAGATGAGAGGTTTTTTTTTTTTTAAAGCAACCGTGGAAAACAACATTTTTTTAACCAAGTTGCCAGGGATACTGTGAAAGTCTTAGATATCAACAAGACTTCAAAGCAAGCACCTTGATCAAACTGGTACTTATTTACTAGGAAAAAATTCACAAGGCTTGGAAGCATAATACAGATAAGCCAGTTCTGAAGTTGCTATCATGAATGAGCTATGGGGTGTGAACAGTTTCAGTGCTGTGTCTTTGAAATGTTCGTTCTTATGGTAACCTTAGAAAAATGCCTCTTATGATTAAAAAAAATCTGTATTTTACATGCTTGATGTTTTGTATTATACTTAAAAGATCTTAACAAAATGAATGTTAGTGTAACTACAGATCACCTAAATGCAAAATTATGTTACGATTCTTGGTGAGAATAGATGAAGTGAGAACCTCCATTCTGTTGCTCTTTACAATTTTTTTCTGTTTCTTTTGAGATATTTCATCTCTAGTTGCTTCCTCCCAACACACCCTTCTGTTGTTACTAATAATGTCAGGCTCTTCTGCTAAAGTTTCTATCAGTGACATTGATCTGATTCTTGAGCAAGGAAGCTAAGAAAAAGCTTCAAAGATTTTATGCAGAGGCCCTTCCAAGGGCAATCACAAATCTTGGCTCACTACTTAGCTAGAGGCTCAAAATTCAGCTGTTTATTCCCTCCTTTATACCAATTCATTTGTGGAGATCATTACAAAACTGTCAAAAACAGTATTCTTGGATTGCAGGACTAGGGATTAGGTTGGGTGAATGGAGGTAATAATAAGTTGACTTATTTTGGTATATTAAGTTAGTGGTATATTTTCCTTAACATATATATGTGATTTTTTTGGGTACCATGCAAACATTTCTAACTATACTGTGACTACTGAAAAGGCCACATCTCAAGAATCTGCATTGACAATAATTGTCATTTAGGAGAACGAATACAACAAATAGTGACACATATATATATACAACTTTTTCATTGACAGAATCCTGTTTTTTCTGGTGTGTTTATAAATTCACTAGGTCTAGCAAGTGCCTTAAAATTATCCAGTGGGATTGCTCTATTTTTTAAAAATTTATTTATTTATTTATTTAATTTTGGCTGCGTTGGGTCTTCGCTGCGGTGCGCGGGCTTCTCATTGCGGTGGCTTCTCCCGCTGTGGAGCACGGAATCCAGGCGCGCGGGCTTCAGTAGTTGTGGCTCCCGGGCTCTAGAGCGCAGGCTCAGCAGCCGTGGCACACGGGCTCAGTTGCTCCTCGGCAAGTGGGATCCTCCAGGACCAGGGCTCGAATCCGTGTCCCCTGCATTGGCAGGCGGACTCTCAACCACTGCGCCACCAGGGAAGTCCCTGCTCTGTTTATTGAAGAGAAAATTGAGATACAGCTTGACTAAAAGATTTGCCCAATGTGAGACAGCAACTTACTGCAGCGTGGACACTGGTATCTGTCTCTAGCTTTGAACCAACTGCTATTTCTAGTCTTTCTCACAATTACAATTTTATATTAACATTATTTTCGTCGTTATTGAAGCTCTCACTACCTATGTTTACCCCCAAGAAAGGAAGAAAACAAGAACCTAGTCTCAAAAATCTTAAATTATTTCAAGATACAATCTGACATTAAAATTCTGAGCAAGGCGTTCCAATAATCTGAAAAAAAAAATCTTTGAAATAACATCTCCCAAGTAGTCTGGGTATAATGATGAGCCATGGTTTCCAAGTAGAATTAGTGAATATCAGAGGATATATATAAAAGTTTAGTGTTAAGCCAATGAACTTTTCCACTTGCTCTCTAACCAGTAATTATTTTGGAAAGACACAGAAATTCTCAAATATTGGTTCTCTACCCTGATTGCACATTAAATTATCTGGGGTGGGGGAAAGGTGCCTGAGTCCTACCTAAAATCAATGAATCAGAATATCAGGATCCCTGAAGGTAGACCGGGGCGTGCGTGTGTGTGTATACATTTTAGGCTAGAATATATTAAACTCCCTAGGTGTTTCTAGTATGAGCCTCAGCTCTCGTCCCTATCCCACTTTAGCCCGCTAAGGGACAGCATCAGACCGCTGAAACTCAGGGGTTCCTCCACGGCGTCTCTTCCTCTTTGGGCGCAGTAGGGGGCGCTCCGGCACCGGGTTTACTCGTTGGCCACCTCATACCCCCAACCCCCTAAAACGACAGCACCGCAGAAAAGGCGTTATTTGGAAGCCAACAGAGAGAGAAAAGACAGGGAATTGCACCTTATGAATTTACATATCCGAGAGCCGGCAAGTGGTCGTTTAAACAATATCCCCCTATTTGGCTTTTCGCAACATCTGACCCAACGGCAGCTCCCCTTCTTTTCAGCCTTTGGACTTGGAAAAACTTAACTTCCCGCAGGGGTAGATTTCCGGCCCGGCGGCGGGGCGGGATGGTTTACGACTTTGGATCTTGAGCAGTTCACTGTTTAAATAAATCTTGGTGAGCAATGGAGAACAATCTCCACATTAATCTTGTGTAATTAGCGTTATAACCCTCAGCAGCCTAAGAAGCACTAAAGACAAAGCTTTATGTAAATGTCCCTTCCCTCGCCTGCCGCGCCTCTGCCTAGCGGGGTTCCCTCTCCCCCCAGCTCTCCCCACCCTCTCAATTCTGGCTCTGGCGCCCGCGAGCCTCCTTTTAATGACACGGTCCACTAGATACCTTAAAGTTAATGACAAAGTTCTTGACTTTAAAAAATAAAAGTACATAAAAAGGATTATCAGTAGCAACCTAAGGAGGGGAGGGGTTTGTGCAGGCCGAGGCTATTAGAAGGATTTAGCCTATAGGGAATTGGCACCTGCTTTTGGCAGCTAGTATTGTCCAGTTAAGGACAGAACCTGCTGTGTGGGGAGAATTAGGGGTTGGGAGGCGGCATTTTCTCCAACCAGTCGCTCTTGGGGTGCACACCCAGGGTGGGTGCTCTTTCGGCAGGAAGGAGCGGCTAACCAAGTTCACCCCCAAGGATCCCACTCTGCCCTCCAGACGCGCGCATTTCCCAGGCATTAGTCTGGAACTGAGCCCTCGGCCGACAGTCGTTGCGAAAACGAGATACGGCCCCCAAATGGGGAGGAGAGTGTGGGGAATCTCAACACACAAGTCTTTACCTGCAATTGTGGGGATGTAGGGGGAGCGGCGCGCACAGAGGCCGAGATGCGCGCACTGCCGCGCGCACACGCCCGCACAGACGCCGAGCCAAGGGCGGGCAGATCCCCTGCTTGGCTCCGGATTACCTGCTCTGTGTTTACTGTTTCGGAGGGCTTTGCGTGAAACGAATAAATTTTTACTTGCTACGAGGACTGGCTTGTTGTTTTATGGCATGTAATTATTTAAAGCTTCTTTTGTCGGTGTTGAAATGGTCCAAGCTCCCAAATACTGTGCAGGGCTATGAACATGGAACAAGCCGGAACGCAATGAGCATCAGTGGCGCAGCAAAACGCCGTGGAGAGGCGAGCCTTACTCTTTTCTTACACACACACACACACACACACACACACACACAATGCTTGCTTTTCTTTTTCACAAACCAGAACCTAATGTTTTTTAATGTCTTATGCTGAGGGTGAAGGGAATGCAGTCTGGAGAATTACACCTGAAATACTGCAGGCGTTGAAGAATTTCCACAGAAACTGTATTCTGATTAGAAACAAATCTCAGTACAAATCTATTTATCCTCCTTCCATCTGTATCCGCTTAGGGCTTATTCCTCCCTTTTCCAACCCCAGCCCCCCAACGTCGTACCTAAAGGTAAGCACAATGCTAAGCAAAAGCTAAGACTTTGCTCTTTTAACCCGTAATAACTGTCCTGTCTACACTTTGTTTATGAAGTGGAATAAGAATGGGAGGGGGCCGTAATTTAACGGCACAACCGGGCTGTATAAATACAATACTCACTTTTTAAAAGTGAAGTGGATTTGGTTTACTCTGAAAAACAGTAATTCAAACAGCACCTATCTGCTCCAGATAGAGTAGCTATGCACATCTATACAGGCAAGTTTGAAATTTAGAACAAGGCTTTGATTTATTCCCTTTCTATCAGTGATTAATGCCCCTTAATTAGCTAATCTCAAAGCCATTATTTACAACCAGGGCAGACAAAGGGAAAACTGATGATCCAACACTTATGTCAGTTTAAAATTTTGAAACAACAAAAAAATGCTTTATTCAGAGTGCAGTCCCGAGTCTTTCAAATGAACCTCAGAATAACAAAGAAACCCAAAAGAAAAATATTTAAAGCCAAACCAAAAAAATAAAGATCAAATCAAACTCCACCCCCCCAAACAATCCCAACTATATCCCTCGAGAAAATTCCTCCTTTTCCTTCAGAAATTGCCTGGAGCAATTTGAGAATGTAGATATTTAAACGGAAAAGGAATAAATCATTTGTATCTTTCTTTCACTTAAAATCTATGAAAGTTCTTGATTTTGGTAGGCGAGGCGGGGGAGGGGTCTATGGTTGAGTTTTCGAGAATCGTTGACGGGGAAAGAGTTTTTGGATTTGAAAGCAGTTTTCTCTTTGTACTTTTCCAAGGCAGGCGTTCAAGACTTGGGGAGCAGGCTTGCACCTCAAAACCGGGTGCTTCAGAACCCTTCCCGTCTTGGGGTCGTAAGGTGCCTCTTAGCACCCGGGCAGGGCCTAGGGGTTTGAGAATTTCTGTTTTAACCCTGCTTCCCAAAGCGCCGCGCTCTCAGAGGCTCAATTTCAAGTGACCCTTAAAACTCATTTCTGGAGAGAGCTGCAGTTGCTCGGCCCTTTCCTGGTAGAAAACCAGATAGATCGGGTATCCTGGGGGCTCTTGGAGCCTCCTTCTTGGGGGCTTGAGGGGGTGTCCTCGGGAGCCGTCTGGGTTGCGGAAAGCCGCGGACGAGCCTTGTAAAGGGGCGGAGCGGGCCAAGCCTGAGCTGGGACCTTGGATCTCCACTGGGAACAAGCTGCAGGTCGTCGCAGGCCACTTGGGTCATCTCGGCTGTGTATCCTTCTTTGTCCCTCTTCAGAACCCACAGTGAGGAGAGCACCCCTCATCCCCATCACTTTTCTCCAGAAAAAACCGTTCCTGCGCTGCGTCTCGAGTCCTTTGTGCGCTTTGGCATGTTCAGAAATAGAAAATATCTAAAGAATAAGACCCCGGGAAATGTTTCTAAGCCGATGTAGGCAAGGCAAGCAAGAGTGGGACTGAGGGGGGGCCTTTGAAAGGCGCCCAATCCGAAAGGTCCGGAGAGAAGCTGTAGATTTTTTTCGTGGACTCCTGAATCCAAGTCCAGAACGGGAACAGCAAATGATCTCCGGAAATCGGAGCGTGCCCTTCAGGCAGCAATATAATGGATTTAGAAATCCCGTCTGGAAAGTAGCCGGCCAAGGAGTGGGAAATGGCACAGGACTGGAACGTAGGGAGGAGGAAGGAAGGACTTTAGATCGAGGAGTGTGTGTGTGTGTGCGTGCGTGTGTGTGTTTGGGCGGGGGGGGGAGTTCCTTGGGGAGGGAGGGAGGAAAAGGAGAAGGGAAAAAGAAGCTAGGGGAGCGAACGAGGAAAAGCAAGAGGACCCGTATCCTTTGTTTGAAGGTACCCGCGTCCTAAATCGTAGGAACGAGGTCGTCATTAGCGCTCTGACCCGGAGGAGAGATGCATTAGAGAGAGAAATGAACAGAGAACCCGCACCTCCCCGCCTGGTTTATTTCTCCTTCCTTGAAATCCCTCGGCCTCGAGGTTCGCGTCGCCTAAGCTTTCTCCCTCTCTCCCTCCCCCGCCCCTTCAACTCACAAAGCACCGTGGCTGAGAGGGGAGGGAAGGAGGGAGTCAGGGAGAGAAAACCAACAAGCTTTTCAGGGTAAAAAAATAAACCTGCGCATCCAGATTACCAACATGTTTTTTCCCTTTTGCATCGACTTATTTGGAAACAGTTGTTGGAGTGATAATTTAGCCTGAGAGATTATTAAAGTCTCAAAGTTCCCAAAGATTGTGGAATCCTGCTTGTAAAAATACCGATTTTTTTTTTTTTTACTGTTTCTTTTTTCCCTCTTTTCCAAATGAAACCCCGAGAATGCGCTTTGGTCTTGGGGACAGAAGGCGTGGTGGGCAGACAGCTGTTGAATGCAAACAAAGACTATACTGGACTCCACGCTGTTTGGGGTTCCATCTAGGAGGATTTTTCCTCTCTTTCCCATTGCAGTGGAAAGAAACGGATTAGGAATGGGCTCTTCAAAATTGTGCATTTATGGCAGACAGATGAAACAGGAAAGAATGAACCTTAAGCAACAAAGGGATGATTGAGATTTGGTTTCTAGGTGTACAAATTTGGAAACAAACAAAATAACTAAGGAAGCGATAAAGATACCAACACTCCGGAGATATCTACAATGTTGACTCGTAAATGAATTACCTCTTTCCTTCTCTACCTTCCTCTCATGGATCAAGAATTGTGGCCCCATCTAGCAAGCTGCCTAGGAAGCCAAAACTGCAGGATGTCTTGAGAAATAAGGCTTTACATCTGCCTGACACTAACAAAGCAACCCTCTAGTCAGCCAGATCGCCTCTTTCTCTTCCCTCTCCTCTCTCTCTCTCCCTCTCACCCTCCCTTCTCCCTCTTTCTCCTGCTAGCCTTACCCAAATTAGCCCCCAACAGCAAGTCAGTCTTACACCTGCTGGGGGGATCTTGGTGGGGTGGAGGGAAGTGGTGGGTTTGGTTTTCAGCAGAGCGTGGAGGCACCCTGTCAAACCTGCCTATAACCCCTGTAGGATCCTCTTCAGGAATATGTTGGAGCCAGAAACCAGACAGGCTTTTCCTCTGCCTGAGTCATTGCCCGTGGTCACTTTCAGTTTCTCTTATCAACCACTGCCTGCCACCTCTTTCCTCTGTCCTCTCTCGGAGCAGTTCTATGCTTCACAGAGTTTGCAAAGCTCCCCTGCTGACTTAGGGTGCCAGGTTTAAAAAGGGGAGAATAGAGTGGCTTGAAAGAGGAGAGATCCACTGGGCTCTTCTTTTTAAATTTTTAATCTTATTGACACATCTTTGAAAGGTTTGTTTTGGTATTAAGGCAAAGCTGCCAATTCTAAACACAAACAGACAGACATACACCGTGTATATCAGATGCTGGGAATAAAAATGGTTTATTGATTGAAATAATAGAGGCATTATTTTGATTTGTCTTGACATAAATGCTGATTTATAAAGCTCTTCCCCCATTGATTTCTTCTTGTAGTCCAGACACATGGAAATGATAAAAATAAAAAGCTCACCTTGGTGCTAATCAAGAGTGCTCGATGCACATTATAAACCTGATATTATATTTATTGCCTACCCTTATTTGAGGGGTTAGTCCCCATCCTAAGATTGCCCCCTTTCAAAAAAAATTTGGGGGGGGATGCATCTGTTTTCACTTTGCACTTTCAATGGGCTGGAGCAGACAATAGTGTGAAAAACATCTGAAAATATGAGGCGACAGAGCTGCATGTGTGTTTCATTTCTGCAGTGTTAGGGGAGAAAATAACAAAAGAAACACACTACACACACGCACACTGGTCCAGGACCACAGCACAAAAGGCTCGTTGACCCAGGGCTAACATACAAGACAAATTAAAGAGAGGAGCAAATCGTAGGAGGGGCTAGGGCAACCAGGGGCGGGACAATCTGGAAAAAGATCAAGGACAAACTATAGTTAAGAAATTGGACACAGGCAGGGAAAGAGCAGAGGAAGAAAGTAAAGTGTCCAGGACTGGAACTTGTGTCCCTGAGGAGGAGAATAATTAGCTTTCTTAAAACACTGAGAGTTTTCCTTTGCTGCACGATAAAAGAAAACAAATATCATAAAATATACACATATCCCTCAAACGAAAGCAACCAGCGACCCTAAACCTAGTTGTCTCTGTTCAATTGTTGCAGGGACACAAGAGACCCCCATCTGGCCTGAGGTTGGCTCAGGACAAGTTGGCGGTAGACTGACGAATGCCTTTTCCGTGAGGGGGCACCAATATTTGTGGGGTTTGAGGAGGCAGGAATACAAAGTCAGGAGTGAGGTTAGCTGATTATCAACGGATACGGGAGGTCCTCACTGTTGCCCCCAACAGCTGACTACGTAAAAATTAATAAAGCACAGTTGGCAAAGGGGGAAAAAGTATCAGGGAGAGCATCAGAGGGAATGAGATTGGAGCTGCTCCGGAGCTGGACCACAGCTGCGAGATGCAGCCAATCCCCGGGCCTGCGGGAGCAGGGGACAGAGCCCCGGGGCCACGCGAGTGCTAGCGGAGCCTTCCCGCCGCAGAGCCGCGAGCACCGAGGCTCGCCGGGTCCCCAGCGAGCGCGCACGTGCCAAGGGCTTCTGGGCCAAGGCGGCTCCTGGGGAAAAGAGGTGGCGCTCGATTTCTCCGTGCCGAGTCTCTGCCTCTGCTTCCCCCCAGGACCGGAGGACGCGCCTTCAGAAGAGACGTCGCCGCGGGTGGGGGAGGATCGCATCCCTGGGACCCTGAACGCCCCGCACCCCGGCATTAAAGAGCGACCTCCGGTTCTGCCTGCTCTGCAGACCATTTTATTTTTCTTACTAGTATCTTAATTCATTGTTCAGCCTGTGGCTACCGCAGAGCCCCGGGGGCTCCCCCGTTCTCCTGCGGGGTGTCTTTGCCGGGACGCCGGCCCGCCGACCCAGCGGGGGGCACGGGCGGGTTTTCCTGTTAAAAACAGTCTCCGACTTTGCGTGGCCGGTCCCCTCCAGAAGCTCACCTCAGGCGGTCGCAGGAAGTTCCAGCCCAGTCGTTAGCTTTCCTCTGGCAGGGACGGCATCGCCTTCAACTCCCGACGCCGCCTTCTCCGGGCGAGTTCCACGATAATTGCGCATTTCTGTACATTTAGTTCTTTGGAGATTTAGAGAGCACGCTTTCGTTTGTACATCGTCTGCCGACAGCCTCTTCGTGTTAGGGAATCTTGTCCCCCCTCCCCACACGTACGCACTCTCATTTTTATTTTTCATAAATGATTTAAAGAATCAAAACAAACCTCTGAATCAGTCCGCCCAATTTTATGCTCCATCTCCTTTGTGTATGTGTTACATTCTCTCTGCCAATCGATGGGAAAGAGTGTTTAGGGGCATTTGCAATTTCCTTTGTCACTTGCCACTCTCAGTGTATAGATTTTACATATCATTTGTTTACCAAATCAGTTTGTACGTTTTCAGCCCAGGATTCATGATTTGCGTTTCTGCATTAATTAATTGCCCAGTACTCAAAGGACAGGACGTTTAGAGGAGCCACCTGATGCAGAAAGGGTCGGCCTGCATTAGGGCGCTGCAAGGAGGCTGTTGTGACAGATCGGACCCTCTGCAGGCTCTGAATTAACTCAAAGAGCCCTCTGCCTTCGTTGGACTTTTAAAAAATAGCATAGTTGAAGGGGGGGGGGCTGTGCCTAACGTCGCCCAGCCTCTACCTCCAGGCATTACAAGATACTTCTCGCCCAGCCCAGAGATACTGTGTAGTTTCATTCCCCTGACTGCAGATAATATGTAGTCACTTCAGTTCTCCTGGCCATATGATGCTTACCTGAATTCTGGTCTTGAATAGCCTCAGGTTCCTTATTGGGTCTCACTGGTTTATTTATTGATTTCTTCACTAGACTAAATCATGATTCAATATGGCTGAGTGATGTGGAGTTTGTGGATGATCCTATTATTACCCCAATTAAAATTCACGCAGAAAAATTTTAAAGGTAGTTTGGTGCTGGTGGCTTCCTCAGAAAGCATCCTCTAGTTTAATTTAATTTAATTTATTTATTGTTTTATTCCACCAAATGAACTTTAAATTGTAAGGCTCTCAAAATTACTCTTTAAATTTTTGGCTGCCAACTTTAGGTTTTCATGGCCACACTACCCTAGGCCAGGTGATGGCAAACTGGACCAGATGACCACTTGTCCACTTAAGAAAATCTTGTAAAAAACCTTCATCACAATTCACCCACCAGTCAAACAATGGGCATCTCAAAATGGATGGAGAGTTTTGTCTATTTCAGCAGTTATCAGATTCCATGGCATTTGAAATTTATAAAAATGAACTAGTTATGGGATATATTTTGGAGACAAATTTAATTTTTGCCTGGACCATTTGGTTTATCATTTATAAAGTTATCCTTGGGTGTAGTATCTCTTTATACCAAGCTTTCGGTGGTAACTACGGACACTAAGGTGAGGTGGAGGGTGCTGTCTGAGATGCTAAGGGCAACAAGCCCATGGGTAAACAAAAGAAAGCCCTGAGGCAACAACCTTACTTCAGGGCACAGCTGTTCCACTGGGTTCAAGGTGGCTTCTTTTACTCTTGTCTTTACCACTGAACACAAGTTGCCCTTATCTAAGATTATAATAAAAACCCTAGCACACCAATGCTACATCTAGACCAGGATATAGTCTCTTTCTTTGGAATAAAAGGATAAATTAATAGAAAACCCTCTTGGTTTTCCATGATGTTGTCTTTGTATCTTGGGAGCAGAAGTGAGTTAATAAATGGGATTTGGAATAAATGACGAATGTTTGCCCTCCAAATATTAAGCTACAGATCAATATAGAATAAATCAGAGAAAAGAGGTAGAATGTCTTCCCGGATGACAAAAGTTATATTGTAACCTGATTGAAGCGTTGGCAAAAAGAGAGTAATAGGCACAAATGATAGTTTGTCCTCATCCGATCATCAGCTAGGCCAGAAGAGATTTGGGCCAAGGAAATTCCAGCCCAATTCCCATTATTATAATTCTATGTTTACTAAGCAATTTCCTAATTATAATTTAGCTTGCTGTATGTATCTGCTGAGTTATGATTATTGAGGTCTCTGAGATACATATCTATCTGTCTATCTATCTATCTATCTATCTATCTATCTATCTATCTATCATCCATCTATCTATCTATCAATCTCCATGGTCATTCTGGTTTTAACATTAGTCTTAATGACTTTGGTCAAAGTGATTCTATGCTGAGTGACACAGTTGCTCTTGGTTTGCTAAGAAATAAGTTTTTCAGGCCTGCAAAACTGAGGATTAACCCTGGATGCTGAAGAGCTTTCTGGGAAGGGCATCCAGCCATGTCTTTTGGCAATGGCCAGTTACATCTTCTTGGTAACAGTAGCCACTCAATGGCCATCTGCTCAAACATTTCAACAGACAGCAACTTTGCCACTGTATCCCCAGTGTCTAGACCCTAGAAGTGACTGAGAATTATTTTCTAAATGAATAAATCAAAATACTACAAATGTCCCCATCTTTTATCAAAAATTAATTCATCTAAGCTATTCTTGAAATTAATTATAGTTTTGGTTCACCACCCTTTAATGTATTGTGTCCTTTTGTGTTTCAGTACAATTTAGTTGAATATTCTTTAGATGCTGAATTCTGCTATTTGGTGAGAATGTGTATTTTATTATTTTATAGTCTTTGTTCCTAATTCTATTAACTCTCATTTTTCCCTAGTGAAAGGAACTACCAAATTTACTTAGCTGACCCCACAGAAAAATGTTTAATCTCTTGATTATAACAGTTGCCCATCACTTAAGATTTTATGTTAGGTTTTTCTGGTATGGTGGACAGGATTACATCCACTACTTCAGAGATGAATTCATCTAAATTTTGTAAAAGTTTAGTTCCTACCTCTAGAGCTATTGGAGGATTAAATCAGATAAAACAAACCAAAGATTTAGCACAGTGTCTGGCACTTAGTGCTAAAAAATACATTAGTTGCTACCATTTTTAGCATAGACGTCCTCTGGCTGAAACATTTAGGGGATGGAGTATAGAGACACCTGTTCCTTTTTTCTTTGCTTGTAGCTAAGCGCTTAGAATTCTTCCTCTTATAAATATATTTGAAGTTATTTTTCCCTGAATACATTTCATTAAAGCTGTTTATGCTCAGGGATTTAACATAAACGTAGAGATTGGCGCTTGCACCGTGCAACTCTTTTTACAAATTATTTTAAACAAAGTTAAAATAAGGTACAATCCATCACTGATCTCTTGGTGACCTCATTTTTCACACGTCTCTGCTTATAGATAGTTTACTTACCCTTCCCATTTCTCTGAATTGTGGAGTTGGAAGAAAACTTGAAGATAAAAGAATTGTGGAATCGGAAGAAAACTTGAAGATCAAAGAATTGTGGAATCATTGAGTTTTCGACTAGATATGAATTTAGAGATATCTGGTTTCTAGAATCTAAGGTAATTCTTTATTCATTCATGGTAACAAAGCTGTTTTTTTTTAAATGCTTTTACAAATGTCCCTTTAAACATCTACCTAAATTATATCTCCTAATTTCCTCTTCTTCACACAGACTCTTCCAGCCCTCTTAAAAATGCTTTTCTATTACTGTGTCATGATTTTTTTAAAAATATATTCCATGCTGCCTTTCCTCTAATAGCTGATGCTTTTTAAAAAAGGATCCTTTGCATTTAAATATTTTTTTCTCTAATTGCTAGGAATTGAAACAGAACTCCCTGGTTATCTCTCTTAATTTTTTTGTAGATGGTATTTTGCTAGCAACTCATCAGAACTAGAGTGCATGAGGATTTTCATGAGAAATTATTATATTGTCACTCCAAATTTCTCAATTTCACATTTCAGGTGCTTTTAAAAAACAATATTTGAATATCATTCCATCCAGGTTTATGACCTACTTGTTACTTAACTCTTGACTATGCTGTCCTGCTATAACTGTGATGACTCAGACACTCTCCAAAGCCTTCAGTAAATTTCAAAGCAAAGAAATTCTTCAGTTTTACCATCATTTTTCATCCATTTTAAGTGCAGTTTTTACAGATTATTTAATGTATATGAAAGGATGGGAAAAGGCCGACAATCTGAGGATTTGGGCCAAGCTCTGTCATCATAACTTGCTGTGTGACTATAATAAACCCTCTAAGTTTTTCCTTGTCTATTTCTTCATCTGTTAAATGGAGATCATTCTTTCTTCCTTATTATAAATGTTATGTGGTGTGTGTGTGTGTGTGTGTGTGAGAGAGAGAGAGAGAGGGAGAGAGAGAGAGTCATGTTAGACCATGTAATTTAAAGGTCCAAGGAAGGACCACCTCCTGTGGGCCATACCTTGTGTCAGGCATGCTATATATACTATTCCATTCAATAGTATTATCAGTCATATTCATGAAGTACATTTTTGGGGAAATTATTCAGCTCAAATTTCCAGCTTGCTACTTTCTTCTCTATCTGGCTCCATGTTGCCAATCAGGGTACAAGATCTTGATTTTGTTCTTTTTTCATTAATAGCCTGTGCTTGCTTTAGGGATGTGGTAGCCTCTCTTATCTCCAGTAGGAAATTGATCACACAGATATTTTGAAAGCTCTATTTGTTTTGGAAACTTTTTTTTTTTTTCCCACAGATTCTTCAGACTTTAGAGTTGGGAACTTTGCTTTCAAGGTTTTGGCTTTGCCCAAATTCATGTTGAATTTTGGCTATGTGTTTGTCTTTGTAGTTGAGTTTCCCTATTTGTGTGTGGACATACCTTGCGTTCACTGGTTGCAAGGAAGGTTTAGGCTATGCTGCAGGGTGGGGTGTGTAAGTAGTCCATCGTCTGAGCTCAAAACATCACCGTTGTGTTTGGGCTCATCTACCAGCAGGATGCAGCACTGTTTCTACAACTCACGCATCCACAGGCACTGGTAACAAATGTTTCTGCTGTCCCCTCTTGACGCAAGGAGGAGAGGAGGTTTCCGAATGCCTAGCTACCTGGTACTCAAATGCCCCGGGTACCACAATAAACTCACAGGGTCACCATGGGATATTTTGAGAGAAAGAGTGATATTCACCATCTGAGAGACACTGCAAAAACTGCTAGATCACATTCTCAACATTAGATCATGCTACATCCCTTTAGATGATACCATATTTTTGTGAAGCTGGCATTTTGGAGTTTACTGTAACAAAGAGGGAGTACCATGTGAAAATCAATGTGGGACAGGAAATACAGGTGACAGTGTCCAATATGGTTCCAGATTTGAAGAGTTGCATAGCGCCCAATACAGATACACATCCTATTAGTAAATATTTGTGGTTATTTAGGAATGAAATACAAATATTTTTTCTTTCAGTCATTCTATTCGAGTGGCTATTAAGTTGTTAAGACACAAATACTTAAGTTGTTTGTATCTAACTACCTAATATATACAACTGTATTTATTAAGTTGTGTATTTCTTTTGACCTCGGGGTAGGCTGAAAAAAAATTTCTGAGATGGGAAAAGTGGTGTGAACAGAAAAGGTTTGGGAAGCTCTGGTCTTAAATTTTTCATTGTGGTTTCTAGAGCAGCTCTTCTAATGGTCCTCCCAGAACTTTTTCCCGAGTCTTGCCTCTCTTGTTGCTGAAACAGAAACAGCCCTGAAACTGCTCTCAACACTTGCAACAGTTTTAAGCTGGGGTTCCCCCCATTTTCTTTTCCCGTTTGTTTTCTGTCTTTCAGGGAGTCCTAAAAATTTCTGACCCCCTAACATTAGTCCTTTGTTTTCCAGTGATGTTAAGGATTTTCAGGGTGGGATGGGGTGAGATGGCAGGGGTGGGCTGGGCAGGATATAGTGCTCTGTGTTTAGCCTCCCATTTTTATCCCATAAACCACATCGGAGTCTTTAGGTAACATTGGGTTTACAGAAATTTTAAAACCTTTTTTTTTCCTTCATTATTTTGCTAGGTACTCCCTCAATTATTTCTCAGCTATCTATTTTTTTATTGCACTCGATATGTCATGTTTTGGAGTATTTCCTCTTCGCTTTACTTAGAGATACTTGCTGCTTTACTAAACATACCATTTTGTATAGAAGAAATTATTTTTCTTTGCCAGCTAGGAAGGCAGAATTATATCATTTTGTTTCCTTGAAATTTTACTGTTTTTTTTTTTAACTGACGTTTTCCAAATTATTTTTATAACTGGCATTTTATTTTAGGTCCTTTGCTAAGATTAATTGCATGAAGAATTATTTGGCCTTTTGTCTCCACCTTGGATGTTGAAATCACTCTTGCAATCACTATTACATATTGATTTACTCATGAATATATCTCATTCTAATTTTTGGTCACATTTCATTTAAAAATGGAGTGTTTTCCTTTCTGGTATATCTTTAGTAGAGATTTGCAATCATAAACATTGACATATGACTAATGATCCAGTTTGGAAGTTTGAAGTTTTCATGAAGTCATTACTCTTTTCTGAATTGAACTGTTTAATAAAATAACTCTCCCTTTCATACTTGGGACAGCACTGAAGATTTCTCTTAGTCAGTAAAAGAGAAAAAAATCATCCCTGTATTTTAGTCATTTTGAGCTGCTATAACAGAATACCATAGTCTGGGTGGCTTAAACAACAAACATTTATTTCTCACAGTTCTAGAGGCTAGGAAATCCAAAATTCAGGTGCCAGTAGATCTGGTGTCTGGTGAGGGTATTCTTCCTGGATTAGACAGCCACCTTCTTACTGTATCTGCACATGGTGGAGAAAAGGGAAGCAAGCTCTCCTGTCTCTTCTTTTAAGGACACTAATCCCATTATGAGGGCTCCACCCTCAGGACCCAATTACCTCCCAAAGGCCCCATCTCCAAATATCATCACATTGGGTGTTAGGATTTCAACATATGATTTTGGGAGGTCACTTTCCATCATTGTTTCTAGATTTCCTCAGTTGGCTAGCACTAAGCATAGAAAAAGCCAAAGAACTCTTTTGCCGCTTATCTGCTTCTGCATATTGAGCAGTTGGGAGAACGTCAAATGAGGCTCTATTTACATGACATAAAATAACTGATTGAAAACTTCAATCAAACTGGCTATTAGTCCACACACACACACACACACACACACACACACACCACATTCCGTCAGGGGGGTGTCCACACTTAAACACAACCTGATCCACCTGCAATTAAGAGAAAATAGTGTGGATCAAAGCTGCCCTAGCATGTGCCACCTGGAAAATTTCAGTGGATCATACAAAACTCGGGACAGCTGTCTGTCTCTGCCCTTGACTGTAGCCTCGTTCCTCACCAGGATGCTTCAGTGCCTAAAATTACCTCCACTTCTTTTGCCAACTTGTCTAGCTGTTCTACTGATACATTATTTTCCAGGAATCCATTAGTTTAGTTTACCGGATGAGCTTTAATGGAGAAAGCCCTGAAGCAAAGGGGCACTGAGTAGGTCGGTTTTAGTGGATGGGCAGGATGGCAGAAAAGTCTTATGGCTTTTTCAGTGTCAGGAAGGTAGTGAAGTTGTCATGGACTGTGTGAAGCCTGGAGTTCCCAGGTTAATAGATGAGAACCCAGCCATCCAGGAAGTGGGTTTATAAAAATGGAAGCGAAGTACAAACCTTAAGACTTTGCCTAGTGTCAGCTCTGTTGTGTCTCTTTTGGTTTGTTTCTCCATGCTACATTCCTTAGATCACCATCCAAACTAAATAGGCTGACAGAATCTGAGCTTTGGCCAGAACCCTATGCCCCAAAGTGTCATGAGGTGAAAGATCTCTTCAGTACGTCTCAGAACTTGTAGCAGAATGACTCCAAATCCTTTGTATCGACAATCTCCTCAATTTCCAGGAGTTTTGCAAAGAAAATAATATATAGTAAAACCCCATTATAGAAATTGGACCCACTATCTTGGAATTTGTATTAATTCAAATAGGAGCTTCTCTGAGTTGACCCATTACTAGCAAACGATGCAAATTAGAATAATTGTCTACATAAGGCTTCAATGAGAAAAATGTGGAAAACTTAAAGAACAAACTGCTTGGGAATATCCTTAAACTCTTTATTCTGCATTTTTTTGGTCTAATTAAAGTTTATATGCTAATTCAAAAATAACTTTAAATTTTTTAAATTAAAATTTCATGATTTCCACTCTTTCCTGGAGGGCAGATTGCTACCCTATTGCTCCAAAAGTAGTGGTGCATGTTGACTGATAAGAATTCTCAATTTCTTAGCATAGTTTTGTCCACAACTACTTCAGAGATAGAAAACTTGAACATATTTATTTAAGGGATATTTAAATCAAACTTAAGTTTCCTAATTTGGTTTGTATGATTGGTCATGCATTTGTAAACTGGAAATATAAACCAGTGAATAAGTTCAAAATTTTCCAGGTAATGCTAGCTGAAGTGTTCCCAAACTGAGATAGTAATCTTGACCATAAGCTCAGCTTGGCAGGCGAAGTTCCATATGTCCCATTTCTTGTTTAAATATTTGATTTTTTAGAGGATTGCTTAGAATGGGGCCACTATAACCTGGGAGAGAGAAAACACTCACTCAAAATGTAGTTATTAGAACAAAGACTTCTTTGTAAAGAAATCCTATTTTGGGTATGCTTGAGTTGTCAGTGGGTTGAGGTATGTAAGACTGAGGGCATTGCTGTGTTTGATCTTGTGATTCACTATTTAGCCAACAGAAACCATGTCCCTATCGTTGCAGCATTACAGAAAAATAACTGCTCAGAGCGGAGAAAATCCTGCTTTTTACTCTGAGGTAATTTTCTTTTTCAGAAATATGGGTCTGAATAATGTAAGTAGTGAGCCAGTAGCAAATCAAAGATGACTGAAGTACTGCTTTCTTTTTTGTAAAAAAAGATACATTTTGGTGGGTCTTTCTGGTCATTCTTTAGCACGTCTATTTTCTTTGTCACGTGCATGCCTTCTGGTCTCTGCTAATGGCAGTTCATCCCCGTTACCATGGATGTTTATTTAGTCAATGCACAACAGCACATTATATTGGTAACTGTTGTTTCTGAGGCGAGGAAGCTGGGACTCAGAGAAGGAAAGTGAATTACTCACAGTCACACAGAGTTGGTTGGTTAGAATCACAGCAGGAACAAGAACCCAGTTTTTCTGGCTCCTAATCAAATTCTCCCTGCTCCCTTCAAAGCCCTGTTCCTCCTCATATCATTTCAAAATGCCTAGCTATTGCTTAAGTTTCACTTCCAGCTTTTGATATAATTTGACCCTGGAAGGGCAAGTTAGATTGAGTTGATTCATGAACAAACAGTGTAGAGAAAGTGATAAATGTATTTCAGAGATAAATATGTTTAATTGGAAAACAGGTATGAATACCTATAATACGAACCTCACTTACTACTTCCAAAGGAAGGTAAAGCATAAATGTAATTTTTCATGCTCTATTGTTTAGGAAATGAATTATGTATAAATTGTTCTTAAAATAGCATGGTAATTTATTAACATACTTTCAATGACTTCTGGGAGAATGTTGTAAGACACAAAGGCCATGCCTGTATGCAATCATGGAATTTACCATTTTAATGTAGATTGAGTTTTTGGCGGGACACCTTATCAGACCAGTTTGGAATGACAGTGGTACAGATGAACTATCTTCTTTATCTGTTGTATTGTTCTATAGGAACAAACAAAATTAAAAAAAAGATAAAAACCATTGAATTGACTGAACATTCTCTCTGGAACTGGTTTGCCTTTGTTTTTGTTTTGTTTTTTTCAATCTCTCTCTCTATCTCTGTCTTATCTTCTTTTTAGTAAATGTGAACGATGACGTAGAATGTGAAATTTTTATGAGGTTTCCATTTATGTGAACTCATTCCAATCCATTCATTATTTATTTGGCAATTAAGAGAATCTGTACTGCTATTCAGTTTATTGTGTCAACAAGCATTTGTTACAAAGCTACTAATGTTCCTGGCTTCAAAAAAGTAGAAGTCCTGGAATATTCTAGAGAGCCATAACATTTAAGAACTCAAAATACTTAGTAAATAATATTCTGTTATTTAAATTGCTCTGGGCGGATATGGGAAGGTACAGTTGTATTAGCAACGTTGAGGTCAGAATGAAAGTAGGATGGAAGATGCATATATTATACCATCACTGTACAACACATTTAACATTGAAAATTTGACTCCATATCACTGTTTTTGAATATCCAGTGGATAGGTTTTACTAAGCCAGGCTCCAGCCTTCATTTAGATGTTAAGATGAAGAGTACAATTTTTCACACTGCTCTTTATAAAAGACTATTTCAGATATGAATTCATCCATAAAAACCCAAAATGTAAGATTTGATTCCTTTTCAAAACCATAAGACCTAGTTCATACAAATTAATTTCATAATTTCACATTATGTATGTGTTAAATCCTCTAATATCTCTAACGTTCTAATAACCTAAACTTTGTGTCCCTCAGCCTTCTAAGATAACATCTTGTATTCAGAATGACAAGACTGAAGAACATTTGATAAAATAAGTTTTATGTGTTATTTATGAGAAAGACACTTAAAGATTTAAATAAGCCTTTAAAATATTTACATTTTTACTTCTGACTTTTTGTTTTATACTTTTTTTAAATGGGCTTTTCTCCTATATTTGATGTAGATTTCAAACTTTAGATTTATAGTTCAACACCTTGCAACAAATTTTGTAAATATTCAGTGGGGGCTTAGTCTTGAAATATAAACACTTCTTGCTATTGAAGCACTGAGGAAAAGCAGAGCCTCTCATTTATTATGAGACATCCAGAAGACTAAAGAGATTTTGAGCTTTTTTTCTTTTTTCTGGAACATCTTCTTCAACAAAAAAAATGAAATGTCATCATGCTAAGGTGAATCATAATAAATGTTATGTCTTGTCTGACACTGAAAATAAATCCAAGTAAGTCTGGAGAAATATTGGTGGCTTTTTCCCCCATAGAGGTTTAGATCAGCTTTATAAATTAAACAGTATGCGTTGACAGCTCAGGGGCAGTAAGTAAACTATTCAGTAGATAATCGCCATAGAAACCAAAAAAGTTTAGCCATCTCAATCTAAAATTGCTGATGGATATAAAAATAGTGAATCTTTGTCTTCAAATTAATGATTAGGAAAAAAAAGTGCCATTAAAAAAAGGTTTGCTATCAAATAACTTAGAAGAAACACACAGGTATTAATGGTTGTGATGGTGATCTCTGTATGAGTGTTTTCCCCTGAAGTTTTCTAATAATCTTTGCTGACTTTTGGAGAGCGTTGCTTGTTTGTCAGGCATTGTTCTAAACACTTCGTATATATCAACTCACTAAATCCTATACTAATATGAGGAGATTCTGTTACCCCCATTTCACAGATGAGGAAACTGAGCCACAGAGAGTCAATTAATTCCCACCCCCCGACCCAATGTAAGTGGTGGAGGTTGAACTTGACCCTGGGCTCTGTGGTCTGTCGTATTTCCTAGTTAAACTACATAGCTTCTCTATAGCACAAACCTACATGAACATTTGTAGCAATTGATTTGGTGACAAGAAGAAATATTAATTATTTTGAATGATAAAATATTGAATCAGATTTCGTTATCCACCAATCTCTGGCAATGTAATCTGACAGATATTAAAAGGCAAATTTTCCAAGATTTGCCTGCTCTACAGTCTGCAACTGCCTTAAGTGTACATTATTTCCCCTTTCTTTGGTGATAAAGGCATTGTAGAATATAACAGAAAATCTTGTAAATTGTGAAGGCCAACAACTAAGCATAGATTAGTTTCTATGTTTGTTTAGCTACTATGCTAGTATCCCTCCAATATTTACGTCCACCTGCAACCCGTGAATGTGACTTTATTTGGAAATAGGGTCTTCATAGATGTAATCAAATTAAGATAAGGATGGGCCTAAAATCCAATGTGACTGCCCTCCTTATAAGAAGAGGAAAATTTGGAAACAGAGACATTGACACACAGGGGAGAAGGCCATGTGAAGACAGAGGCAGAGACTGGAGTGATGCAGCTACAAGACAAGGAACACCAAGGATTGCCAGCAACCGCTAGAAGCTAGAAGAAGCAAGGAAAGTCTTTCCCTTAGAGCCTTTGTGGGGAGCAAGGCCCCACTGTACTACTGAATTCTAGGAGCCTTCACTGAAGGCTATCTATTCTGGGTGGGCCAAGACACTGTTGTCAACTTTGCAATGTTTTCTCTCTTTTTCTTTCATTCTCTCATCACCTGCAATGGCTACCTCCCTTTGTCTAGAATTGTACCCTTGGTATTCAATATCTATTTATTAAATAATTAATTAACATCTATGTTGGTTAAATTTATGTATCAACTTGACTGGGCTAAGTGATGCCCAGATAGCTGGTAAAACATTATTCCTGGGTGTGTCTGTAAGGGTGTTTCTAGAAGTGATTAGCATTGAATTGATAGACTGAGAAAGAAGATCCACCCTCACCAGTGCAAGTGGACATCATTCAATCTTCTGAGGGCCTAAATAGAACAAAATCGTGGAGGAAGGGCATCTTTTCTCTCTGCTTGAGTTGGGCTATCCATCTCCTCCTGTCCTTGAACATCAGTGCTCTTGGTTCTCAGGCCTTTGGGCTTGGACTGAATTCACAACTGGCTTTCCTCGTTCTCCAGCTCGCAGACAGCAGATTGAGTGAGACAATCCTATAATCAGTATCTTATCCCTCTCTCGGTCTCATGTATATATCTATATCTCCTATTGGTTCTATGTTTCTGGAGAACCCTAATACAGCATCAAAAATATGGTTTTAAATAAGGAATACAGCAATGAACACGACGGCATGGGCTTTCAAAGCCTTACTGCTTACTGTCAGTTGGCCCTAAGCAGTCTGACACGTAAATAGATAACTACTATTCAGTGGGATAGTGCTTGGATGGGATGGAGGACATAGGTTAGGAGTGACTTCCCTCTTGGAGGAGCTGAGTTTTAAGTACAAGTGAACCCTCTCTGTCTGTTTCTGTCTCTAAACTGCCATAGGTAGGCATATTGAGAGCACTCCTTACAAGGAAATACAAATGGTTATCAGGCCCATTGTCTTATTGGATGTAGAATTTTAATAGTTGTGAGCCCATAATTATAAAAGTTTAGTCCTTATTTCTGGTCAAAAGAGATATGGTTTTTTGAGGAGAGGAACTTTTTCAGTGCTCCTAAATAGCTTGAAATCAGTAACCTCTGACTTTGCCTTTTGTGCGGCCAAATCGTTGTCCATCTCTTTGTCTAGAACTCATTTCCTTTATAGGTTTGGTAAGAAGCCATCCTGGTAGAATGTTAGTAACTATCTAGTGAGTATCGCTCTGTGCTGAATTCAGCATAGTCACTGGGAATACACCAGTCAACAAGAGAGACAAGTTCCCCATCCTCATCCCCAGCTTGCTGTCATGGGAAAAGAAGGAACTGTGTTTCCCTGAGTTGCTTAGATCTTCCTTCGAAGTTTCCAAGCTTTGCTAGAGGTGATATCGCTAGAGCTATGAACTTTTTAAAGATTATTCTACAACAACTTCAATAACGGTTGAAAAGGGAGCATTCTGCATCATTTGTCTATTTAAATTAAGAAAGCACCTGGCCTGGGGTACTCCTCCCACCTCCAACAGAATTTAAACCAAGTAAAGAACTTGGTCTGGTGTGTAGATATTTGTACCTTCGTAGCTGCAAAAAAAGAGACCCCCAATTAAATGCTTGAAAGCATTTAATTACTTTCCTTTGAGACTTTAACTTTAACCCTGTTTATTACTCTTAAACCACTCCAGAGGGAAATATTTTTTATTGGTGACAGACTGCCCAAACTGTTGCCAGTGACCTAATCTCTCTCTCTGCAGACATGACTGCATTTTGCTGAGCAGTGTTCTCTGGAAGGAGGAGAAGGTGTGTGTCTATATTAAGGCAAGTGCTCTGCTCCTTGTTACTCCAAATCTGGATGCGGTTTCATACAGATCCATTATGTAGACGTCACAATTTTCACTTGAAATTAAGCACTGGATACCGTGAAACATGCATAGTTGTACGGCTTAATTCTCTGCAACATTTCCTCCTTGTGTTGGTAGAAATTTGGTATGTGTTGTCTGAAGTTAATCATAATGCAATTTTTGGAGGCTAGGAGGAAAGGTCTGCTTAGGATGCCTGGATTCAAAACCAAGTGTCAGAAAAAAGGGGCCTATTTTTAACTTTGCTAATCAACTTTAGACACATAACTGACCTTTGCACCTCAATTTTTTCCATATACTAAACAGTACTATTCACAGTTGTGTCTATGTATGGAGTTTTGACGAGCAGCAGCCCATATAAGATAAGGGTTAATTACTGCTATCAAAGGTAGTGGCAGTGTCTCCTGGGTTAATAATCACATTTTATTATCTCTACCTTTCCCAGTACTTCATGAGTTAGTGTTCGTTGGTTTAAATTGCTTGAGTCAGAATAAAATTAGTTTAATGGGTTGCATCAGTTAAGAAGGATGTAATGACAGATTTGGATAAAAAAATAATATTAAAGACGTGAGATCTTTTCTGCCTTATCTCCTTGTATATAATATATGTAATCATATGTGTATAAGTACATAATTTCTTAATTATTAACATTTCAAAAGATTATTTGGCACTTGCTATCAATGAGTCCTTGCAGGCACCTGGCACAAGAATGTATATAGAGATAACAGATGATTTGACAAAGCATTTTCGAGGCAATATGCCCGGTTCTGGCACATAAACCTCAATCACCCCCCCCGCCCCACCACCATTATTGGATATGGATTAAAAGGAGGAAGAAAAGAAGGAAAGAAAAACATAGAAATCTTCTATATCTAAACCATTGTAATTTTCAGTCTCAAACATTATGATGTTTCAATGTCACGTTTACTAGGAAAATAATTGGCCGTAAATTATGCATACTTAATTTCAGAGGGTCTGGAGAGATTTTCTAGGTGAGCATGGCCTATGGTACTATGAGACTGTGGGAATGCTTATGTACCAAAGAGCATATGAAGGTGAATTCATTCCTTTATAACTGAGAGACTAATAAGTTATGATTCTTATGCAAGCTAGATCAGACTCAATAAAATGTTTGCAAAGGGTCGCGTTTCGTGAATAAGATATAATTCCGGATGCCATGAATTTTACTTGCATCTGTCAGTGCTTTGCAGATATATATACTTTGTTAGAAGTTCAACTACAAGAAGCCAGTGGGTTAGATAAATTTCACATGACATCTAAAGCATGGATGAGGAGAACTAACTCTCTCTCTCTTTCCACATATATGCACGCATGCACACACTCACTCACTCCCTCATACAAGGATTATGTATTTGACATCATCACAATCACAAGTTAGGAAAGAGTCTTTGCTCCTTTTTAGGAAAAATGTAAAAATATTTAAAGATATATATGCATATATAAATAATAATACATATATTTAAAGGTCTACTAATATTATCAACTATGTTCTAGGTTTTTAAAGATATATAACATGATGTACGCAAGGATTGTGTTTAATTTTTCAGTAACAAAAGAAAACAAACATACTCTCCAAACTGAAATATTCCTGTAGTATAAAAGAAAATATAATCAAATCTGGGCTCTCACTCTAATTATCTAAACTGAGAATTTGTTTACTTTACTTTGGGAACAGATGTGATCCATCACAGTAGCCCATAAATAAGGTGTCAAACTGTTCAGCTGATCAATGAATATAAATTATTGAAAAATAATGCAATTCCAAGGTCATCTAGGAATCAAGCTTACTGTTATTTTAAAAGAAAGACTTTCTATTCTTAAAAATATACATGCATATTTAAGAATCAGTGGTTTTTTTCCAAATGGAATTTCTGGCCCTTAAAGGCAGATTTGTGTTTGCTCATAGAAATAAATGAAATTCTTAGACTCTCTTTATCTGAGTTTCAGCATCGTCCTCATTAGGGACAATTGTTTTGGAATTCTTACATAATCTCCAATGGTAGTTAAAATATGTCCACAAATCAATTGCTCCTCTTAAAAACGTGGAGATTAATTTCACGGCCCTTAAATGTGGGCTGTTTATTAAGTTCAGTGACTTACTTTTGACAAATAGAATATGGTGGAAGTGATGGGTGTGACCCAGGACTAATCCTAAAAGGTGTTGTACTTCTGCCTTGCTCTCTCTTGGACCCTCCTATCTCTGGAAAAACACAAAGGTAGGCAATGAATGGAAGAATGAGGTCAGTTCTTGTGCTGGTTGCTGAGGAGACCTCAGTTCTCTGCCACATGAACCTTCACAGGCTGCTCGAGTGTCAGTTTGAGGTCCCTTGCAGGCCCTTTGGCCAAACAAAATGGATGCCAAGGCAGCAAAACCATGGAGTAGTTTAGCTAAAATTTTGACCCTATAGAAAAAAGAATCTAGAAAAGATATTCTGGGGACAAATAGCACCAGTATTCTTTTCTAATTAGATAGGATTAGAACAGATGATCAATAAATACAATTGAATAAATGAAGGAGGTGGAGGAAAATTTGGTTTTGGTCTAATGTTAAGTGTTCAAGACCACTGTTTCTGTCCTAGGTATGAATTAACTATGAACTCAGTTATACGTGACTTTTTGGCAAGACGGTATCTTTTGTAGGGAAATGAGGTGAAAGAAGAATCAATATGTGGTAGGCAGAATTCTAAGATGGGTCCTAAGATTCCTGGCCTCTGGGGTATATGCACTTTCTCTCAATTATTCAAACACTAACCTACATTTGCTATGAGGAGATTCTGCAGGTGTAATTTAGGTCCCAATCAGTTAGCTTTAAGATAAGAAGATTATCAAGGTGGCCTGATAATCACATGGGCCCTTTAAATATAGATTTTGAGTTCAAAGCCAGGAACCAGAGATTTGAAGCATGAGAGCAAGCATTGCTGGCTTGAAGATGGAAGGGGTTACATGGAAAGGAATATGGTAGCCAGTGCGAGTTTAGAGCAGTCCCTGCTTCCTTGGAAGTTGTTGGACTTCTGACCAATAACTGCAAGGAACTCAATTCTGCCAATAACAACACTTAGTATGGAAGTAGATTTTTCCTCAAAGACTCCAGATGAGAATGGCCTGGCTGACACCTTGCTTTCCATCCTGTGATACCCTGAGCAGAGAACCCAGTCTGACCATATCGGAAATTCCCACATACAGAACTGAGCTATAAATGGGTGTTGCCTTAAGCTGGTAAATTTGTGGTAACTTCTTACACAGCAATAGAAACTAATACATGATAAAATTAGTGTCACATTCATATTTGATTTTAGTTAATGGCCACAGCAAGAAAGAACAATGAACTAATTCTTGAGATGGGCTGTTTTTAACACACTAGAACACAGTCATTTTTATTTATATGTGTCAGTCATGCTCCAAGCTTCACTAGCTAGTAAGAACAATGTATGTGGCATTTTGAACAATACATTAATCTGAATTATCTGTTAAATTAGGGAGAAGAGAGGCTTAACAATGAAAGAACAAATTTCATGATGGTGTACTTCCCTAAGTGCTTTTGTGGGAAAAATAAATATTATAGGAAAAAGAGATAGAAATGAATTATGGCAGAAAATAATACAAAAACCACAAGTGACTCTTCAACTCTCAAAAGGTCTCTGGTTTAAGAAACATGGAACTATCTGTTTAATGTGTCCACTGTCTTGAAAGCATTTTAAAAATATACACATTTGATAGATTATTTTGGTCAATTGAACCTATCATTGTAAATGTTACCATTAAAAGCAACTAAGAGACTTAGGATTCTCTATATAGTTGTTTATCTTCTCCCTGGAAGATTATTTTGTGGAAGGAAAGGCTTTTAAATCTTGTAATCACATCAGGAAAACACAGAAAATATTTAAGCAAATATCAATTCCTTGACACAGCTATGGTAGAATAATGTCCTGTATTTTCAATTATTTATTAGGTTGGAAAAGTTTAAAAACTGAGTATTAAATACCTAGTGGCATTGTTATTTTTCTATTGTTATTGTTGGAAAAAATCTTGTGAAGAATTTTTCTTGGCTCCTTTTGAGATGTCCTTTCTCCCTCAAAATGTAGGTTATAATTCATACACACACACATCCATATATGTTATCAGTTTGAACTGATTGCATACATGCAACCCCCCAAATTGTGCTGGTCTCATCATATCACACATACTGCTTTATCTCACTTATTACTCAACATCCTGGCCCAAGAAACTGGGATTTCTCTCTCTCTCTCTCTCTCTCTCACACATACACACACACGCGTGCGTGCAGTGGAGCTAACAAATGTCTGCGTAGGAGCCAAGAGAAATGGGGATGAGGTTCAGAGCTGTCATGTAAACTTCTGCATCCACCATTACCCCAGACGGTCCTAACACTTTGAGAAAACAAAAGTACTATGTCTGATTCCTGCCTTAGGGGCTCAGTTAGATAAAAATAAATTTTCAAATCTTACAGTTCCACTGAAAGTATAAGGGGAAAAAATGAGCTTTTTCTTTTCTACCAATCATGAATCCAAGAATATTAGAGAGTGGAGTTCTGAGATAAACCTATTTTGTCATAAGTTCCAGAGCCTGCTCAATGTAAAAATAATTCTCTAAGTCATGTGACAATTGTCTTAAGCAATTACATCATCTGCAAGGTGTTTTAAAAAACACTTAGACCTGATTTCTAAGTCATCGAGACATAGAGGAGAATTTATTTTGTATGGTTTCAGGCTGCCAATGTCTCTTTTCTTGTTTTACACGGTGTTGGCATGGCATTACTGAATTGGACCGGAAATGAAAGATCTATTGCTGTAATCAGTGTCTTGCCATTAATCACTTCCTTTGTCCCTTTGCTCCACCATCACTCCTTCTTGGCAATAGCTCAGAGGCTATTTCAATCGTCCACATCCATTGAAGGATCTCACAACCAAAGGGCTTAGTGCTGGATGAGTCAGGGTCCAGCCAGAAGTTAGAAAGCAGTTTGAGAATTTAAAGAAAGGAATTTCATGTGGGAATTGGTTACCAAGAACTGAAAACCCACCTGAAACTGCAGGTAAACTCAGAGATAAGCAAAAGCAGGAAGCTGCTTTGCCCGTAGTCTGGAGGGACAGAGGCAGAAGGGCTAATGCCAAAAGAAGAGAATGCCTAGGAATAGATCTGAGACTAAATGGAGTTTGGGTAGACACAGAAACCATTAAATCTTTAGTAATGGCAACTGGAACTTCAACCCTCCCATCTTTCTTTGTTAGTCTACTCTCATTCTGGAGAATGGTTCTTGCAAATATTCTTCAGATGTCTAAAACTCCCTACCCTACCATGTGCCTCCCCACACACTCAACTTGAAACTCCTCACTTTCAATACAAACTCTGTCCTTTCTCTCACCATGGATGCACCGTCTCTCTCTCTCTCCTCCTAACGTAGTCACCCTCCCTGGGCTTTGAATTCTATCTTCCTTCCTCTCATCAGGGAATTTAGCTCATCGATTTTAAACTCTCTTCTGTGTCTTCAAACCATTCTGCTAGTCATTGCCAGCAACATTTTAACATGTTCAAGTCTCTGCTATTCCCCCACCTACATAAAGAGAGAGAAAGAGAGAGAGAGAGAGAGAGAGAAGGGCCCACCTCTGTATCCTCCCATTCATGGTCAAGATTTTGAAAACATTGTTTATACTCACTGTCTACTACCTCCTTACCTTCCATTCACTTGTTAACTCATTGGAATCTGCCTTTTGCTCCCTCCTTCTAATGAAATGGCACTCTTCAAAGCCACAAAGGACCTTTTGTCTTGCTGTAATGGAGAGAAATCTTTGGACTATTACAAAAGTATATTTTTGTCTTTGGTAATCCCTAACTTCCATCCTTTAGCTTCCATAAGAAGAGCCATCAATGAAGGTTTCAGAAAATAGTCTTCTTCACTGTTTAGAGAGAATGTCTCTTCCAGATTTAAGATTGAGTTGCCTTGGGGCTTAATTCAACCCCCTTCCCCTCAATCTGCAACCAATCAGCTGTAGAACAGTAGTAGTTCTCTAAGTGTGGTTTGGGGACCAGCATTATCAACAGCATCTGGAAACTTGTTAGAAATGCAAATTCTTCGAATCCAACCCAAACCTACTGAATCAGAAACTCTAGGGGGTGGGGCCTAGAAAATTGGATTTTAATAAATCCACCAGGTTATTCTGATATGTGCTAAAGTTTGATAACCACTGAGGAAGGAAGGAAGGAGGAGAAAATGGAAAATAGAAAAGAGGTAGGGGTGAATGAAGTTTGTAGGTTCTAAAAATCTTTTATTTGTTCTATTTCTGCTGATGGGATGGGGATAGGGAACATCAAGAGCTAAGGGGTGTAGCAGAAACCTCCAGAGAACATTGCGGGGGGAAGGTGAGTGAATGAGTCTGGTGCTTCTCCAGGCAAAACCTGGGGAGATTCACGCATCATGACAAATTGTGGTTCTGAAGGGGCTAAAGCCTCAAGTTCATTGTGGCCAATTTATAAATCCCACTCCACCTTGGTGACCTGAGAGCACAGCTGGAATTCTAGACCAGGTGAATATTGAGGACAAGAAGAGCAGGACACTGAGGACACAGACCTTGGTAACTGGAAGCAGTTTTTGTATCAAGCAGTGGTGGTTGCTGGTGCTTGTCTAGAAGTCCATATGCAATCAGTTGTACCCTGGCAGTGACCAGTCCCAGTGTGGAATAAAGTAGACCCTCACCACAGAGTCACGAGTACAGAGTATAGGTCCAAGATCCCTCTTTCTACTCCACTATGAGGACCCAGTAAGCTCTTGTGCACTTGCACCTTCTGAAGGATAAAGACTGGGAGGGAAGTAATTTGAAAGACTGAGAACTTATTTGAAAGGAACTTTTATAAAAATAAGAAGAAATCTTCAACTAGAAGAGCTGGTGATGTCGTTAATTGGAAAGTGTAAATTTCCCTTTTTCTCATCAGGGTGAGGGCTCATGGAAAAGTTTAGATCATTGATGAAAAAACAGAGAAGAGAAACATCTCCTTTTTTTTTTTTTTTTTTTTTTTTGTACTCCTGAGGATCCCTGTTCATGACCTTTCTTGATGTCTTCTGCTTTTCATGCTATTCACCACTACCTTTTTCCTGAATGTTCTCTTCCTTTGACCTCAATAGCCCTGCGCTTTCACTGTCTTCTTCTTATCTCTATGACAGCTCCTTCTCCATGTACATAGTAGGCTGGAGTTCCTCCATTCATTCCTAAAACATTGATATTCTACAAAAAATTATATCTCCGTCTTTTATCTTTCTGTAATTTTTAATTGTGTTTTTATCCACATGAATGCAAGATGGTTTCAATATCCTCAGAGTCACATACATCTCAGAAAAGAAGAAGAAGGAAGGGAGAAAGAGGAAAGGCAAAAATCCCCCTACTTTTGACGCTTTGCTATTTTAATTAGCAAGGGAAGCCCTCTCCAAGGGAACTCTGCCTACATCTGATTAGTTAAAATGTTGGAAGGCGGAGATATTGAATATCTTCTGAACTGAGAAGGAACCGTAAAGTACAAATGTGAATTTTGTTGTGGGTAACTTACATATAGGGTAGTGTGGTGGGGGAGGGGATGACCATCCAGAAGCATTCGAAGCTGCACTCTGCTCCACTGAAAATGGTACAGGGGGATTTAAAGAGGCCAAAGCTAAAGATAGAATCTGACTACTAAGGAAGAAGCAAATCCAAACTGATGCGGACCAGCGGTTTTTCCTCCCCTTGGAGGTGTCATAACCATTATTCCTTGCTGATCATTATTAACCATCTGTGTCAGAAAACGCCATTCTTCCAGTTTTCATATCAGATGAAGGCAAGGGTTAAAGTTGATATGGAACTTATCTGGCTTGGGCGAATTCCTTGTGAGTAGGCTAAAGCTCAGTTGCATAGAAAGGGGAGGGGGTAGGACTGCAGGCCTAAGATGGAGCTGACAAAATGGAGTCAGTGTGGTTCAGCTACACACAAAATTGCATCACATGGCCATTTCTAGCTGCAAGAGACTCTTGGAAGCTAACTGTTTTAGTGCAGTTCGTTTACCTTAAAACAAAAGTGGGAGAAAGGATTTTAGGTAGGAAACTACTATTGTCTGCCTCAATCTCTTTTATTTCGTGTTTCATAAACAAGTCACCAAAATGAGAATCTTCTATTAATCCCCAGAAAAAAATCCTTCAATCACTTCAATAATGTTACTCAGGATAAAAATCAAAATTCCTTATTAACAGCATGTAAATCCCTTCCTGATCTGGCTTTTGCTTTGTACTCCTTTCTTGTCTCATCACATACTCCTGCCATCATTTGATGCTTTAATCCATTTGAAGTGTTCCCAGCATTATTTGTATATTTGTCTATATTGTTTCCTCTGTGAAAAACATTGTTCCCTGCATTTTCATCTGGATAACTCATATTTTTTCATAGAGTTTCCAATTAAATGGCAGGAAGATTTCCCTGACACCTGAGGCTGGGTGTCTATGTCTCTCTTATCCATGGAAGCACAAATGCACTCTCTGGAAACCTTCTGTTTACTCGTCTGCCTTCCCAAGAGACTTGATAAAAGGCCTTATGTTTTATTTATGGTTATACATCCATCATGGCACATAGTATGCACTCAATGCATATTTGTTGATTGAAAAAAAAAGTAGAATCAAAGTTCAGGTTTGAGTCAGTGAATTATATACAATCAATTCAAATATATAACGATGACTGTAAGTGCTTAAACTACAATTTGCAATTGACCTCTATTTTAATGCTAGGGAAGCCTAGTAAGAACTACTTGGAACTTGTCTGGAGAAAGAGGATCATCAGTGAATAGTTTTGATTCTAGTTGAAAGTGTCACTTTTAACCAACTTTTAACTTTCATTCTTGTTTAGTAGAGTTTTCACAATTCAGATTTCTTACTGTGAAAAATCTTTCAAGTAATCTTAATATAAACAAATTAAACAGACACTAGCTGGTTAAGATATAATAAGTTTGGGGATACTTTAATGCAGTTTAGATTGTCTAATAATCATTTTTTTCAATGGGGTTGAAAGCATATTTCAGTTGTTAATACGGACAAAATGTGAACCAAACAAAAAGATTTGGTTCAGAGAGGATATGGTATAAAGACTTTGATATTAAACCTCCCTATTGTTTCCATATTACATATAAACCCACACATGACACTCATACATTTAGGAACTCATGTTCATGTATAAATGAGTATACTAACATGCAAAAGTACAAAACTCACACAAGCTCAGCCATTTACCCAAGAAGCTATAGAAATGTTATCAAAAACATTGTTCACTGTATCAGTCAATACTGACAAATTTTCATTTTCTTAACAAGTTGAGAAGATTCCTTCTGATTTTTCTTCTTCTTCTTTAAAGACATTGTGCATTACATACCTGACTCTTTCGTGCCTACAGTGATCAGGGCCAACTTTGAAATTCTATTATTGTGTTTACATTGGCTTTTACACTCTAATTTTTTTTTTTTTGTCTTCTAAGTTTACATGGTCTTGAATTTTTGCCTCAGCTTACATAAGTTTTAATACATTTTTCATATTTCTATTTTATCTTAATTTTATTATATTCAGTCTGTTGTGATTTTTCTTAAATCCTTTGTGTAATGAGTCATGGTATAAACAAATAAATATTCTTTCCCATGTATACTCACATTTACATGAGACTGAAAATACTTAAGGGAGATACTTGTCTATGCTTGTGCTGAGAATGTTTCACAGAATCATCCTAAATGCAACTAATCAGGAGAGTATACTTCTTTGGTTGCATGTTTTCTTAGTCAATATTCTCTTGCCTTACTGATATATCACCATGCTGACTGATCTGACCAAAACTTACAGTTGCCTAAAATTATTCTGCTGGTTTAAGTATCAACACAACAAGAGAGAATTGAGGTTTAGTGAAAAGCAATGACATAGTAAAAATTTAGGTCTGTGAGAATTGATTTCAGATTTATTATAGCAGGAGAATAGAAAATACATTTATCAGGCATCTAAAAATCTTCTATGGTTAAGGAACTATAATAAACTTTACATATCACCATCTCTCATTGTATAGATGAAGAAATTGAGGCTGAGAGAGGTTAAAGAACCTGTCACTGTCACAGAGGTGGGAAGAGACACCCTTCAAAAATGTGATGAGATAAAAAGTCTCTTGTTACCATTCCTCTGGAGGTTAGAATCACCATTAAAAGAATAGCCTTTTGTTCCAGACACAGCTGTGAATCCTTTCACCTAATCCAGCTGTGTGACCCTGGACAATTGTTTAATTCTCTGTGCTAGGGCATCTTTATCAGAGTTTGATTACAATTTTATTTATCTTTATTAAATTATTTTGAAGAATAAATGAGATAATAAATATAGAATTGAAAGCACAGAGCCTGGCATGTAGGTAGTGTTTAATAATTGTTAACTCATAAATGAAAGGAAAGGTGAATATTTTCTTTCTATATAAAGCAGTGAACTATGTATACCTTAAAAGGTTTCCATAGAAAAGAGATATAATCATAAGCTCTAAGCGGTAGGTTATTTTAAGTGTGAGTTACTTTATTTTCCCCTTCAGTAAACTGAGTATATTTTTAACTTGATTTTAATGTCCTAGAACATCCAGTGTTATGTAAGAGAGTATACTTTTCCCCCAGTTTTTATGTGAACTTCTTGATTCATTTAAATGGGATCTGATAGCCTTGTGTGTGCTCATGGACATATTAATGGACACTCATATTGAGAGGAAAAACATCTCCAGCCAACCTGTATTCCTATGCTTCTTTGATTATCATCAATATCATCGTCCTTGTCATCATTTTCATCAACAACAACAAGCACTGATTAATCATCACAAAGATATAATAATAATCTAAGATGGATTGATACAGATCTATGAATAGCAAGAACAAACTGATATAGTATGGTCCCTTTGGGAAAGGGAGCAGGCAGAGGGGAATAAGCTGAACTTGGATTTGAATGAAGTAGAATTCTGGTAAGTAAAGTTGGAGTGGGAGAGGCTTTGGAAGAATGACCCAGAACAATGAAGGGATTAAGTCAGTTAGGTGTGGTTTGTGTATGCATGGGTGGGTGGCCCTGTAGGACAGTGGTGGGAAATAAGAAAAGTAGGACTGAAAATGATAGGGATGGATTTGAACATCATTTCAGGGAGAATGATTGAAGAATTTTGAACAGGATCCTACTTAATCAGAATCAATAAAATTCTGTCCAAAATGAGAATTATCTGATTGTAAAAGAGACTTCCTAATTAGCTTAAGTTTGATATTTAAGTAGTCAACATTCTAGGATGATTTTCAGCTTGATGGAAGTTTACTTTCTCAGTTCATTAAGAAAAAAGTTTCCAACCCCAAATAGCCAAAGCAATTTTGACAAAAAAAGAACAAAGCTGGATATATATATAGCCTCATCCACCAGAGGGCAGACAGCAGAAGCAAGAAGAACTACAATCCTGCAGCCTGTGGAACAAAAACAACATTCGCAGAAAGATAGACAAGATGAAAAGGCAGAGGGCTATGTACCAGATGAAGGAACAAGATAAAACCCCAGAAAAACAACTAAATGAAGTGGAGATAGGCAACCTTCCAGAAAAAGAATTCAGAATAATGAGAATGAAGATGATCCAGGACCTCGGAAAAAGATTGGAGGCAAAAATTGAGAAGATGCAAAAAATGTTTAACAAAGACATAGAAGAATTAGAGAACAAACAACTAGAAGAATTAAAGAACAAACAAACAGAGATGAACAATACAATAACTGA
>NC_041221.1:55202887-55203230 GCF_002837175.3 Physeter macrocephalus
CAAGTAACATACAAGGGAACTCCCATAAGGTTAACAGCTGATTTCTCAGCAGAAACTCTACAGGCCAAAGGGAGTGGCATGACATATTTAGAGTGATGAAAGGGAAAAACCTACAACCAAGATTACACTACCCAGCAAGGATCTCGTTCAGATTTGACGGAGAAATCAAAAGTTTTTCAGACAAGCAAAAGCTAAGAGAATTCAGCACCACCAAAACAACTCTACAACAAATGCTAAAGGAACTTTCCTAAGTGGGAAACACAAGAGAAGAAAAGGACCTACAAAAACAAACCCATAAAAATTAAGAAAATGGTAATAGAAACATACATATCGATAATTACTT
>NC_041221.1:55203736-55204518 GCF_002837175.3 Physeter macrocephalus
TGTAAATGGAAATCAAAAGAAAGCTGGAGTAGAAATACTCATATCAGATAAAATAGACTTTAAAATAAAGAATGTTACAAGAGACAAGGAAGGACACTACATAATGATCAAGGGATCAATCCAAGAAGAAGATATAACAATTATAAATATATATGCACCCAACATAGGAGCACCTCAATATGTAAGGCAGCTGCTAACAGCTATAAAAGAGGAAATGGACAGTAACACAAAAATAGTGGGGGAGTTTAACATGTCACTTACACCAATGGATAGATCATCAAAACAGAAAATTAATAGGGAAACACAAGCTTTAAATGACACAATAGACCAGATAGATTTAATTGATATTTATAGAACATTCCATCCAAAAACAGCAGATTACACTTTCTTCTCAAGTGTGCATGGACATTCTCCAGGACAGATCACACCTTGGGTCACAAATCAAGCCTCAGTAAATTTATGAAAATTGAAATCATATCAAGTATCTTTTCTGACCCCAATGCTATGAGATTAGAAATCAATTACAGGGGAAAAAAACGTAAAAAGCACAAACACATGGAGGCTAAACAATATGTTACTAAATAACCAAGAGATCACAGAAGAAATCAAAGATGAAATTTAAAAATACCTAGAGATAAATGACAACAAAAACACGATGATTGAAAACCTATGGGATGCAGTAAAAGCAGTTCTAAGAGGGAAGTTTATAGCATGAACAAAACTGATAACTCATTAGCCAGACTCATCAAGAAAAAGAGGGAGAGGACTCAAATCAATAACAT
>NC_041221.1:55204532-55223874 GCF_002837175.3 Physeter macrocephalus
ATGGACAAATTCTTAGAAAGGTATAACCTTCCAAGACTGGACCAGGAAGAAATAGAAAATATGAACAGACCAATCACAAGTAATGAAATTGAAACTGTAATTAAAAATCTTCCAACAAACAAAAGTCCAGGATCATATGGCTTCACAGGTGAATTCTTTCAAACATTTAGAGAAGAGCTAGCACCCACCCTTCTCAAACTCTTCCAAAAAATTGCAGAGGAAGGAAGGAACACTCCCAAACTCATTCTATGAGGCCACCATCACCCTGATACCAAAACCAGACAAAGATACTATAAAAAAAGAAAATTACACCCAATATCACTGATGAATAAAAATGCAGAAATCCTCAACAAAATACTAGCAAACAGAATCCAACAACACATTAAAAGGATCATACACCATGATCAAGTGGGATTTATCCCAGGGATGCAAGGATTCTTCAATATGAACAAATCAATCAATGTGATACACCATGTTAACAAATTGAAGGATAAAAACCATATGATCATCTCAATAAATGCAGAAAAAGCTTTTGACAAAATTCAACACCCATTTATGATAAAAACTCTCCAGAAAGTGGGCACACAGGAAACCTACCTCAGCATAATAAAGGTCATATACAACAAACCCACAGCAAACATCATTCTCAATAGTGAAAAACTGAGAGCATTTCCTCTAAGATCAGGAATAAGGAAAGGATATCCAGTCTCGCCACTATTATTCAACATAGTTTTGGAAATTTTAGCCACGGCAATCAGAGAAGAAAAAGAAATAAAAGGAATCCAAATCAGAAAAGAAGAAGTAAAACTGTCACTGTTTGCAGATGACATGATACTATACATAGAGAATCCTAAAGATGCTACCAGAAAACTACTAGAGCTAATCAATGAATTTGGTAAAGTAGCAGGATACAAAATTAATGCACAGAAATCTCCTGCATTCCTACACACTGATGATGAAAAATCTGAAAGAGAAATTAAGGAAACACTCCCATTTACCACTGCAACAAAAAAAATAAAATATCTAGGAATAAACCTACCTAAGGAGACAAAAGACTTGTATGCAGAAAACTATAAGACACTGATGAAAGAAATTAAAGATGATACAAATAGGTGGAGAAATATACCATGTTCTTGGATTGGAAGAATCAACATTGTGAAAATGACTCTACTACCCAAAGCAATCTACAGATTCAATGCAATCCCTATCAAACTACCACTAGCATTTTTTACAGAACTAGAAGAAAAGGGAACCCTCTTGCACTGTTGGTGGGAATGTAAATTGATATAGCTACTATGAAGAACAGTATGGAGGTTCCTCAAAAAACTAAAAATAGAATTATCATATGACCCAGCAATCCCACTACTGGGCATATACCCTGAGAAAACCGTAAGTCAAAAAGACACATGCACCCCAATGTTCATTGCAGCACTATTTACAATAGCCAGGTCATGGAAGCAACCTAAATGCCAACTGACAGATGAATGAATAAAGAAAATGTGGTACATATATACAATGGAATATTACTCAGCCATAAAAAGGAACAAAATTGGGTCATTTGTAGAGACGTGGATATAGAGACTGTCATACAAAGTGAAGTAAGTCAGAAAGAGAAAAACAAAAATCGTATATTAACGCATATATGTGGAACCTAGAGTAATGGTACTGATTAACCGGCTTGCAAGGCAGAAATTAAGACACAGATGTAGAGAACAAACGTATGGACACAAAGGGGGAAATGTGGTGGGGGGTGTGTGTGATGAATTGGGAGATTGGGATTGATATATATACACTAATATGTATAAAATGGGTAACTAAGAAGAACCTGCTGTATCAATAAATAAATAAAATACAATTCAAAAATTCAAAACAAAAATCTGGATATATCACACTCCTTGACTTATACTACAAAGGTATAATCAAAACAGTATGGTACTTGCACAAAAACAGACTCATAGATCAATGAAACAGAATAAAAAGCCCAGAAATAAACCAATGTACTTATGGTCAATCAATCTATGACAAAGGAGGTAAGAATATAGAATGGGGAAAAGACAGTCTCCTCAATAAGTGGTGCTGGGAAAACTGGACAGCTACATGCAAAAGAATGAAATTAGAACATTTTCTCACACCATGTACCAAAATAAACTCAAAATGGATTAAAGACCTAAATGTAAGACTGGAAACCGTAGAACTCTTACAAAAAAATATAGGTGGAACACTCTTTGACATAAATCATAGCAATATTGTTTTGGACCTGTTTCATAAGTCAAAGGAAACAAGAGCAAAAATAAACAGATGGGACCTAATTAAACATAGAAGCTTTTGCACAGCTAAGAAAACCATCCCATCAATAAAACAAAAAGACAACCTACAGAATTGGAGAAAATATTTGTGAATAACATGACCAATAAGGGGTTAATATTCAAAATACATAAATAGCTCATATGGCTCAGTGTCAAAAACCCCCAAAAAACCTGATTAAAAAATGGACAGAAGATCTGAGTAGACATTTGTCGAAAGAAAATATGCAGAGGGCCAACAGGCATGTGAAAAGATGCTCAAAATCACTACACATCAGAGAAATGCAAATCAAAACCACAGTGAGATATCACCTCACACCTGTTAGAATGGTTTTCATCCAAAAGACCACAAATAACAAATGTTGGCAAGGATGTGGGGAAAAGGGAACCCTAGTGCACTGTTGGTGGGAATGTAAATTGATACAGCCACTATGGAGAGCAGTATGGAGGTTCCTTAAAAAACTAAAAATAGAACCACCAGCAATTCCACTCCTGGGTATGTATCTGAAGAAAAAGAAAACACTAACTTGAAAAGATACATGCACCCCAATGTTTATAGCAGCACTACTTATAATAGCCAAGATATGGAAGCCACCTAAATGTCCATTAACAGATTAATGGATAAAGAAGATGTGGTATACATACACAATGGAAAATTACTCAGCCACAAAAAAGAATGAAATTCTGCCATTTGTAACAACATGGATGGACCTAGAGGGTATTAGGCTTAGTGTAGTAAGTCAGACAAAGACAAATACTGTATGTTGTCACATATTTGGAGTCTGAAAAGTAAAACAAATGAATCAGTGTAACAAGACAAACTGACTCACAGATATAGACAAAAAACTAGTGGTTATCAGAGAGGAGAGGGAAAGGGAAGAGGCACACGATAGGGGTAGGAGATTAAGAGGCACAAACTACTATGTATAAAGTAAATAAGCTACAAGGATATATTGTACAGCACAGGGAATATAGGCAATATTTTGTAATAACTTTAAATGGAGTACAATCTATAAAAATATTGAATCACTATGTTGTATACCTGAGACTAATATAATATTGTAAATCAATTTATACTTCAATAAAAAAGGTTCCAATTCCACCTTCTTTCAAATTTTATGTCAAAAATTTGGAAAGTCAAACTGCATGATGATTGGGGTGGGAGAATGTAGAAAATTTCTGGATTATAAAAGAATATCTTTTCAATTTAGAGTTGGTATAAGATCTGAAATATCAGCTCTGGAATATGAATTCAGACAATAAAAGACTATGTTCAGGTTTAACTTTTCAAAGTTGTTCATATAGGAACATATAGGAAATGTTATAATCCTGTATAGCTGATTTGGCTCTATTGTTTATATGCATTTACCAATTGGCTTAAGATGTTTGGAATGTGGGATAATAGAACATGCTAGAGATTAATCTTCTCATCATGCAAGAGTATCTTTAAACTTTTCTTTAAAATATTCTTCCCGACCACCTCAATACCCTTGTTACTATGACAGACAAAAACACAGATAAGACATCTGGTGTTCTACTTATTTATTAATGGGAACTTGGACCAGTAGAGTAAATACTGTGCAAACATGCCCTACTTGGGCCCATGTGGGTGGGGAAGAAGTAAACCATGCTGTGTCTGCCAAACACCTCTGATGATAATGGAAATGGGGCTATTATATTTCTCTTCCAAATGGCTGGTTATTGACCATCTTCATAGAAGAGATAAATGGATATACTGGAAGAATCCTGACTACATGGGTGGCCCTATTTAACTGGTGAAAAGAGTCCTATCCATGAATATGCTCAACTTCTATATTAAGCATGGGCACACACACACACACACACACACACACACACACACACACACACACACACACACACAACTTTCAAGAGCAAAAAGTCCATGGTTAACTAGTTCAAATTATTTCAGCATGGAATAGTTAATGGCTATTATCCCTTTCAATCTGTGCATATGAGATTTATAATTTGGGGCTTAGCATAATACAAATATTGTGTATGCCTTTGGTTTTCCTTCCATGGGTTGCAAATGTAGTTACCACTTGTATACACATCCATTAACACAAATTCATTTACACTTGTATACACATTCTTATCATGCATAGAGTAATACTGCTCTTTTTGACTGAACAAAAAGCACAGCACATTTAAATGAAAATCTCTGAAAGGTCGGACATACAAAAATAGCAGTGATACATCACACTTTGAAAGAGCATTTCATTAATAGATGGATCAGAACACACTTCTTGTTGTATATCATTTAATTGTTATGTATTTAAAATGAGACATATTTCTAATATTCTTTCCAAGCTTTCATATACTTCAAATTTATTATAACAGTTGTTAGTGGCATGACATCACAAGATGAATTCAAAGCAATGATTGCTTTAACATTTAAAAAGCTTAGAGTGTACCGATAATTCAGGCTGCTAAGTGAAAGTACAAATGTCAGTTTAGCTATCTACAATCTCATACTGTTTAAAGGTTCATGAATTACACATGCAGGGGATAGAAACGGAGGAACTGAATCTGACTAAAAGACCTGTTTCACAAAAAATTTGCTGAAACGGTTTCTTCTAATGTATTTTAGTGATTAATCAATTTGATTTAAAATGTTAGAATTATTTAAGGTCTGTACTTTGGATTTACTGTGAACTCAAAGCATGTTTATATTTATTGCATCAACTAAGTAAACAGCATATGCTTAATGCTTTTAAAACGCTCTCCAGTAAAATTTAGGTCAGTACTTGCTTGTTAGCTATCAGCCATGAAGATACATTGACATATTTGATTAACAGTGTGTTTCTCCCACAGTACTTGGTGTAATTTCTGCACTTTTATGTCATTGGCAAAATTTCAGTGTCAGCTGCTATCATATATTAAAGATGTTTTACATACATTAATTTTCTGTATTTTTCAATGATTACTAACTTTCTTTTCTAAATTATGTTTATCTTCTTTGAAGAACAAACAATCCTACTATGGAAATTCTTAGAGTATAAAAATAGAAATACTCAGGATGCATTGATTTCTTATTAACACAGTGTGCTGGTGGACATGGTGTCAAAAGCAGTGAGGCCCAATAATGATTGAAAATTAGGATTATTTGAAATTTTAACTACTATCTGACCCTATTAGGTACTACTCCTATTATGGTGTAGCTATATTAATGTGGCCACAAAACCAGATTCTCCAGCAAACAATACCTGGTTCTGAGCCAGATTACTTCTAGAAATAGTAATGGATAAGTGCTACAGTGGACACAGCAAAATAAAATGAGATAACTCAGCTAGAGATTGAGGAGGAAAAATGGTTTGATTATATGTTGGCTTCTGCCAAATACCACATCTCTCTACTCAAGATATTTCATGGTTCTTAATCTTTCTACTCACCAGGGAAAGAAAAGAGTAAAGGAAAATGATGAATGTTAGTCCAAAACATTTCAATCTGTCAAATGAAAGAGGGAATGAATATATAAATAATTATATCAGTTTGGGCATTGAAAAACCCTGGTGGCTACATTTACCCAGCAAGCAAAATGCCCTGATGGACTGTGGACATTTGGTTTAAGATAATGAAGTGTAGAACCACGAGCTGAAAAATGGGAATTACGAGGCTGAGTTCACTTAATTAAAAAATTGAGGCCACCAGAAATCCCTTGCATGGGTGCAAAGTCTCTTTAGGGTGAATGCTACTGGTCTACATTGGCCAGATATACCAGTACTGGTATCTAAGAGAGACCAAGCAGAAATTATCATAGGATCCTTTCATTTTTAGTTTTTGGAGAGGTAGTGGAATCAATGGACTGAATTCATTTACATCCTGGTAGAGGAGAAGGACACAGGCAGGATTCAAGGATTCTGCCTCATGTTTTGGAATCGTCCCCATTATCCCTATGTTTCTAAATCATTCACATTGCTCACTTGGAGTTATTTGGGTCAGCACATCCTTTATCTTCACCCAGATATCTTCCATGCACATATTAAAAAATCTTCAGGGTATTTCCTTTTGGAGGTCACTTCAAATTTGGCATATTCAAATCAGAACTCACTTTGTTTCCACCCAAGTCAACCCTCCTTCTCAGAGTGTCTCTTTGTGGGATTGCTGTTACTAGTTTTCTAAGTCATAGAGATGTTCCCAATAACTCACAACAACATTTACCCCTCTGTTCCATCTTTCCAATCTGGGCCATCAGCCCAGCATCCTACTGTCATTTCTACCTTACCTGGGTTTCAATATTTCAAATTTGCTTTAGTAACTGGCCATCTTTTTCAGGCAATTCGGCTACTACTGAGCCTTTAAACTTCCATACACTTCATATAACTAAAATATTTTCATGTTCAGAAGTTGAAATAATATAACTTGTGATTAGCTCTAATTTTGACCAAGTCTAGTTTTCAAAGATCTCTTCAGTCTGGCTCCTTGCATCTTACATAAGTGTCCTTTGGTTCCAACCATATCACTTTCCTTCCTGAGCCCTGTACACATAATTCCAATTTCTGATCGGAATTCAGATTTCATACCCAGAAATAACCCATATGTTTTCTTGCCCTATCCAAAACCTATCTATTCTTCCAAGTCCCTTCAAGTCTCCCAAACTTACCTTAGATGTCCCTGAGTCCAGTCCTCTTCAATGTGCACTTGTCTTCGACAATCATTCTCCCCGTCTGAAGCCATCAGGAGTACCTAGAACAATGATTACGTTTTCTAGAACCCACTCCCCATATCTCTTAGCAATCCCTTTTCCTTTTCCCTTCTAGCAACTGTGTTCTAAGCTTCCCAGGAGCTTCAAACTCCCAAAACTGATTTTAAAAGCCCTTATTCAATTGTTGAACTTTCCCATGTTAATTCGGTTGAGCACTCGCTTGTGAGGTTCAAAGGTATCTTTGGCTTCGAGTTCCACCAAATTTAAAAAGTTTTCCTAAAAAACTTAGTCAAGCCCTTTACTCCCTAGAAATCAACAACACTATTCTGGGTAGGATTTGAGTATGGCAATTCTCAGTACTTTACAATAATTTTCTAAATTCTTGCAATAAGATCCAACTTTCCTAGGATGTAGGGATTTTGGTTCTCCTAATTCCTCCGTGGTAGGTTTCAGGCAACTAATCAGTACGTATGTGGTTGAATTGAATTGAAAACCAGTAGAGGGAGAAGAATGATGTAACAGAGAGTAAGAAACTGTCTTGAGTTGACCAAGTACCAGAGAGTGGGGAGAGGGATTTAGTAACTTGTTATGAAGACTTGGCAGCTGGTGGAATGGGGCAGATAAATGAGAAAAATTTGATTTCGCTAACATTAGGATATAGACCAGTGGGTCTCAAACATAGATACACATTTTAATCACCTAGGGAGGCTTTGACAAAGTTTTATTACTTGCTCCACTCACTACATCCCTCTCCCCCGTTCTGATTTAACTGATCTGGGAAAGAGCACTAGTTGTTTTTATAAAGCTTGGTAGGTAATTTTAAGGTGCAGAGAGGGTTAAGAACCACTGATTCACAGGACTTTGCTACTCAATGTGTGGTCCCAGGGCCAATATCATAGACATCATCTGGCAGATTGAATTTCCAGCCCCACCCCAAACTTCCAGAATCAGAATCTGCATCTTAATGAGACTTCCCAGACGCCTCTTAGGCACACTAAAGTTTGAAATGTACTGCTTTATGGGATCCATGCTGATTTCAACGTAGGGGACCACCTTGACAAGCCAAAATTCTAGTTTTTTAAAAAAAGAAGACTCTAGTTTAGAGTTACCTTGGACACATTCACTGCATCTGGCTCAGACACAGCCCATCAACTTCCTTTGGCTGCTCACAGGCTGAATGGATCTAAGAGAGGCAGGGCGGGTGGAAGAAAGAAAATGGGACCAATAGGGAGGTAGGGCTGGCAATTACTTCAATTATCCCTGCCTCTTTTTCAGGATCAATTTTGTATACTGTGACTCAGCACTTCTGCCTCCTTCCTGCCTTCTCTTCTAACAATTTCACCCTCCCCCCAAGAAAATCTATTTCTTCGTTGATTATCCACAGTTTTAAAGCTACTTATCCAAAGCTTCTTAAGAGGAGTATTAATGCTAATGGATTTAGTGCTAACCACACCGGTCAAGATGGGAACCACATCCATGAAAGGATATTCCTGTTTCCTGACTCTTTCATGCTGGGGAAGTAATCAATAGGAAATTTGGAAAGGATGTGTGTGTGTGGGGGGGAGAAGACATAATCTCTCAGTGTTGACAAGGGCTCTCTGTCTTTCAATAACTAACCCAAAGTTTGTTTTTAAACTTTGAAAATTTAACATGTTACCTCTATCTAAGGAGATCAGCCCTGGTTCACCCCCAAAGTCATCAGGTGGAATGGTCCGGTACCGCACTGTCCAAAAGATAGCCATTAGTGACTGATACAGGACTACTGAGCATTCTGAATGTGGCTAATCCAATCTGAGCTGTGCACACTGCATTTTGAATGTAAAACAACTGATTAATAATTTATGTTGATTACATCTGATCGCATATGTTGAAACCATAATAGTTTGGATATATTGGACAAAATAAAATGTTATTAAATTAATTTCAACTGTAATTTTTTAGTTTATAAAAATGGGACTACTAGAAAATTAAAAATACACATGAGGTTTGTGTTATATTTCTATTGGATAGCACCAATGTAAAAGAACTAAACAGCCCTTTCAGACAGTAAAAGTCTAGGTCAGTATTTACTCTTACCCTAACTTAATTATAAAGCTAATTTACAATGAAGTAGGAAACTCATAGACTTAAGCTACAGTTTAGGAGGCAGCTATGGCTTGGGTGGTGTGGGCAGGGACAGGAAATGGCAGAAATATTAAATTATAGATAATTTGGTTTGAACCCACTTTTTTCCTGTCTACACCAGACTATCCAGAAAATTCATAAGCTTTCATAGTCTTAGGGTGATTTTCACTAGTTCAAGAGAAAATTTTGGAGATGGTTTTGCATGTGCTGACATGATGAGATTTATTGTTTGAGAACACATTCAGGAGATAAATCATACCTAAATAACAAGTATTTATTGAACACCTATTATGTGCAAGGCACTGTACCATGTGATGCTCCATGCTGAAAAGAGTTCATATTTTATAGGGGAGATGGCAAATAGGAGACAATGAAGATATTCAGTCTATTAGACCCAGTATGTCCAAGCAAAACTGGTGGGGCAATGTCAAGAACATGTAACACTACAGAAGTTGTGTCTTTATGAATTAGGTGAGCTAAATGCTCCACATCTGCATCCAGTTTGTTCTTACCATACTGACACTTACAAATCAATTCTCAGAATTATTTCCTTTCTTTTTCTTTTCTCCTTCTCTATTGCTGAGAGTATTAGCTACATTCCTTCTTGGGCTTAGGTGGGCCAAGTATCAGGCTAACCTTGTGTCAAATCTTACTGCTTAGAATAGATGAATTGTCAATAGTTGGAACAAATATACTATATATTTGTTTTTTCTTGGGGAAGAATGTGATGATGAAATTAGACTCATATTGATCTGTGGTTGCCAAGAACTAAATTCTTAAGGTATCACAGGTAGGTCATTTATTTCTCTGTAGCTTATTAAGTGAAATAATTTTTCCATGATATAAACACTTTTCAACATCTATAATAACTTTCTTTTGACATTTTAAAAGGAATATTAAAAAACACAATATAAACTACCAATTCTATATAAAGAAATGATACACTGTGAATAGAGACCAATAACTGTCAGCCTTGACCAGGTAGTTATAATGCTAAGACAGATAAATTCTAAATAGAAAAATAGGAAACGCATCCTGAGCCCAAAGAGAATTGATACAGTGTAATGCCATTCATGGCAAAAGCGAGCAAATATATTATCAGAAACAGCACTTTCACGTAGACCATTGCCAGGAGGGTGGCGATGGACTGTGCTTTAGATATCATTAGGCCAGTGTTTTTCAACACTAAGAGCAAAACTTAATAGGATTTAACCAGAATTAAAATAAATAGCATAACAAGTTATAAGAGTAAGTACTGTTTTATGAAAATATTGCTTTAGTTGTATGTGGGGTGTGTGTGTGTGTGTGTGTGTGTGTGTGTGTGTGTGTGTGTGCGTGCGTGTGTTCTGGGTCACCAGGTAAAATGTATCTCTTGTTGTGGACAGTAGTCAAAAATATTTAAAGATCACTATAAAACACATTTTAATGGAAGGCCATTAAAATGATATGTCAGAAGTCTAGGAAAACTACATCTTTCCCCAAAGCCACAGAACTAATGAGAAGTGGACATAGAAATTTAATGACTCCCTGTAAACTTTACTATACTATACTGCTGCTTCACTTCAATCTTAAATATTTTACAGTTGAATATGGAGAAAAGATTCTGCTTCAACTTCAAAAGCAGTTGAAGAGCTTACTACCTCATAGATTCTTTTGTACATGACTTTACAGACGAGACAAATAAGAAAGTATACTCGTAGAAAGTTTTCTTCTAGTCATATTGTAGGTTTAAGTAACGGCAACTATTTTCATATTGAAGAAAAGGGTGGCTGCTGATTTTCTCTCTTCTGAACTGATTCTAGTTGAGAGAAACAAGTGGACAGACAGGAATTACCAGACAGTGAATTTGGTAAGATACCATAAAAGCATTTGCTGCTCTTCTGCAGCTCTTTAGGATTATTGGACCCAGTGGCAAGCGCAATCATGAATTTTAACCAACTGCCAAGGGGTTTATTCAATAGATTTGGGGGCAGGATTCAGTAAGCTTGGCGTGGAAGCTGCAAAAAGTCTGAATGAAAGTACTTAAAGACAGTAAGTCATTTTAAGCCACTGTAAACTATTGTAAACCACTATTAGTCATTGTAACAATTTAAATGGAAGGGAAAAACGTTTTGTAACCATAAAGGTGTGTGTTCTAAATGGAAGAATAGTTGAACATATGTCTTCAAAAATGGAGATATAAGATATTCATCAACTTTTTACCATATTATAAAGACACATTTGTATGCATCCTTAAAATCATTAGCATCCACTTTAAGTGTAAATTAAGAATGCTGGGCTTCCCTGGTGGCGCAGTGGTTGCGCGTCCGCCTGCCGATGCAGGGGAACCGGGTTCGCGCCCCGGTCCGGGAGGATCCCACATGCCGCGGAGCGGCTGGGCCCGTGAGCCATGGCCGCTGAGCCTGCGCGTCCGGAGCCTGTGCTCCGCAACGGGAGAGGCCGCAACACAGGGAGGCCCGCAAAAAAAAAAAAAAAAAAGAATGCAGTGACTGGCTGCTTTAAAATCCCTGTGGAGATAAAACTCAGGCTGAGACAAAATGAAGAACTTTGGACAAATCTGGATTTATTCTCTTGCTTTTCTCAACCCACCCTGAACCACTGAATCTTAGTAAGTTCCACACAAAAGTAACTATCATTTCTAGCAACCCTAGCATTTTGCTAGTTTCTTTTCAGTAATTAGCATGAAAACATGAACCTCTTTCTAGGAAAGTATTCTCTTACTCTTTGATGTCATAAGTATTTTAGGACTGACTTGGCAATTTTTTCCAAAGCATGTATGGATGGTTTATATACAGGTATAGGTGCATACACACATAATTTAGACAATTATATTAGAATATTTATAGAATTACTTTTAAATTACTGGTAGAATAAATATTTTTCAGTGCAGCTGTATTAACCTCACTGGTATTTTTACTGACATCTTAATTGTTGTAAAAACATGTATTTTCATATAATTATCATCAACCTACAAACAATAACCTTTCTGCATGTTTAAAGTGGTTACAGAGCTTGTTATTATAGACTGCTTTCACTACTGTTCATTTAGTATGCTGTGTTTTTAACACAGATGTAATCCACTCTGCATTTTCCATTTAAAATGCATAAGGCAAAGTGCATCATAACAGGATGTAACTACGTATTAATCAAATTAGCACAACACTTCAAAGGCTTGGGCTTTTTGCTGGGTTACTGTTAGATCACAATTCATGAAGGAGAGAAGCAGCATAATGAATGACTTGGCAAGGGAGCAGTTTATTTTCCTTCCAGAAAGATATAGAGTGGGTTAATTTTCATGATGGGAAAACATGTCAAGAAAGGGTAACAGTAAGCATTAAGCTAAAGGACAATAAGTAGAATTTAGGATACTATGTGGTTTTGCCACTGATAAAACATAAATTCTATAATTATTTGATGACACAACAGAACTCCAATGACCTACTGTTAAATTATTAAATCTTCATGACCCAAGCAAATACAAGCCAGTATCATCAATATTAATATTAAGAAGATGGCATATTAGACAATTCTTTGCCATTATGAACAGCATGCTCTATAGCAATGGAAAATATAAAACATAGTGCATCAAAATACAGAACTCAGTGCAAACATAACATATACCATGTAGTTTGGTATAATTCTAATTAAATAATTACTGATCTTTATCAGTGTTTGGCTTTGCATAATTTTAAATATGCATTCAGCACAGTGGACCAAAAAAAAATAGGGAAAACACCTGGATGGAACTTAGCTGGGACTAATGATAAAGAAGAAAATAGATAGCCAAAAAAATGGAAGTCAATTATTTTGTTGAACATTCAACTGATTGTTATCATTAGATGCCTGGCACATGCAAACTTCCTCCTCTCTGTTACTGACAAATAACAAATGAACAGCTAATTTCCTTTTAATCTAAAACATTTTTTTTCTTGCCATGGGGATTAGGATGAGGGGAGCTCACTGAGAAGCACCCATCTACCTCCTGATTTTTTTCCTAAAACAAGCGTACGAGGTTATTTTAATGCTAAGCTCGGATTTTCTTTTTCCCACGTACAAAGTCCAGGATAGTAGTCTACTTGGAGCAAGAGAGCGAACAGAGAATTTTCAAAGCCGAACTAGATTAAAGTAATTGTAATTTCTGAGTGATTCCGAGTTATGTGCAAGTCTATGCAAAGAAGAACTCTGCTTCCATTACACAAATCTGGATATCTGCACATATACAAAGGTGCCTGGTTTTAAGAGTGAGAAGTGCAGAAGAAAAGAATAAGAGTTGAGAGTGTGTTGGAACCTGGGCAAAGGGGGAGAGACAGGAGAGAGGAAAGGAATGGGAAAGGAGACCACTGAAGCGAGGTAGAGGGAAAATAATAAGAATATACACATGGCACTCCTCATCCACGGTTCCACATCCGCGGATATGGAGGGCCGACTAAGGGGCTTGAGCATCTGTGAATTTTGGTATCCATGGACAGGAGGAGGGAGGGTTGGTATCCTCAATCCCCAGAGGATACCAAGGGATGACTATAATGGCAAGAAGAGAGAAATTGGTGAGGGAGGGAGAGGAACATAGAGACGATGGAGAGACCTGAATGACCCATCACCAGGGCAAGTTTAACTGGACATCTCACCTCTGTTCTCAATCTATAAAATGATGGTGGTGGTGGTGATGGATTACAGGAGCTCTGAAGAGTTTATAATTCAAAAGTTCTGTGAAGTGGTGGCTTTATGACTAAGAAGTTCTACTGCCAATTATCTCCACAAGTGTCTGGCAATAATTCACTTCTTTTTCCTCCATTTTTTTTTTTTTAAATAAGAGAAAGGATTTTCATTTTAAAAGGGAGGTTGCTAGGCACAACAAAAGTCTCAGAAAAGAACCCCTGAAAATTCAGGTGCATTCACATTACTAAATCCTACCACATGCTTTGTGTGTGTGTGTGTGATTGTTCACTTTTCTCTTTTATACAGAGTGGAATCCAAGTAAACCAGAGTTTCTCTACCTCCACACAACTGACATTTTGGGAAGAGAACTGTTTGTGTGTCATGTGTATTGTAGGATGTTTAGTAGCATCCTGATCTCCAGCCACTAGACGCCAGTGGCACCACCCCCGAGCTGTGATAACTAAAAATGTTTCCAGACATTGCCAAATGTCCCTGAGGATCAAAAATTGTACCTGATTGAGAACCAGTGGCTTAAACCAAAAATAGATCATATAGTCAGGACAGTCAAAGGACAAAGATAAAGTAAATGAGAAACTTTTTATATTTCATAGCACATAATCACCAAATGGTTCAGGTAAATTGAAAAAATCTCCAGGTCAAAAGAGAAATTTGTGACAGCCTGATTCCATTAAAAAAAAAGGACTCTTAACGTGCATAAAACTTCAGAATTCCAGGGAGAAAGTAAATCTGAGTTTTAAATAATATTTTGAGGCTGAAAGAAGAAATGCAAGTATGGTGCAAATGGGTTTGAGAAAGAGACAGACAGACAGAGAGACTCCGCCTTTAGGTCAAAGACCACATAATTTGAATGTGACACATGTTGAAAGAGCCCATATGAATTTAGCAGACACATCATGAGCTGTCTTGAAAACCTTCCCAGAGAGACTAAAATCTACAGTTGGGTCAATTCATACTCACATCAGTCACAGATAAGAACCCCAGAGCAGCGGGGAGCAACATGGTGCTCAGCCTCATGACTTTCTGGGGAGGGACAAAAAATATTCTGTGCTGACCTTGCCTGAAGTCGGGTTTTCTTTGTAGCTGTGCTCAAGGACAGAAGGTTTAAGTGAAAGGACTTTGGTACTGAGCTTCTTCTGGGGATAATTTGCTTGAAGACCCCGTGTTTTCCTCACACTAGACATGTAATGGTGGCTCATGGCAGCCAAGGGGCAAGTGGGTGTCCCTCACGTGGAACTTCACCCTGCCATAGCTCTCCCCCTGAAGAGTGGGCTTCAGAGTCACCTGGAGGGCTTGCTGAAATACACGTTGCTGGACTCCAGCCCCAGTGTTTGACTCAGATCTGGGTGGCTCTCAAAATGTTCATTTCTGACAAGTTCCCATGTGATGCTGCTGTGGCTGGTCTGCTCCAAAGTCCACATGTTGGACTATGTCTGCCTTAGTGCTTTCCTAGATGAACCCCAAACCAAGGGATTATTCCTTTCAGCTGATAGTTTTTATTGCTCAGGTGTTTAGTTAATGATGCCTATCTTACATTTGTTTATATGTTGCCTTTGACTATTTCACTAATTTTGGGGGGGGATAAAAGCCCTGTCTCCTTCTATAGAACAGTTGCCCTGCCTTTCACTTATCACATAGTGCTGAGTGCACAGTAGATTCCTAACAAATGAGTCCTAAATATAGAAAGAATGAAGACCATGTAAAGTGTAAAGTTACAGTATATTTTATCCTTTTGATTTTCTTTTTCATCACAAGGAGCTATGTTTTAGCTTGGCTTAATACCAACTCCATTTTCTTCTCACTTTAAATCTTTTTTTTCCCCCTGTATATAGACCTCATTTAGGAAGAACAGGAACACATATTATGGCTTACATATTTCAACATGAAAAGCATATAAAAGGACTTTATAGCCATACTTCTATTTTCATTATCTCAGGGTATTAGTAAAAGCAAACCTATTACATCTTCCTTTTGGGAAAGCCAAAAACATCTGGAATTTATGTTATGAGAAAGAGCTATGACAGACTTTATTTGACATGCACATCAACTGTAGAGAAAAAAAAATCACTAGAGGAAATGTTAAAGTAAGTTATGATGCTGGCCTACCCAGAGAAGATTTAAGCTGGTTGGTTGGCTATGTCCTGAAGATGCATGAAAATATGAAGGCACAAAATGGACAGCTGTTTCAGAGAGATCAACCCTGCATTATCCTAACTGATAAATAAATGTGCAATAGAATGTATAACTCTGGTTTGGGGCTCCAGATCTGAGATAATTCTTAAGAGCAAGGCTCAAGTGATTTGTTACCAGATCCTTGGAAGCAACGCTTTGTGTTACATTGTTGCACACTTTGCTTTTATTTAATGGGAGCTATATCATTTTTATTTGATTTCTTATTTATATTTCAGAATTCTTGAAAGGTTATTCTTCTATCAAAGTGAAACTATGTATATACGGCCAAGCCATTTGAGCTCATATATGTATAAATAAGAGATTTCCCCTGCCCCCGACTCTCCAAGGTTTACTGAGAAGTTCCAATTTTCATACTATGATCTGTAAGAGGAAATGGACATAATATATCTGTCCTTTTTTCCCTCTCTGGCTCCAGAACATACCTTTACTCCTCTTATTTGTGCATAAGATGCCATATATATATATATATATACACACATGCATTTGAACTTCAGATTCGGAAACATAATATAATATTTGAAATTAAGATTGCCTCAGAAAATCCACGACACACAACCATTTTAAGACTGCAAGTGTCATATTTAGAGGCAGGGGTTTTCTAAGAAATGTATGCTTTCAGCATCACAGCTACCTACCAGGAAGAAATCTGGAGGTGTTTGCTCTCAGCTTTCTTAGCTTCTCTTCTGCACCTGTCCACTTCCCTTCACGGTCAGGTTGCATTCCCTCCAGGAAAGTCCATTGCTGCCCCAAAGGAGACACAGTGAGGCAATTCCCACTCATGTGACATAGGTACCTGGCTGTGCTCTGGGGCAGATGTTCTGATGATATACTGCCTTCTCCTCCTTAAACAAATCTGCAAAGTGCTTTTCTCTATTTCTGTAAGTAAGTGTAACCTCTTCAATAGCATTGAGTCAGAAGATTCTGAATATAAAAAAATTGAGAAAAGCCAGCACAGGACTGAAAAAATTAAAGCATCTAGTATTAAAAGTTTACAATAGCCAAGACATTGTAAATATGAAAACAACCTAAATGTTTGTTGATGGATGCATGGATAAAGAAAACATGGTATTTACATACAATCGAATATTATTCAGCCTTAAAAAGGAAGGAAATCCTGCCATTTTCAACAACGTGGATGGACCTGGAAGACATTTGCTAAGTGAAATAAGCTGGACACAGAAGAGCAAATACTACATGATCCCAATTATATGAGGAATCTGAAATAGTCAAACTCATAGCAATACAGAGTAGAACGGTGGTGGCCAAGGGCTAGGGCAGAGGGGGGAACAGGGAGGTTTTAGTCCAAAGGCTTAAAGTTTCAGTTATGCAAGATGAAAAATCCTAGAGATCTATGGTATAGCATAGTGCTTATACTATAGTTAATGACACTCTACTGTGTACTTGAAATTTTGCTAAGAGGGTAGATCTTACATTAGAGTGTTTTTATCACACACAAACATAAATAAATAAAAATAAAACAAATAAAGAGGACAAGAAGAAACGAAGGTGATCAATATGTTTACAGCACAGATTGTGGTGATGGTTTCACAGGCGCATATTACTAGTTATCAAGTTGTGCACATTAACTATGTACAGCTTTTTGTATGTCAATCATACCTCTACAAAACTTTTTTTTTTTTTTTTTTTTTTTTTTTGTGGTACGCGGGCCTCCCTCTGTTGTGGCCTCTCCCGTCGCGGAGCACAGGCTCCGGACGCGCAGGCTCAGCGGCCATGGCTCACGGGCCCAGCCGCTCCGCGGCACGTGGGATCCTCCCGGACCGGGGCGCGAACCCGGTTCCCCTGCATCGGCAGGCGGACGCGCAACCACTGCGCCACCAGGGAAGCCCCTCTACAAAACTTTTTTAAGTAAAAGTTTGTATTTGACAATACTTTCAACCACTCAAATGTAAGACAACATAATTAGGCTGCTCACAAAATAATAAGTTTTACCTTTAAATATATTAATTTATAATATGTAGTGGGTGGTATGATCTGGTAATGACATGCACATCTAAAGTTGTATGAAAAACATTAACTTCTTTCCATTTTAGCAGTTTGTCTTTGGGAATATTTGTGTAACTTTATGTGAAAATAATGTCAAAAGTCTATCTGAGACCCTTCATGTATGTGAGGTCATATGGATGACCGTATTGGCTCACATTGTATAGGCATATGCAAGATATTTTCCAACCCACTTTAGAGAATTAGGCTTTTTATTTCACAGATTTAAACCAGCCTGTAAACATGGAAGAAACCAGGTCCCAAGGATACTTAGATTTTACTTTTTATCTAGTGTAACTAAGCTAAACATAGCCTTCGTGCAAAGAAAAAAGAAATACAGAAAAATAAATCCACTACTGGTTAATGCAAGAGGAAATTCTGGTGCTCAGTACCTATGTGACTATGTATCAATGCAGTTGAACACCAGTGAAAGTTATGTCCAAGCTTTGCTCAAATGCTAGTTGCATCCAAGTAGGATACTTTTACTGGAGAGACTCAGAGGCTCAATCCATTTACACTCCATATAAAGAAATTTCCATCTTTCTATCTAATTATCACTGTCAAATTTACTCTGTAGATTTTTACATTTTAAATCAAGGGAATCCCTGTCCCCTTCTTTCTTCATTTTAGTACTTTGTGTCACCTATTGTGGTGATCGTTTTGCAGTGTATACAAATGTGAAATCATCATGTTGTACACTTGAAACTAACATGATGTATGTAATTATACTTCAATTTAAAAATACTTCATCTCTAGCGAACGGGCAGAATGGGTCCCAAATGAAGATCAAAGAAATGGTACTCTTCCTGTCTTCAGCTAAAAAGATCATACTGTTGACAATAACTTTAAAGGAACTTCTCTTTGTTACAACAAAGCCAAAAGAGGAAATGTACAAATTTCATCAAGTGCGGCTTTGCACCAGTTAATGCACTTCATAAAACCTTTATACAGTGGACCCCACTATACCCTCATTTAAAGGCAGTTCTCAGTGTATAATGCCGATTGCTCGAAGTCAAGGAGTGACGCACATGCGTGCTTCTATGGCTTTGCCTCTTCAGGATTTGGAAATGATTATCTTGAATAAGGTGATATGGCTTTGTTTATAGATAGCATATGTTCTTGAAAGTTTAAACTATTTAGAGATTTTGTTACCAAGTCATTTCAGGTGAAAAAGTCAGATTTGCCTGGTTAAGCCATATTTTACATTGTAGATCCCATTGGATTGATGCGTCATGCTTTTTATTTTATTTTTATTTTTTATTATTATTTTTTGCGGTACGCGGGCCTCTCACTGTTGTGGCCTCTCCCGTTGCGGAGCACAGGCTCCGGACGCGCAGGCCCAGCGGCCATGGCTCACGGGCCCAGCCGCTCCGCGGCATGTGGG
>NC_041221.1:55224026-55238530 GCF_002837175.3 Physeter macrocephalus
CCTGCATCGGCAGGCGGACTCTCAACCACTGCGCCACCAGGGAAGCCCTGTCAGGCTTTTTATATTCAACTCCACGTTCTGAGTCCTACTGCCCCTAATGTCTCTGTGTGGCCAGTTGAGACTCTCTAGTTATCGCTCTGGACAAGGTGGAGATAAAGTTGTTTTTATCTGGAGCCCGATTCCAGCAGTTCTAGCCAATTTGGGTAGCTTTCTCATATTCATCCTCCTAAATTTCCCTTTACTAGATGCCCCCTTTACTGCATATAACCTGAGGCACATGTCTAAGAACTGTTTCTTTACCCACACTATTCATCAAGTACTTGTGGTTTCTAACTCAAGTTCTCTAAAACTCCATATTTCTCATTTTTCTTTGGATTCTTATCCACTCATCTTTTGAAAGAGTTACTTCTTTACAAGCTTCCAATTTTGCATTTCCTATGTAAACACTAGAGGTCTAATCTGGAGACACAGATATCTGTTACTTTTTCCTTCCCAGGGACTATTTCCCTTAACTCTCTGTAACAGTCACTCAATTTTCCTTCGAGTAATCACCCTTCTTCACAGTGATCCTGTGATCTGGGTGAGGAGGATAATTTTGGCCTTTGCTCTAGTTATAGACATGTACCCAACCTTGGCCAATGAAGATGCAAGCTGGGACTTCAGCTGCAACAATTGGTAAAGAAAAACTTTCTTTCTACTAGGGTGACTTAGCTGGTAGGCAATAAACCCGGAGCTGCTCAGGGCCACTACCTAAAAGGGTCTACCTAAGAGTGAAGCTAATTCTGAGGGAAGCAGAGCTGATGTGCCTGATTCTTTAGTTATACTGCCAAAACATACTTTCTTTTCCTCTCCCTTTCTCTCTTACTACACTGATTTCTCAGTGCCCAGTATGGACCCATGAGCATGGTAGGAAGTGATGTGCATACAAAGAGGTATCTTACATGTTAATTGTATAGATAAGACCAGCACCCATGACCCAGAAAGCAGCAAACACCAGTGTATATTTAAATCTTAAGTGCTAAGACGCAGACCATAGATGTAGTGAGTCAGGAGAAAGAAGAGACCTTTGGGGTGATGCTAGCTGGAGGTGCCTTTGGAGAAGAGGTGTTAATTAAACCAGAATTTAAAGACTATGCAGAAGTTTGGTAGGTGTAGAGGAATGGAGGGAAGTCCCTAGCTGGATGCTGAGGAGACCTCCTGACTGCAAGCAGGTTTGTGTTGGTAAGTTCTGTGTGATAAAGTTAGCTAGGTCATGTGATACTATACTATGAAAAGTCTTTAAGGTAAGTAGAGAATTTTACATATATACAATGGAGTGTGAAGGTGGAAGCAATTCTAGTTTGATAAGCAAGGAATGATATGCTGAAAGCAGTGATTTAAGATTGTCGAATCCTCAAAGCTGGTCTGCACTAAACTGCCTTAGGGGGTTGATAAAGATACAGATTTCAGCTGACCATTTCAGATATACTGAATCAGAATTTCCAGGTGGGGAGACCAAGAATCTCCATCTTCAACAAGCATCTCTAGGTGACTTTAATACACAACCAGACTGAACAGTTTGCAAATCGAACAGAGATTACCGTCACAATCGTACTGAGTTTTAGGCTTCCCGCAATTTTTTCTCATCATCATTTCATTCAACCTCCCCATCATGAGATTCCTCCTCTGCCTCTTTTTCATCTTAACGTGTACTCCAAAGTGTATATTAAAAACAGTAATGGAGGGCTTCCCTGGTGGCGCAGTGGTTGAGAGTCCGCCTGCCGATGCAGGGGACACGGCTTCGTGCCCCGGTCCGGGAAGATCCCACATGCCGCGGAGCGGCTGGGCCCGTGAGCCATGGCCGCTGAGCCTGCGCGTCCGGAGCCTGTGCTCCGCAACGGGAGAGGCCACAACAGTGAAAGGCCTGCGTACCGCAAACAAACAAACAAAAACAATAATGGCTACCTACCCTAATGTACCTTAATTTCCTCATTTGTGAAATGGGTTTAATTAGGCCAATGCAATTTCCTGGTACTTCATGGGGGCTGAGAATTATTATCTCTCTCCATTTTCTCATCCTTATTTTCAATCTCATTGGAAGAAATTTATTTTCTCCTGCTCATTTCTACTGTGCTGTGCCATCAACCTCATTCCCTGACTCTAGTCTCAAAATTTGTCCCTTCAGTGATCTCACTCTGTTACTTTTTTTTTTTTTTTCCCTTTTTCTGGGCAGGCGACTGCATCCTGAAGTCCCCACTGTTCTTTCTCATTATTTATTTGTTTTGTGGCCAAAATAGCTCAAAAAATTATCCATACTTGGGTTCTTCATTTACTGAGAGTCTACTCATTAATTCCTCCTGCTGGTGTTTTGCAGAGCTAACAAATATTTCCTCTCTCTCCTTTCCCTGGAACTTGGTGCCAATTAAGGGACAGAAATAGGGGTCAGGGTGAAAGAGATCAAAATGTCAGTTTTATCAGTAAAAACAATGTTGGACTATATGCTTACATATGAACTTTATCTTGATAGCGATATTGAATTAAACTTAGTCTCCCCAAATACCGACTTCAGTGTATGTGTGTCATGGGGAAGGTGATAGCGCCTATCCCACACTGCTTGTGGCCTGGCTGTGACACTGTCTGCAGGCAAATGGATACCAAGAAATAATCTGTAAGTAGCTGAACTGAGCATGTCCATTTTTTCTTCTGGACTCACCAGTCAGATTTTTCTCCCGACTTCCACCCCTGGAGGAGAGAGTTAGGGGACAGGAAAAGGCCTGGAGTGCTTTACAAATGGAAGCAATTCTCATGGACATGAGGGGGAAGCAGTGTGATCTAGCACTCAGTGGTCTTCACCTCTCCAATGAAACAGCATAATTGAATGACACAACTGCCAAACCTCTGCTGTTGCCTTCCTCTGTCATCTTTTTCATGGACTTCTCTGAAGTGTTGACTACACATGGGCCACGTAGAGGTGTCTGCTTTGCTCCCTTGCTCCAGCACCCCAGGTGTTCTCTAGAAGGAATGTATCCACCCAGAGGAAGAGGTGCCATTTTTTACTCACAAGGTAGAATGCACCTCGGGTGAAGTCTGCCCAGAAAGGCCACCCTTTTATAATTTGTCGGCCTAGAGTGAGCCTCTTTTCAAAATTGGTTAAAAAAAAAGAGCTCTGACTACACGCTCCTAAAAACTCTTCTATCCTCCCCCCTCCACCCCACAAAGGATATAAATTTCTATTTGTCTCCTTCTATTTCTTTGACCATTCCCTGAAATTTTTTTCTGACTATTTTCCATACCACCCCTCTGGTTATCATTGTTCAGTCTTCAGCCTCAGCTAAGTTTTCTTTCACTCTGTCTAGACACTAAGACAAGGCTGATGTACTTGCAATAGTCTAGAATGATGGTCTGCACTGCTCAGGGTGGCGTGAGACTATCAGTTCTGTTAAGATAATATAGGCTTGTCTTGTCTTTGGGGTTAATCATGCCACACCATTGGCTTATATCAACTCATCATAGTGGAAAAAAACAAAAGCCCTGCAGTATTGCTCATATATGCTATGATTTCTAGCATCTCCCCTGCTGTCTTTGATTTTTAATCTTATTAGGTGTGAGGTGCCATTAACTTCTGCAAACTCAATCAATTAGTTCAGCTAGAGTTCCCTTATGATCTCCTCTGCTCTGTTGGCTTGGGCCTCTTGCCAAACTTTTCCCTCTGCTTTGTAGTCTGAGGACTATGTCCTGGGTTAAGAATGTGAGCTATCTGAGCACAGGATCAGTGTCATTCTTTTGTATCCATAAGGCGTGGCTTAATGTTCGCTTGGTAAATTAGTGAATGAATGAGAAAATGGACACAGATTTGGAGTTGTGCTTCCTATTTGGCTCCAAATAGTGAATTTATCCTTTTCTTATCCTTTTCTTAACTCAGCACAAAGCTAAATAGTCTTTTTTTCCCCCCTTTTCCATGTCCCAATTTATTCTTTATAATCCCTTAACTCTGACCTCTTATCATTCTTGGTTGGGTGCTCTTCATTCTGTCTTTGTGCAACCCCATTTAATACCTGCACCTGTGGAAGAGCTCCTTTCTTGCTACACTGGATTCTTAGGTGCTTGCTTGCCATCTTCTTTTAGGTAAATCAGAATTATCATGGTTTCTATTTAAGAGCTTCTCTTGAACAACCCTTTTCAGGATCAGAGACTATTTATCCTCTGGAATCTTTCGAAATCTGTTTTTCTAGAGTCTATAATCCATGTCTGACTTCCTGCCTATCACAAATTCTGAGATTATAATACTTCTAATAGTAATGAACATAAGATATTTCATTGTCATGAACTTTTAATTTACCAAGTCTATTTTTTAAAATTTGAGAATGACTCCTTTCAAAAAAGATTACTGTTCCTTTTGCTTCACTTATACACTCCTTCTAGCAAGTCAAGAGTGGTGGCAATATCTTCTGCCACTTCTTCTACACTTTAAGATATTAAATTGTCACCAAGAAACATTAAGAAACAGCTAGATATTCTTTTCATTGAAGGAGATGTCTAGCAAATATATGAATGACCCAACCCCCTTCTCTTTATTTCTTGCATTTGATTTTTTACCAAGTCTTATAGTTTCTTCCCTTGCTATGTCTTTAGGATCTTTTTCTTCTTACTATCATTGCCCTAGTTGAGGGCACTTCAACCTGGATCAATGCAAAAGGCTTCTGACTGGCATCTCTGTCCTCAGGTTCTTTTCCTTTCAATTTATTCTGAAATCAACTATCAGATAAATCTTAAAACAGTGTGTATAACACATAATGCTCCTACTCAAAAATCTATACCATATTCCAAGTAACAATAGGATAATTCCTGAGCTTCTCAGCTTGACATTCAAGGTCTCCACAAACAACTTTGCAGATTTATCTTCCTCTACTTCTCACTGTTTCTTGACAGTAGTCCTCAGGCCCAGACATATTCACATGGCCCCATCTCTTAGATGCCTTCTCCTTTCTGGCCTCTGTACATTCTAACTCCACTATCTTTGATACACCCTCTTGATTCAGCTAGTAACTATTTTTTAATATCCATTCTGTATAATGCATATAACAGGCAAAATTTCTGCCTACAAAGAGACTTGTGACTTGCAATTTATTGAAGTAGTATCTGTAATTCTGCAGTATGAAAAACATATACTGATACAGAAAGGAGACAATGACATGCTAAAACAAACACCTTTACGTAAGCTTTGGGAAGAGAAAATGAGAAGCAACTTTTTTTCTGTCCAGGGGGTTTGTGAAAGGCTTTATGGGAGAGAGTCCATTCCAGCTGAATTTTGACAGATGGATAAGATACCAATATATTGGAGTATGGGCATCCTGGGTTAAAGGAATAGCCAATCGTTCAGGATGTTTGAGTGTAGCTTGTGTATTTGGTGGGTGTGGAGGAGAAAATATCTGAGATAAGGCTGTAGAGTTAGAGAGGCAGGGCTAAAGGGTTTGCATTTTGCCGTCTAGTCAAGAGGAGACTTTGAAAGGGTACGAACCATGGAATAACACCATAGAATCTGTTGTTAATCAAGATATCTCTGGAAGCAATATATAATGGATGGCTTTAAAAGCAAGAAAAACTAAGCTGGTGATCAAAGGAGGGCTCTTGTAATAATCTACACCAATGGTGATGAAGTTGTGAACTAGGCAAAGTAGTAAGATTGGAAAGGAAAGGTTAGTAGGAAAAGCATTTTTGCAATAGATTCTATAAGCTTAGAAAAAGACAGAGGTAGGTGTTGGGAATTTGGGAGAAATAGTGATTTATTCAATAACATTTCAGAGGACACTTAATATGTGTCAGAGCTCTGTTGTGGACTAGAAATACAAAAATGGATATCATTTCACCAAACTGAAAAAGCTCACAATCTAATCAAGAATAGAAATATAAACAAATAAATACCATGAAAAGTAATTAAGATCTATCTATCTATCTATCTATCTATCTATCTATCTATCTATCTATCATTTTTTTCAGGGAATGGAGATACAAAAGTGATGCCTTACTAACATGCTATTTAAACTGGTGCTTAAAAGATAAATAGAAATTTGATAAATAACGTGGGGTAGATGAGATATTGAGGCACAGAGAAGAGCTTTTGCAAACACTTGGGTGCGTTAAAGCCCATGGTGTGTTCCAGCTGCTGTGAGCAGCTGGGGAAGGCAGCGGAGGTAACTGATCCGAGGTAAGAAAGAAAATTACCTACATTGTGCTCAACAATGCAATTTCTTCTGAAGGTGATTAATAAAACAGAAAAGGGTTTAAGCCGATATCTGTGTTTAGAAAAGAACATTGAGCTGAAGATGAGCTGGGGGGTTAAGATGGAAGGCAGGCGGTTCACAAGGGAGCTATTGCAATACTTCAGGTGAGAGAGGGTGAAGTTCTGGGCTTGGGCATCAGCAGAGAGAAAGAAAATGGAAGATTAAACGTTTATGTAGTTGGTGGAAAATGGATATAAAGCAAGCTGAGTGTGGAAAGAGGTTAGAAGGTGGCTGTGAGGATTTTAGTACAGATGATTGAGCTGTTGCTGCTGCCGTTAACTGAGAAGGAAAATACAACCCAAAGAACAGAATTTATGCAAGAAAGGGTGAGTGATAATAACAACAGCTAATATTTACTGAGCATTTATACCAGGATCATTCTAGCACTTTGTGTGAATTAACTCTTTAACCCTCACAATAGAGTAATGATATAGGTACTCTCATTATCTCCATTTTACAGGTGAAGACATTAAGGCACAGAGAACTTAAGCAACTTGGCCAAGGTTGCACAGCTACTAAGAAGCAGAGTCAGAATTTGAACTCAGATGATATAGTTCAAGAAAATGTTTTCTTAACTTTATATTGCCTACCCTTGCATTTGACTTGGGACACATGGAACTTTCTGTATTGGTAGAGCTGGAATTCTGAAGGGTGGGGGAGAGGTCCTAGGTAGAGATGTGGAAATGAGAGTCAATAACATGAATAATGGGTGGAGTGAAAGTAGAATGACAAAGGAAGAGGACTGAGGATTGAAACTTACAAAACATTCCTCATCAGTGCTTGGAAGTGGTGTGTGACTCAAGGCAAGACTGAGGTGTGATCAGAGGTGCTGGTGGAGAGGAATGTGAGTGTCTTTTCGCAGAACTCGAGAGTGCAGATCCTGCCAGTAAGGAAGATGTGTTCACCAGCACTGAGACCAAGATGGGCAAGGACTGGTAACAGGCCAGGGGATTCGGCCTTTGAGACTGAATTCATATCTTTTGAGAATGCAGTTTTCCATAAGTGTTACAGAGAAAAGCTAGCAGTCCATAGGTTGGGTTAGGCATTGCAGGGTGGGAGGAGGGCAAGCACAGACTTTGTTTTTTTAAAAATTGTAGTAGAAAACACATAGCATGAGCTCTATTCTCTCAAATATTTCAGTGTACAGTACAGTATTGTTAACTATAGGCACAAAGTTGTACAGCAGATCTCTAGAATTTTTCATCGTTTTTTTTGGCCACACCATGCGGCTTGCAAGATATTAGTTCCCCAACCAGGGATCCAACCTGGGCCCCTGCAACAAAAGTGTGAGTCCTAACCACTGGACTGCCTGGGAATTCCCTAAAACTTTTTCATCTTGAATAACTGAAACTTTATACCCATTGAATAGAAGAAGAAGAGATAGGTAGGTAGCTGAGGAGGGCTGGGATTTTCACTTTTGTTTTTCTTTTTTGTGTTTTGGAGGCAAATAATACAGTAGGCCAACAAGGAGCAGCAAACAATGAGCTAGATGAGGGTACGACAGAAAGATAATGTGAAAAATAGAATGACTTTCTTGGTGGGGGGGCGGTGGAGATTGGCTCGAACATACAGACGGAAAGTGTTGGTTTTTAAAAAAAAGATGAACACAGCTTCCTATTAGGGATTGAGAATTTGTAGGACAGCCTCTAATCCTTTGAAATGAATTTAACTAATTTCACAGTCGTCATACAAGGATACCGTTATATTAAAAACCTGTCTCAGGTCTTTGCAACGTTATCGGTGGGATTCATCCAGACCACCTCCCAGTGGTGAAGCTCATCATCTTTCTCAGCATTCTTGGTCCATTGATTCCCTTGTACTGAGACTCAGCTTGGGTTTGCCCTCCATTTTTAGTGTCTGTATTCTGTAACCCCATGTAAGAAGAACTACTCTCCTTCCCTCCCCCATTCCCGGTGAAACGTAGTAGCTTGATCTGCCTCTAGTCTTATGCTCTGCATTAAGGGAAAGGGATCAGATGGAAAACATCTATGAAGAGAGCTTACAAAGTGTATGTTGGATGACGTCAGTCTTCTGAGGGAAGTGGAGGTGAGGTCATTTGCCGACAGTGGGTGAAAGGAGCGGACTTAAGGGCTTGAGGAGAATGGAGGTCGTTTGGAAGAATTTGAAGAATTCACTGTGAATGAAAGGATTTCTAAACAGTCCTGAGGGGCCAACTTAGATTAGATATCATAAATTTGTAGTGGAGCCAACTGGCAGTTTCTTGACGTTTTCCAGTATTACTTGGCACTAGGATGACAAGAGCAGAGAAAACATATGGCTGGATTTGTCCAACCCTGGGGATTGGCAGGACAGCTGCAGAGGAAGCGTAAGATGGGTTAGAGGATTCTTGGTTATCAGTGAGGGAGGAGAAATGGGTGGCCACAGAGTTCAGGTGAGTCAGACAAACAAGAGAACCAATGAAAGCCAGAAGCTGACTGAGGAACAGGGGAGGGCAGAGAGGAGGGAAGAGTCTAGGGACAAACTGAGAGTCTAAAGGACAAGGAACAGGGTTAGTAGGTGTGAGAAGGAGTAGAAATGGCAGACGGACTGGGCGTTACTTTTAGAGTGGAGTGGTCAGCTTCGGCATCTGTGAGCATGCTGGTCAAAGAAGAAAATGTTCAGGTGATGATAGGATGTGATGCATGGCTTACAACATGTGGGTTTCCAGAGCAGAATAAAGCAACGTGGAGGAAGTGAAGGTCTCAGTTGTTGAAAAATTATCCACTATAATGTTGAAATTAGCTATGGGGTGGGTTGGAGAAGAAATCTGTGAGGCAAGTGTGAAATTCCTCAAAGGTGAGAAAATGAACAAGGTTGCGAGAGATTAAAAAGGCCTAGCGTTAAAATCATATCAACCTGAATGTGCGTCAGCTGCATACCAGCCGTGTGGAAAGATGGAGGATGAAAAACAAAAGAGAACAAATAGTTTGTTTAGATCTTATTTCACTGGTATAAAAACGTTTAAAATAAAACAACAAAAAAGCCACAATAGCACTTTAATGCCACCAAAACAGTCATTGCCTCTCTTTTTCTGAATTCACAAATGTTAAAGAAAATGTAAAGAAGGTTCCTTTGTGATGTCTGCAGAAAGGTTCTTGGTCATATTCGTGTGTCAAGCCTCTCAGCTCTATTATTGATTTATTCATTAAGCTTTATTTCTGGACCATGGACATTATTTTAAAAATTCTGAAAATAGCAATAAAACTCCATATTTAACACAGGGATTTGCAGCCACATGAGCAGCACATTTCAGGAATAATTCTGTCTTCTCTTTCAATTATCTTCCGAGATGATTCCACCATATGGAAAGAATTATCAGGCAACAGTTTCGCAACGCTCAAAAGTGACTGGAAATGATCACTTTGCTGTCGGGGTGTTGGATGATGTCATCTGCTTTCCCATCCAGTAAACAATTGCACACCTCAGTGCGGCTGCGGTGAGAACTGCAGCTCTGCTAACTGCCAAACAGAAAGACCTGCTAGGTTATCAAACCGTTCCTGGCCAATACAAGATTAGTCACATTTACATATTCCTGAGTGTTTTATCCACTGTCCTTTTAAATGCCTTAAGTCACTTGGCTCCAGCTCCTTAGATTATTCTGTCTCACTTTCGCCTTGTTCTCTGATAGTCTCCGAGGAAACACTTAAATATTCTCCTCAATTTTCTCTTATTCTGTCTCACTCCAATCAGTAAGACCTCCCCCCCACCCCCCATCTTAAATGGCAATGCCTCAGTAAAGAAATGTTAGTATGAGTTATCTAGAAAAGTATTTTGAGGGTGGCACTGCAATAGTGAATACTTGGTGGGTTGATGTGAATATGCCATTAAGTAATTTATAGTGAGTAGGGGGTTCTTGTCATTGAAAGGATTATTCTTCATCTATTAGACTGGTTTGGTTATCTCCCTGATACAATTTTGACCCAAATTGTGTATACTAAAACAACCACTAAAGAAATTTGGCTTTTAGATAGTTTACCATAGTTGTCTCCACTTCACTTGCTTCCAATTCAGTTCTCAAAGTCTTATTTCTGTCTTACCTTCATGCTTAAGAGTTAGCACTTCCTAAGCTGACCAATCTTTCAATATCCATTTTTTTTTAGGCTTTAAATTACTGGAAGTCTCTTATGCACTTGCTTTGCTGGGTTCCCCTACACATCACTCTTTCTTATTATTCCAGTAATCCTTGACTCAAGTGCCATCTCCTTCCAGAAACTGTTGTGTGTTACCTTCTCCCTACCTTTCTCTGAAAGGAAAAGTACCTCTCTTAGGTTCTTCTGCAATATTCAGTGTGTTATTCTATCCACACACTGTCATGTTGAATTATAATTATTTGTCCATATCTCAATTTCTACTACTGAATTTTGAGTTTCTTGAGGGGAGAACAATGTCTTATTCTTCTTTGAATTTCTAGTGTTTAAGGGTAGACTAGGCAATCAGATCATGCATGTTGAGTGAAATAATGTACCAAAAAATAACAAAATCCAGAATTTATTTTTACCATGTGGTCAATGCATTTGGATCCTTAACAACTTCAATAAACAATAATTAGTAAAACAATGTATTTATTTTGATTAGGAAACAAGCAAGGCCAGATAAAGTTGGATGTGGCATATTATCATATCTCTATGAGTGAGTGGACTGGTTTGCTCTACTATCCCTGTAAATGCCCCCCGCCAAAGTGGGGGTAGTGATAGTGGTGCTGGGGAGACAGAAGAACAATTCCAGATGAATGCATATTTTTATGATTAGATTCTCAAGTCTAATTCCACCCCAGGGAATTAGTTGGACAGCTTGTAAGACAAAAAAAACTTTTCTTTTTCCCATTAAGGAACAAGAATTAGGCTAGAGAGCACACCTATGTTCATTGCAGCATTATTTACAATAAGCAAGAGGTGAAAACAACCCAAGCGACCATGGATGAATGAACAGATAAAGGAAATGTGGTGTATACATACAATGGAATATTATTCAGTGTCTAATGAAGACGGAAACCTTGTCACAACCTACAACATGGATAAAACTTGAGGACTTTGTGCAAAGTGAAATAAGCCTGTACCAAAAAGACAAATACTATGTGATTCCATGTGTGTGAGGCATCTAAAGTAGTCAAAAATCAGATCAAAACTACATCTACATGTGGAACAACACCAACAGAACACCTACTGAATGCTGGCAGAAGACCTCAGACTTCCCAAAAGATGCCCTCAGGCGACCTACACTCAGAGGCGGAGCCAAATCCAAAGCTGAACCCCAGGAGCTGTGTGAACAAAGAAGAAAAAGGGAAATTTCTCCCAGCAGACTCAGGAGCAGTGGATTAAATCTCCACAATCAACTTGATACGCACTGTATCTGTGGAATACCTGAATAGACAACGAGTCATCCCAAAATTGAGGCAGTGGACTTTGGGAGCAACAATATATATATTTTTCCTTTTTCTCTTTTTGTGAGTGTGTATGTGTATGCTTCTTTGTGTGATTTTGTCTGTATAGCTTGGCTTTGACCATTTCTCCTAAGGTTCTGACTGTCCCCTTTTTTTTTTTTAGTATAGTTTTTAGTGCTTTTATCATTGGTGGATCTGGTTATTGGTTTGTTCTTTCTTTATTACCTTTTTATTTTTAATAATTTTTTTCTATTTTAATAATTTTATTTTATTTTATTTATTTTTTTCTTTCTTTTTCTCACCTTTCTTCTGAGCCATGTGGCTGAAGGGTCTTTGTGCTTTGGCCAGGTGTCAGGCCTGAGCCTCTGAGGTGGGAGAGCTGAGATCAGGACATTGGTCCACCAGAGACCTCCTGGCCCCACACAATATCAAACAGCAAATCTCTCCCAGAGACCTCCATCTCAACGCTAAGACACAGCTCCACTCAACGACCAGCAAGTTACAGTGCTGGACACCCTATGACAAACAACTAGCAACACAGGAACACAACCCCACCCATTAGCAAAGAGGCTGCCTAAAATCATAATAAGTTCACAGACACCCCAAAATACACCACCAGACATGGACCTGCCCACCAGAAAGACAAGATCCAGCCTCATCCACCAGAACACAGGCACCAGTCCCCTCCACCAGGAAGCCTACACAACCCACTGGACCAACTTTACCCACTGGGAGCAGACACCAAAAACAAGGGGAACTATGAAATTGGAGGCTGCGAAATGGAGACCCCAAACACAGGAAGTTAAGCAAAATGAGAAGACAGAGAAATACACAGCAGACGAAAGAGCAAGGTAAAAACCCACCAGACTAAACAAATGAAGAGGAAATAGGCCGTCTACCTGAAAAAGAATTCAGAGTAATGATAGTAAAGATGATCCAAAATCTTGGAAATAGAATGGAGAAAATACAAGAAATGTTTAACAAGGACCTAGAAGAACTAAAGAGCAAAACAAACAATGATGAACAACACAATAAATGAAATTAAAAATTCTCTACAAGGAAACAATAGCAGAATAACTGAGGCAGAAGAATGGATAAGTGACCTGGAAGATAAAATAGTGGAAATAACTACCACAGAGCAGAATAAAGAAAAAAGAATGAATAGAATTGAGGACAGTCTCAGAGACCTCTGGGACAACATAAAATGCACCAACATTCAAATTATAGGGGTCTCAGAAGAAGAAGTGAAAAAGAAAGGGACTGAGAAAACATTTGAAAAGATTATAGTTGAAAATTTCCCTAATATGGGTAAGGAAATAGTCAATCAAGTCCAGGAAACACAGACAGTCCCATACAGGATAAATCCAAGGAGAAACATGACAAGACACATATTAATCAAGCTATCAAAAATTAAATACAAAGAAAAAATATTAAAAGCAGCAAGGGAAAAGCAACAATTAACATACAAGGGAATCCCCATAAAGTTAACAGCTGATCTTTCATCAGAAAGTCTGCAAGCAAGAACATAGTGGCAGGACATATTTAAAGTGATGAAAGGGAAAAAACCACAACCAAGATTACTCTACCCAGCAAGGATCTCATTCAGATTTGATGGAAAAATTAAAACCTTTACAGACAAGCAAAAGCTAGGAGAATTCAGCACCACCAAACCAGCTCTACAACAAATGCTAAAGAAACTTCTCTGGGCAGAAAACACAAGAGAAGAAAAAGACCTACAATAACAAACCCAAAACAATTAAGAAAATGGTAATAAGAACATACATATCGATAACTACCTTAAATGTAAATGGATTAAATGCTCCAACTAAAAGACATAGACTGGCTGAACGGGTACAAAAAGAAGACCCATACATATGCTGTCTACGAGAGGCCCACTTCAGACCTAGGGACACATACAGACTGAAAGTGAGGGGATGGAAAAAGATATTCCATGAAAATGGAATTCAAAAGAAAGCTGGAGTAGCAATTCTCATATCAGACAAAATAGATTTTAAAATAAAGATTATTACAAGAGACAAAGAACAACATTACATAATGATCAAAGGATCAATCCAAGAAGAAGATGTAACAATTGTAAATACTTATGCACCCAACCTAGGAGCACCTCAGTACATAAGGCAAAGGCTAACAGCCATAAAAGGGGAAAGCGACAGTGACACAATAATAGTAGGGGACTTTAACAACCCACATTCACCAATGGACATTATCCAAATTGAAAATAAATAAGGAAACACAAGCTTTAAATGATACATTAAACAAGATGGACTTAATTGATATTTGTAGGACATTCCATCCAAAAACAGCTGATTACACTTTCCTCTCAAGTGCTCCTGGAACATTCTCCAGGATAGATCATATCTTGGGTCACAAATCAAGCCATGGTAAATTTAAGAAAATTGAAATTGTATCAAGTATCTCTTCCAATCACAATGCTATGAGACTAGATATCAATTACAGGAAAAAAAATCTGTAAAAAATACAAACACAGTGAGGATAAACAATACACTACTAAATAAGCAAGAGATCCCTGAAGAAATCAAAGAGGAAATAAAAAAAATACCTAGAAACAAATGACAATGAAAACGTGACAGCCCAAAACATATGGGATTCAACAAAAGCAGTTCTAAGAGGGAAGTTTATGGCAATACAATCCTACCTCAAGAAACAAGAAACATCTCAAATAAACCTAACCTTACACCTAAAGCAATTAGAGAAAGAAGAACAAAAAAACCCCAAAGTTAGCAGAAGGAAAGAAATCATAACAATCAGACCAGAAACAAATGAAAAAGAAATGAAGGAAATGATACCAAAGATCAATAAAACTAAAAGCTGGTTCTTTGAGA
>NC_041221.1:55238790-55239659 GCF_002837175.3 Physeter macrocephalus
AAGGAGAAGTAACAACTGACACTGCAGAAATACAAAGGATCATGAGAGAGTACTACAAGCAACTATATGTCAATAAAATGGACAATCTGGAATAAACGGACAAATTCTTAGAAAAGCACAACCTTCTGAGGCTGAACCAGGAAGAAATAGAAAATATAAACAGACCAATCAAAAGCACTGAAATTGAGACTGTGATTAAATATTTTCCAACAAACAAAAGCCCAGGACCAGATGGCTTCACAGGCAAATTCTATCAAACATTTAGAGAAGAGCTAACACCTATCCTTCTCAAACTCTTCCAAAAGATAGCAGAGGGAGGAACACTCCCAAACTCATTCTATGAGGCCACCATCACCCTGATACCAAAACCAGACAAAGACGTCACAAAGAAAGAAAACTACAGGCCAATATCACTGATGAACATAGATGCAAAAATCCTCAACAAAATACTAGCAAACAGAATCCAACAGCACATTAAAAGGATCATACACCATGATCAAATGGGGTTTATCCCAGGAATGCAAGGATTCTTCAATATATGCAAATCAATCAATGTGGTAAACTGTATTACCAAACTGAAGGAGAAAAACAACATGATCATCTCAATAGATGCAGAAAAAGCTTTTGACAAAATTCAACACCCTTTTATGATAAAAACTCTCTGGAAAGCAGGCATAGAGGGAACCTTCCTCAACATAATAAAGGCCATATATGATAAGCCCATAGCCAACCTCATTCTCAAAGGTGAAAAACTGAAACCATTTCCACTAAGATCAGGAACAAGACAAGGTTGCCAACTATCACCACTATTATTCAACATAGTTTTGGAAATTTTAGCCACAACAATCAGAGAAGAAAAAGAAATAAAA
>NC_041221.1:55239758-55269011 GCF_002837175.3 Physeter macrocephalus
AGTCTCCTGCATTCCTATACACTAATGATGAAATATCTGAAAGAGAAATTAAGGAAACACTCCCATTCACCATTGCAAAAAAAAGAATAAAATACCGAGGAATAAACCTACCTAAGAAGAGAAATAACTGTATGCAGAAAATTATAAGACACTGATGAAAGATACAAACGGATGTAGAGATATGCCATGTTCTGGATTGGAAGAATCAACATTGTGAAAGTGACTATACTCTCCAAAGCAATCTACAGATTCAATGCAATCCCTATCAAAATACCAATGGCAGTTTTCACAGAACTAGACGAAAAATTGCAGAATTTGTATGGAAACACAAAAGACCCTCAATAGCCAAAGCAGTCTTGAGAAAGAAAAACGGAGCTGGAGGAATCAGGCTCCCTGACTTCAGACTATATTACAAAACGACAGCAATCAAAACAGTATGATACTGGCACAAAAACAGAAATATAGATCAAAGGAACAGAATAGAAAGCCCAGAGATAAACCCATGCACATATGATTACCTTATCTTTGATAAAGGAGGCAAGAATATACAATGGAGAAAAGAGAGCCTCTTCAGTAAGTGGTGCTGGGAAAACTGGAGAGCTACATGTAGCTGTAAAAGAATGAAATTAGAACACTCCCTAATACCATACACTAAAATAAACTCAAAATAGATTAAAGACCTAAATGTAAGGCCAGACATTGTAAAATTCTTAGAGGAAAACATAGGCAGAACACTCTATGACATAAATCACAGCAAGATCGTTTTTGACCCACCTCCTAGAGAAATGGAAATAAAAACAAAAGTAAACCAATGGGACCTAATGAAACGTAAAAGCTTTTGGACAGCAAAGGAAACCATAAACAAGACGAAAAGACAACCCTCAGAATAGGACAAAATATTTGCAGATAAAGCAACTGACAATAGATTAATCTCCAAAATTTACAAGCAGCTCATGCAGCTCAACATCAAAAAAAAAACAAACAAACCAATCCAAACATGGGCAGAGGACCAAAACAGACATTTCTCCAAAGAAGATATACAGATTGCAAACAAACACATGAAAGGATGCTCAACGTCATTAATCATTAGAGAAATGCAAATCAAAACTACAATAAGGTATCACCTCACACCGGTCAGAATGGACATCATCAAAAAATCTACAAATAGTGCTGGAGAGGGTGTGGAGAAAAAGGAAACCTCTTGCACTGTTGGTGGGAATGTAAACTGATACAGCCACTATGGAGAACAGTATGTAGGTTCCTCAAAAAACTAAAAGTAGAACCACCATATGACCCAGCAATCCCACTACTGGGCATTTACCTTGAGAAAACCATAATTCAAAAAGAGTCATGTACCTCAATGTTCATTGCAGCTCTCTTTACAATAGCCAGGACATGGAAGCAATCTAAGTGTCCATCAACAGGCGAATGGATGAAGAAGACGTTGCACATATATGCAATGGAATATTACTCAGCTGTAAAAAGAAACGAAATTGAGTTATTTGTAGTGAGCTGGATGGACCTAAAGTCTGTCATACAGAATGAAGTAAGTCAGAAAGAGAAAAACTACTACCGTATGCTAGCACATATATACGGAATTAATTTTTTTAAAAATGGTTCTGAAGAGCCCAGGGGCCGGACAGGAATGAAGATGCAGATGTAGAGAATGGACTTGAGGACACGGGTTTGGGGAAGGGTAAGCTGGGACGAAGTGAGAGAGTGGCATGGACATATATAAACTACCAAATGTAAAATTGATAGCTAGTGGGAAGCAGCCACATAGCACAGGGAGATCAGCTTGGTGCTTTGTGACCACCTAGATGGGTGGGGTAGGGAGGGTGGGAGGGAGACGCAAGAGGGAGGAGATATGGGGATGTATGTATATGTATATGTATAGCTGATTCACTTTGTTATACAGCAGAAAGTAACACACCATTTTAAAGCAATTATACTCCAATAAAGATGTTAAAAAAAAAAAAGTAGTCAAAAATCAGAGAAACAGAAAGTAGTATGGTGGTTGCTGGGAGCTGAAGGAAGGGGGACATAAGGAGTTGTTGTTCAATGTGTATAGAATTCAGTTTTGTGAGATGAAAAAGTTCTAGAGATCCATTGTACAACAATGTGAATATAGTTAACACTACTGAACTATACACTTGAAAACAGTTGAGTTGGTGAATTTTACGTTATGTGATTTTTACCACATTTAAAAATAAGATAAAATAAAATAAAATATTCTTAACGAAAAAAATACTAGGCTAGATCCTAGTAAGGTGGGTAACTGACCTTCTCCTTCATGCCCAAATCCTGATATTGATTGTTTGATTCTGAAAGATCTAATGTTGACGAGAGGCGCAGAAGCATGAACCCAAGAGGAGAGAGTCTTCCCTGCTTCTGCACCAACAGCAGAATTGGTCTAGCATCACAGTCCATGAATCTTTTACCACTGGCCTCATATTGGTGTCTATAGTAAAATTTGAGGGTCCAGTTCTCTCTCTCTAAACTATGAGGTAGTCTAAGAAAAGGCCCACCCATTGCAGCAGCTGCATAGAATAACCACAAATAATTATAAAGAAGTTAGACAAGCTACATGTTAAGGAATGTAAATTTTATACTGTGGCTAACATATGCTTCTGATAGCCTTTTAGCATAAAGTGAAATAATCAAATATGTAAGTTAATGCAACTGCTCTGTTGGAGTGCTGTCTGGGATGCTAAGGGAAAAGAGACGAAGATGGAAAGAGTGTTTAAATGCACCAGTGTTCTTTGGCTTAGGTGACTGGGTAATTATTAGAACAACAGATTTAATGTCATAATGGAGGTAAGATAACAAGCCTGGTGGCTTGAGAAGTGAATGGGAATTGAGCAATTGGAAAGAGTATAACTGGTGTCCTGTGAAGGGAGACAGGTAGAATACTATTTAGAGGTGAGACAGTTGAGTGGATTTTTTCTGCCAAGGATGGAAGAGACTTAAGCATGACTAGGCAAGGAGTTAACAGGGAGAATTAGAAGATACAGGAGACAAAGGGATAAACGTCAGATCAAGTTACAGAAGGGACCCTGAAGATCTGGAGCTAGGAAGAGGAATTAACATTTGAAAGGAGAGGGACACCTATATTTTCAGAAGAGGGAGAGAGAGGATACATGTGAGATATTGGACTCAAAGATTTCTGAGGCTGAACAAGTTAGCTGCACTTCTCAACTTGCAAAGTGACAGCTTAGAGCCAACTTTACATAAGTATTATTGTGCTTAACTTTGATTGGGTTAATTTTGATGAATCATTTTCTAGCCAAGGAGAGTTTGACTAAAGCAATGGATGAAAGAGTCAAGGTGATCATTAAGGGTAAGTTATAGATGTTTCTTATCTTTACTGGAAAATAGGACAACTGAGACACAGAGGTTTTCCAAAAATGTCCTTCGTTGTATTGAGCATAATGGCTACTTGCCAGATGACCTGGCATCTCAGAGAAGCATCAGCCCAGGGCTCAGACCAGTGCAAGGAAAGCCAGTGAAGGACATGTCCAGTGAAAAATAAACTTGTTTAAATAATGCATAATGTGGCTTGGGCTGAAATTCAAATCATTTTCTTATTAGATGATTTCCCAATGGTCACTTTATAGGGAGACTGGAAGGTTGGGAATCTTTTTTTGATGTTTTTGAAGTTATTTCATGATGATTCAGTTTCTATTTCTGTTCAGAGTACTAAGATTTATAATCTTATCACAGCTTTTTTCCCCAGCTATTTTTATATCATTACAAAAGAACTCCTTCAAAATGGTAAATTGCTGACACCCTTTTCATATTGCCTTAACTATTCCTCCTCATTTCATTATTTTTATTATATAAATAACTGTATCACAAAATTTTCAATGCAAGCTCCCATTGAGATGTGAAGAGCAAGCATTCCCAAGAAACACAGTCTTATTAAAATGCATTGCTTTATAGGGAACACTAAGGTCCATTGTGAACACAACAACATGCAGCCATAAAATGATTAAAATGTCCCTGATAATAAAATTTTGACCCCAAGTTACTGACAGCAGATTGCCATCTTTTAACCATTGACCACTACCTGTTACTGTAGGAGGTGGAGGCGGGGGAGGGAGAGTATTAGGAAGGTCTGTTGCAGACTAGATAAATTCCTGAGTGTAGAGGAATTTTACTTTATAAAATATAACACATTCTCCAAAACATCTGATTCTTCACATATACTTTGACTATCTTCTTTCACCACTGGACGAATATTGAACGTGACTGTATGTGGCTTCTATTGGGCATTTAATGATAAAACACTGTCAGTAAATGATCCTTTGTCATTCTCTTCTTCCTCAAGACAATTTCTTTTTGATCAGGAAGACTAAACTGTTTGAACTGAAATATATATGCATATATATACATATGCACATATATACATATGTACACATGTGCATATATATTTTAAAATGTTAATGGATTTTTGTTACATAATCACTGTAACAGCTTGAAACAATTCTGGGAAATATGAAGACAAAAGTAATCATCTGAAATCCTGTTGTCTTTATGTGAATTAATTAATTAATTGCATCTTTTACTCAATAAACATCTATTGAGCACCTTCTAAGCCCAAGGCATTATGGTTGGTTCTAGTGAGTTGGTACTTCACTAAAGCAGTGAGCAAAATTAGCATGGTACTTGCTGTTATGATAATGGCACTGTGTAATATTCGGGCTAACATCTTTCTAGATATCTCTCTGTGAATACGGTTATATGTGAGTGTGTGCTCATATTTTAAATGCATACATACACACATTTATACTTTACATAAAGAGGTAAACTAAGGACTCATTGTTCGCAGCTTTCTTTTCTTGGGGAACAGTAGGTTGTGACTATCTTTGTCAGTAAATATAGGGTAGAGCATCACTTTCCTTGATTGCATAGTCATTTATTGACTGAATGTCTTAGGTGGGGTTCCCTAGTAAACAGAGTCTGAGACAGAGATGTGTCACGCAGGAAGGCTACAGAGGAGCGGTCTTGTGAACATCTATGAGAGAGTGAGGGAAGAAGCATTGGTCACAGGGGAGGGCTGAACTTCAATGGAGTCGCAACCAAGGTCTCATACAATCACAAAGGAAACTCAGGAGCTGGCATGGCCCTTCAAGGATGTCCCCAGTTGAGGCCAGGCCTTTGCATCCCCACGTCAACCAATCATTGGATGAAGGCTGTCCTCAGGGAAGGGGCACATTTTTGTATGTAGGAGCCTAGGGCGATTACTGAAAAGGGACACCTACGTAAAGTGTCGGAACTGCTGCAAACGTTCTTTGCAAATGGGGGAAGAAGACACTGTATGATTTCTTTTTTATTTTTTTTCCAATTTGTTAGGGTGTGTTTTATGAACCAGAATGTGGTCTATCTTGTTGAATATTCCATGTGAGCTTGTGAAGAATGCTGTTGTTGGATGAAGTAATCTTTAGATATCAATTATATCTAGTTGATTGATGGTGTTGTTGAGTTCAACTATGTCATTACTGATTTTCTGCCCTTTGGATCTGTCCATTCCTGAGAGAATGGTGTTGAAGTCTCCGACTATGATAGAGGATTCATCTATTTCTCCTTGCTGTTCTATCAGTTTTTATCTCATGTAGTCTGACGCTCTGTTGTTAGGCACACACATACATTAACAAATACCGTATGCTAACACATATATACGGAATCTAAAAAAAAAAAGGGTTATGAAGAACCTAGGGGCAGGACAGGAATAAAGACACAGACATAGAGAATGGACTTGAGGACACGGGGAGGGGGAAGGGTAAGCTGGGTCGAAGTGAGAGAGTGGCATGGACTTATATATACACTACCAAATGTAAAATAGATAGCTAGTGGGAAGCAGCCACACAGCACAGGGAGATCAGCTCGGTGATTTGTGACCTGTTAAAAAAAAAGAATTGTTATGTCTTCTTGAAGAATTGACCTTTTATCATTATGTAATGCCCTTTGTTTGTGATAACTTCTACTCTTTTTCTACCTTTTGTGGTTTTAACTGATCAGTTCAAATGATTCCATTTTCTCTCTTTTCTTTGCATATGAGTTATATTTCTTTTTTGACTTTTTTGTGTTGTTGCCTTAGAGTTTCCAATATACATTTACAACTAATCCCAGTCCACTTTCAAATAACATTATACCAGGTCATGGGTAGTGTGAGTAACTTATAATAATAACAAAATAATCATAATTCCTTTCTCCTGCGCCTTGTACCATTGCTGTTATTTGTTTCACTTATATACAAACATACATAAGGATATACTAGAATATACATACAGATATGATAGATATATACATAAGCATACATAATCAAATATATCTTTGCTGTCATTGTGGACAAGGCCAGGTAGAAGCCTCTAAAACTACCTCTCCTCCAGCCAATGTAGTAACTCAAAAATAATATCACATCCCAGGGAGAATGGTAGAGATTAGTGACACCTTTAAGGACATAAAAGGTGCAGAGGTGTTTCTCATCCTATACCCCTTTCATTTATCAGACTGGCTCCTACAAAACCAGATGGATTCTGGTGGATGACAGTGTCCTACCACAAATTTAGCCAGGTAATAGTCCTAATTGGAAAGGCTGTGGCTGATGTGTGAAATTTACTGAAATATATTAATACAACCACAGACACATGGTATATAGTTCTCTTCCATCCCTGTAAGAAAGGAAATACTTTGATCAGAGATCAGAAAAAGTTTGTATCCATTTGGGGCTGCCAACAGTATATACATAAGGCCTTGCCCCATGGCTATGTTATTTATCCTGCTCTTTGTCATAATATAGTCAAAAGGGGGCTGGACTCATTGGATATTCTACAGATGATCATATTGATCCACTGTATTGCTAACATTTTGTTAATTGGACAAAATGAGCAAGGAGTAGGTACACTGGAGGCCTAGGTAAGATGTGCTACACAGGGTGCTGGTAGACATTCTGAATATCAGTAAAGTTTTTAGGGGCCCAGTGTTCTGGTACCTACCAGGACATCCCCTCGAAATTAAAGGAGGTGCATCTTGCACCTCCCGCCACTAAAAGGAAGCACAGGTCTCTGTAGGTTCTAGAGACCACATATTTTATTCTTGGGACTATTGCTCCAATCCATTTCCTGGATGAAAGGAAAATCTGACAAGTTTGAGTGGGACCCAGAAAAGCAAAGGGCTCTGGTGTATGTCCAGACTGCATTACAAGTGGCTCTGCTTTTGGAATCTTATAACCTGGTATTAGATATGCCCTTACTTAAGGCAGAGACTATTACAATAATCCAGGTAAGACTTGGCAGTAGCTTGGACCAAGATGGTAGAAGTCAAAGAGGTGAGAAGTGGCTGAATACATTTTGAAGGTAGAGATAACAGGGTTTGCTGATTAATTGAATGTAGCTTGTAAGAGAAAGAAATGAGTCACAGAGGACTACAGGTTACCTATCAGAGAAGTAGTGTAAATATTTGTTTAAGCATCATGTCCAGCAATGAGACTGTAAATTCCTAGAGAGTAGAGATCATATCTTATTTCTCTTAAGTCTTCTGGACCTTGCTGAATGTCTGGTGCATAGTAGGCCCTCAAAGCAAGTGTCTAAGCCAGTTTAATACTCATGTGTGTTTGCAGTGCTGCCACTGCAAATATTGTGATGGATTTTATTCACTTAAAGATTACTTAATCAAAATATTTCATAATTATTTATAGTTGTAGAACATTAATATTCTCAGCTGGATTATTTTTTTTGGTACAGAAATATAAGAGATAAATGAACAAGACATGACCTGGAATAGTTCAATGTTATTTTTCCTGATTCCAAAAGCACAATTATTGATTTTATTTTTATCATGGTTAGAATAACACTAACATTTGTCACTCTGTCTTTTAGCACTCAGCTCATGTGGAACTATTAAAAGTTGCCCTTATAGATTGTGCCATAAATAAAACAGGGTTACTGTATATGGTAAAACATACCCTTTTAGAAGGGTAGACAAATGCAATCTATATGCTGTAATGTTATTATGACTAGGACATTTGGGTATTGATCAGTAAAGATAATGATGAAGATGCTTTATGGATGAATTATGTATCAATTGTTTTTCTGAAAAAAAATACAGTGGAGGAGAACTTTATTTATGACTGGATTTCTTTAAAAGGGTTAGAAAGGTTGCTGTTTTATTGTATGCTCTAGGTTCTCAAATCAATATTTATACGTTGTCCTATGCTAATGCAATCCTATCCATTTGTTAGAATAAATAGTAAAATGTGACCTAGTTACAGTGCTCTCAAGTCAGTTTGCCTAAGTCAGTTTGTCAGTTTGCCTAAGGGTAGATATTGGAGAATTAGTAACATAAGATCTCTTTTTCCAATGGTATTTTAGAGTTTCTCATGAATACATTACTTAGGCATTGTCACCCTTCCTTCTATATTTATTCTCTGGCCACTTGGTACTTCCAAGGATCCTTATCTATCATGTAATGATTCTTGAATTAGTGTCTGGAGTCCTTGTGAAGAAATATTTCTCTTTACAAAGTTATAAGATTTATTAATAAGCTCTAGATGTCAACTACACTTTGATCTGTGGATGCTTTGCCCCACCCCCATCCCTTTCTTATGAATGAAGAAGGTATTTTTGCCCACTTGCACTTTTGTCTTTGGTGTTTTTTAGAGCTAAGATGACAGATTGTCATGGCCAGTATTCCCTTTTGGATAAGATTAATTTAACTGGCTCAGAACTAAATAGAAACTACTAACCTTTTTTTTTAACCTGAGCTCTCTGTCTGGTATGAGAAAAATGATTCAAATGTGATTTGCACCCAGAGTAGCTATTAGGCGTGGCAGTTTGGTACGAAATTCATCAGTTGAGCCCACCATTTGTCTCATTTGATTGGGAATTATCTTAAATCATTCTTGTTTAACAATTTAATTCCAGGAAGTTCAGGTGTAATTCATCAGAACCCATTTACCAATAATTATTATAACTGCTTTTTTTTGGTTTTACTTTTAGGTAGCTCTCTAAAAGGGATATGAATCATGTAGATTCTTGATCAAGAGAACATGTAATAGATTTAGGTTGCAAATGTAATCTACACAACCTCTAAATCCCGCAGTAGGGGTTGTGCAGGGAAAGTTTGGCTAAGTAGGTACAGACTATTATAAAGAACACTGGAATTCTGTTTATGGCTAAATTTTCCATAAACAGTATCACTGAAAAAATTAATATGCTAAAGTAAAAGTCAAGACAGAAATTTTCATCCTGTCTGCAATTGTAACACTTCACCATTTTGATTCAGTTTTGATCTCCTAATTTACTGCTTCTAAAACCCTGATAAAATATGGTAATTAATAATAGACTACCTGCTAACACCGGGGGAAATTAGACAATTTAATAATTTTTACAGTGATGAAGCAACTGTTCATTGAAACACACAAAAAAATTTTATAATTAAGTAAACATTGGTACTTAAGTGATTGAAAGTAAATTAGGAAACTGAATTTACGTTTGTTCCAAAAATTAATCATTTTAAATGATTTCATAGTTCTTTATAAGCATATACTGTTTATATTTGGCTATTTTCTTAGATTTTACAAAGTGTAATTCTATACATAACTGAATGACATAAGACACAAATGAAAATACTTTTGAAGAGATTTTTTTTTTTTTTTTCAGAAGAAAACTGTGGGGAAAGATTAGATGACTCATCCACCCAGTGATCAGACGTACTTTATTAAAAACCGTAAGTTTAGGACTTGTTGTACTTGCAACCAAAATAAGAAAAACAGGAGAGTAAACTATGTTATAATAATTATTTCACAGTGTCTACTTCTGATGTAAAACACAGCATCATGATCAGAGATTTCAAGCTGTTTTGTATATCCTATTAGAAAACATGGAAGAATATAATGGGAAGAACATTATGCAACTTCAGAATAGTGCAGTTAATTACATTTTTAAAAATTTTGGGCAAGATAAATTATGAAAGCTACTTTTTCCTAGACTCTTTGCTTAAGAAAATAAAGGAACGCTAATTTTAACAAATCGTGTTTTGCCGATGATCTTTAATTTTCTGTCATAATGAGGGGTAGTGAGCAATACACAACGAAATCTCCCCAAATTTTCTGAATTTTGCCCTTTTCATTAGTGAACTTTGACTAAGTTAATCTTGGTTATGAAATACAAAACCAGACAAGTTTTGATTCGACTTTTTCCTTTGGGAAAAAACATTGATAGTGTTTTAGGAAAGATATAAATCAAGTAAATTAGTATAATTACTACAGAAATAACAACAACTGAAATTACAAATACTGATATCTGTTTTGTGTTTTGTATCAGTTGATTCTTACAATAACCTACTGAGGTCCTTCAATAAGTTACTATATCTTAATATAAAAATGTTTTTAAAGGCTTATTTATTATTTATTTGCAACCAGTTCAATTCAGCATATCAACTGTGATAATATGAATGATAGAAGTGAAATTACAGGTTCATTACCTGTAGAAGCCGGACTTTGTACTGGATAATATTACATATATACACATAACTTTCATTTGAAAAATGTTTTAGAATTCACAACTTGCTTTCCCAAATATTATCTGGTTTGATGTCCCAAACAACCTTGCTAGGAACTAAGGCAAATATTATAGTCCTATTTTTATGGGAGCAAACAGGCTAAGGAACGTTCAGTGATTTCACTAAGGCAAAATCTCAGATGAGGTCCAGCAGGTCCTCACTCCCGAGTCCTCTGACTTCAATAATGTAAAGTTCTGGGTGAGGAGAATTGTAGGCACTCAAGAAAGCAGACTAACTCAGGCAAGGAGGTATCATTAAGGACATAATTATTGCTAGGAATGCAAAGAATAAGAATCTATTCCTAAAGATGTTTACAAATATTATCAAAATAAATCCAACCAAATCCCCATACTGTCAATTCCATAGGCTCAGTGTGTCTCCTAACTTCCTACCATATTTAGAAAGTAGCACATATTGAAGAAAATCACATCTACTTTAGAATCAATAATTCTTGCTTTTAATATATGTAATACAATATTCATTTTGGCTTTCTGAGGAATAAAGCCAGATATATAACAGAAATTCTCTGAACTTCATGAAAAAAAGTTTGCTATATAAATATTGGTATTATTATCATCATTAACATTTATAATGCTTGTCACCTCTCTGCCTCATAAAGGCACTGTAAACATTTGAATGAGGTAATGTCTGCGAAGCCTTATTAGTTTTCTAAATGAGAATTAAGATGTAAATACAAAATGTTTTTATCAATAAAGTATTAGGTGAATCTGGTCTAGACAGAAAGTAATAAAATTTGGTTAGTGAAGTAGATGCTGACAGCTCTTTGCAAACAATGCCAGTGATTGGGTTCCACTGGTTTAGATTTTGAAATATAAATCTTTGTTTTCCTAAGATTGTATTAGCCTTAAATAAAATTTTAAATAAGATTCCTTTGAATATTCTATACAGAGTAAGCTTATAGTTAACAATCCCATTTAAAAAAAAATATAAACTTCGTGTTATAAGAAAAAGCCAATTTCTGTACAAAGTAATGGTTATTGCCATTTAATAGAATTGCATCCTTCAATCATTTTTTTGGTATATTTTTCTTGACACTTATGTCTATCCAATAGAAAGAGTCAACTGAGGTAACTAAGTTTGCAGATAGAACAGATAACATTTTGTCATTTAATAAGATTATTTTCTTTTTCATTCATCATTCTTGTGATCGTGCATCAATTTACAGGTAAGCTGAAATACATTTTCAGGATACATATACAGCAGTCATAATCTCCCTACTCAAGGAAGTTTGCAATACTCCTTTGAAAATAGCATTTAGAGACACTGCTAATAGAACTAGGCAGACTATTTTAAGAAATGTTTCCTGAAGAGCAATCCTTGGTTGCTTTTCACTAGTTCCTTTGCTGTTGATAGTTATCATTAGTGAAATGATCATCTCCTCACAGGGAGCCCTACAGAGTCACATTTAAGGAGTTTCATATTTACTGCTGTGATGTTATATTAGCTTTATTCCAACTGACAATGGATTTCTAAGCTAAATAAATTAATGAAATGGTTTGTCCCTTGTCAGAAAAAAAAATCAAGACTTTGTAAGTTGGAGTCTTCATTACTATTTTAAAAGATTTCTCCTTTTGGGTCTAGTCTGTAAATCAAATTATATCTTTACCGGTAGAAGTTTTTAAATTAACCTCCATGATCAGACAAAGACAAAAGCACTACAGACACTTCTGTTCTAGCCTGTCATTACAGTAGCACAATGCCTGTGGGAACAAGATGAGAGAACGAGGGTGTCTTTATGCCGAAGTAACTTCAGAATCAAATTGAGGGCAGAAGTTGAGGTACGCTTGCGGACAGCCTCTCAGAGACACACACAATAAAAGGCATCATATTTGCTTGAATCATTTCGATAACTAAAAAGATTACTTAAGGAGTGACTAAGTTATGGAGACTACAGCCCAACCTGTCTCACTGCGGTGCAGAAAAGCTTACTTTTTGATATCAGTCAGGTTGGAAGGCCATACTATCTAATGGTCATTGGAAATAATAAACAACGTAGGAGAATCTGGGATTGAGTCCCTTTCTCTTCTACATCAGATATGCTGCTTAGTTTATCTCCTGATTTCTTAACATCTGAAAAGCCGGGGGCTGAACCAAGTCACCTGTTATTTCAAAGGGAACTTTAAAAGTATATGGAGATTATTTTAACCATTAATAGTCACAGGAAGTTTCCTGAAGAGTTTCTTTGATCTATATATTGGATTCTTAATTTTCTATTATCCAATTCAAGCGTTGAATCTGGATTTCTTTCCACCCCACCCCTTTTCCTTATTGGAGGAATACTGGCTGTTCTTTTCAAATCTCCTAGAATAGTCTTCTGCTCTGCAAAGTTGTAACAGGATGTGACATCCAGTCCTGGTTAATCAGTGTTCAGCCCAAACCCACAGTGGCAGTGAAGGAGGTGGCACTTACAATTTGCCCATGACACTGACCAGGTTTTTAAGGAATAAGAGTGAGGGAGAATAGCATAAAATACTTAAATTTTTATGGAAAAGGTATAACTTGGTGAAAAAGCACCATCATAAATTCCCAAAAAGTGTATCTTAATGATACACTTAGAGTAAATCATTTGCCTTGAGAGACAGGAGGTCTCTGGTGACCTACATTGCAGCCACATGAGACTCCTAGACTAGCTACTTTCAGCTAAATGTACTCTCATATTAATATTTTAAAATGCCATAATGCCTCTCTGAAAACCTCAGAGGACAGATACATCAATTTGCGAGGTCTTCACTCCAGGAAATAGAAACAGGGATAATCTGCCATTAAAAGAAATAGTTCATTATGTCTGCTTCTAGGGAGCACATAAACTATGTCCCTCACATACTTAAGTTGCAAATCCTCACTTTAATGTGAAGGGAAACACCATGCCCCAGAGCTTTATTGTCCCACTGTTTATTAGTACAAAAAGGTTTGTTGTGGTATGAAATCTTAAGCTTGTTGCAGTAATCAATCAGCTTCAAAGAGTCTTTACCTCGAGCTAGATTCATTACAAATAAATCAATTAAACATAAAGTTTCTATTTTCAGGAGGTTTCCAATGTAGAATAGAAGCAAATGCATCACAGTTAGAGAAAAGAATTTTCCTGGAGCCATGTCTCTTCACAAAGAGCCCTTTTGCCTTTATTGCATGATGGAGCACATACTGTAGTTTGCTCTTTTATTTTAGTTAATTGCAGACATTCTTCTTCTTAGCATATATTTTTCATTGGGGAAAAATAACATCCATATGAAAAAGATACGTGGTAAGCTAAAAATATTGCTGGAGTCAGAAAAAAGTAAACAATTGGTTTGTGTCTTCTTGTCATTACAAGACTGAACCTTCGTTAGGCATTTGGACAATTTTCCCTCTTAAAGCGTTATTGTATTCTTTCAACCTCTGTGCTAAGATTGTTTACAGTGCAGGCAGCTCATTGGCAGAAGCAACAAAACAAAACAAAACCCCCCAAAGAAAACAACCGACCAGGAAATGAATCAACAAAAACCTCTCAATATAAGGCTTCCTCATTATTAATCTAAATAAAGAACTACACATTCTAAACCAGATGACCTCGTTCATTCACTTTGGGAGGGTAGTGATGAGGGAAAATAGGAGATGGAGAGACATCTTTCATTTTATCATCAAACTTGATGAGTCAAAATTGACAAGTTTGACTTATCAAGTGAACATCACAAAATTACTAATCAGTGACTTTAAATTCTTGTCCACATATTTTGTCTTCATGTGTTTTTAATACCATTAGCTGTTTGCAGAGATTCCCAGAAAGAGAGAGACCTTGGCTGTGAGAGAGGTCAAACCCAAATGATTTCTTACAGAAATATAGTCAAAAGTCTTACGCTACAGGGCTGGGTTGGGTGGAGTGGGGGAATAGGGTGTGGGGTGTAGGGAGGTGGGGTGGTGGACATAGGAGCCAATCTGTCTTATGTATCATTCTGCTTATCTAAATAAAAGGCAGGCCAGTCCAAACTCAAAACAAACAGATGAAAAGGCCTCAGCACCCCAATCAAGTATCTTTCTCTCATCAACCAGGACTAACAGTTGTTTTGACGATATATGATATGCCCTGCATATGGTGACATGTGACAGCTCACTTCTGGAGCCATCCCAGAGAAAAGGGTAGAGAAATGACCGACTCTAACAGTAGCACTTCCTGTGCCATAACACCCTCTGCCTGCCTCCATGCAGGGTACCCGTTTAATAGGAAGTATAAAGCTCCAGTTAAACATTTTCTCTTAGGCTCCCAGATGGTCTTTTAGAGAAAGAGGGGAAAAAAATCATCTATTTCCAGGAATTGACAGTGTGATGGCACTGATATTTTTTGTCTGTGATGAGGTTCTTTCAAGACTCCACAGTGGTAATACAACACCTGCTCTGAAAATAAACAAAACGTGCTGCAAAGAGAAAGGAAAATATCCCCATGAGCCATTGGCAGGCTTGTCCAACGTGTTTTAAAGGTTTTTCAGATGTGTTGCTTTCACAATGTACAGTCCTTCTATTTTATCTTCAACAAAAACTTATTTTTTTCCTGTGTGGCAATACCAAAATACACTTATGACAACATCAAATTAGCTAATATTTATGTTATTAGAATACAAATGCTCAAGGGAATAATGAATTTGTATTTTAATCAAGCAAATCAGAACTTGCCATGGTAATTTTGTCACTAATGGACAGCATGTATGTATTCTGCAGACATGTGCATTCTCTATGAAAGCAAATCTATTTCCTTCACATTTGTTATAGAAATCTCTACTACTAAATCAGGTATTTAGTTATTTTCAAAGAACTCTAAACTTGAGAATTGTCTTGGGACATATTATTTCCCAATATGTCGATAGGACTATAATTTACATACGATTTAGTTATATCCCTTGGTCTAAAAGGTCTTTGACGAGACAGAAAATACTACTTAAAAAGTCAAGATATTTAAGTTAGAACTCACATGACAAAACAATAGATAAAACACTAAGTACAAAAAAATAATTAGGTTATTTGTAGAAAGGTGGTTGATTCAGAGTACAACCAATAAGGAAACTTGTGCTACTTTCTCCTACATCCTTACTGGAATTATCTCATATGACAATGGAAGATCACTAGGTGTTCTTTTATAAAAAATGAGGACCTCTTCAGGGGATTTAGAACTGATGATTTTATAAAATATTCTTCTATTTGTATAGAACATGCTATTAGAAATTTAGACTCTATCTTTAAGATAATTAAGAAATATAATGATGAGACAAAATAGTTGATCACACAACAGATTTTAAAATGTGCAATATCTAAAATAAGCTGTGTGCTCTTAATTGGTTCTGAAAACACATCCGATTTGGCTATTTTAACTGAGCTAGTCATGGATCAGTTTGGTAAAAATGACTCAAACCAGAAGTGTAGACATAGCCAAAGTAACAGTGTGTTCTGGACAGACCGTCATGAAAAACAAACGTAAGGTGATGGTGATGATGATGATGGCGATCATGAAAGACATAAAGAGGAAGAAGATAAAGTTAGTGTGATTTCGGCATCATTGATATTGAAAATTTATTTTTAACTATAAGTAACCAATAAGTGAACTAACTTCTTAAGAGGAATTCTGAATTAAGGGAGTCCGACCATGAAATATACGTCTCTATGCTATTATCAGTGCAGAGAGAATATTTATTTTTACATTTTTGTTTTTGTTTTCGGTACGCGGGCCTCTCACTGTTGTGGCCTCTCCCATCGCGGAGCACAGGCTCCGGACGCGCAGGCTCAGCGGCCATGGCTCACGGGCCCAGCCGCTCTGCCGCATGTGGGATCTTCCCGGACCGGGGCACGAACCCGTGTCCCCTGCATCGGCAGGCGGACTCGCAACCACTGCGCCACCAAGGAAGCCCTATTTTTACATTTGTTATGAAAGGAATGTTTGTACCTAATTATTCAAAAATATGATATTAACTTGACCACAGAAAAGTTCAAGTGTAAGGATAATAAAGAACATTCTGATTAGATAATTTGAGAGAACTTGACCTACTGCTGATAACCAATTTCTATTTTAATTACAAGGTTGGTGTTATGATCAACGTTTTTCAAGAAAATTAATATTTTATCAATATTTTGGCTCATCTGTAGATTTAGAAAAAGAAACAAAGATGGTGATAGAGAATTAAATATCGCAATTGTTCTGAAAGATTTTCTCAGTGACTTACAAAAAGGGACTGAGTGATCAGTAGGTTGGCTGTACCTGAAGCCTGCCTGCCACTCACATAGGAGATGAGACCCAGTGCTCAGACCAGCTAGTTAGTGAGAAGAAAGTTGGTAAAGAGTTTGATGCTAAATCCAGCGAGCCCTTATGTACGTAGTTTGGGATATAAAGAATTTCCTTTTTGTTAACTGAAGAGGCAGATATCCATCAATCAGAAGAGAATTTAGATAGTTCAGGAGGTAAAGGATTTTTTTTGGGGGGGGTAATCTATCTATCTATCTATATCATGTGCCTTTATATATATATATATATATATATATATATATATATATATCATGTGCCTCCCTGATTCTAGCCAGGGACCACTCTTTCATCTCGAGAGCATACAGAGACTGACAAATGGCTACAGATTCAGGAGAAATAAGTTACTCAGTCATCCAGAAAAATTTGTGCCTATGTCCCTTTACTGAAATTATTCTTTTGGCAACTATGGCCCCAAATCTCCATTGTTGTGGTAAATACTTTTGAATCTCAGGACTTCCCATTGAGTATTTCTATGATTCATTTAAAAAAAAATACATTACTTTAAAAAAAAGTAATGCATTTTCTGCTGAGTCTGCTTGAGAGAATATTCTGCCTATTTACCATGGTACTTCTGGCTTCTCGGCAGCCGATGTCACAAGATGGGATAACCAGTCTTCTATCACAACTGTAAAAAACATGGAACATTCAGGGCATGTTTGGACTTGCCTGGATCAGTTGTGATGTGGTTAGTGGGGAAACCTCTCAGAAGACAGTTGGAACAGAGTGCTTTGAATTCTTTGCACTATAATGGAGGTTACTTATAGCATTAGAGAAAAACTTCATTTCGTTTCAGCCTAATAAAACCTCTGAGCTTATTATTCCAGCTAAATATTTAGACTTGGGAATAAGTGTTACAGAACAAATTTAATAGGGAAATTCTAGTATATTCACTTTATAAAGACGTTCATATATACAAAAGGTAATTATTAAATACTCAATAAAATTGGCTCGTGGATCAGAGATATTATTTTGTTTTCTTGGACTAGCAAGTAGGGAAAGAAGATTTCAGAGCCAGAATGGAAAAATTGGACAGAAGGTAGAGACAGTAGAGATAACTATTTTAAAAGTCTAGCAGGGAAAGAAGAGGGGGAAAAAATGGTGGAAAAGATAAGAACTTCAGGCTTGAGTAAAAGAACATTTTTTTTCCAAAGTATGGAAAAAAAATATGCAGGCAATGGAAATAGAGGGAGAGGTTCCCCATGAGAAAAAGCTATGTGATAACTGACAGGTCGTGTCTCCGATCATTATAAAGAAACAGGGGAGCTCTGGAAGTGGGTCTTAGTCCTGAGTATTAAGGGGGAATTCACTGTGATGGTTTTGTTTTTCTAAGGAAAGTAAATGATGAGCTAATCTGTTCAGAGTGAAAGAGAGGAAGGGTATATTGGAGATTGAAGAGAGCTAAGACGTTTAGAATTGTTTTTGTGAGCAATATGGGAGAATATTTATATGAGTCTAAGGAAGAGTTAAATCAAAAGATTTGAGACAGCCACTGTGAACCCAGTTTGAGTGAGAAAACTCTGATTTCAATTCTATTTTTAGGCTGCTTTGACCTACTTTGAAATTTCCCAAATGCTCACAACTTTTCTGCTTTCTCTCTGGACTGCCACTGTGAGGTCATACAGTGCCCCTTCGCCTCATGAAAAGAAAATGTGTTTCAAACCTTTCCCACCTCCAAAACCAAATTTCATTTGTTTCTTGCATCATACCAAATGAATATGGTAAATATGCAATTATAAAAAGGCATCCTAATTGCTTTCCCTATCCCTACAAGCTCTTTTGACTGTCATTCCTCCCAAAGAAACATTATTTTTCAATAGGATAATTTAGAAAATATTTCTAAATCTTAGAAGAGAAATACAAAATTCAGGGAGTTTCAAGTAGGATGGGGGGGTTGTGAGACAACTTATGTGGGTAGTGAATTTTGAAGGATTCCTTATATCACATCGCATCACATAATTGGCTACAAGTAATATAAAATATATTTGTGTTTTCTTATGTGTATATATACAATATCTATACAATTATCTATATAGTAAATATTACTAGTGCATTATGGATATTTTTCTTTCCTGAAAAGCTAGAGAGAAAAGATTGGGCTGTAGCTGTATAAATATTTATCTCTGATTACACAGCATATAAAAATAAAATGACACTTTCAAAATACTTTATCCTGAAAACTTTTCTATTACTCAGGGAAGCTCTTCTTAACTGCTTCCTTCGAGTTTGGCCTGTGATTTACTGGGACCATTTAGCGACAGCTCATATTTTCTAGACATACTGTAGGTATTTTAATGCCTTAATCAATTTTTGCCACTTTAGTTCCTCTACTGGGCTAGATTAATCTTCCCCTAGGTTCCCAACTTTCAAAGAAGATCACTTATCAAAATCATCTTTACAGGAAAAAATGAAGCTGCAATTAAAAAAAAACACATCTCTCTCAAGTCATATATCACAAATATTAACTATGATATAAACAGCTTTTAGAATAAAGGCTTAAGATAAATGTGTTCTTTGGTTCTAGAAAATGTGTAAAAATGAATATGGTTTGCTTTCCAATTTAAGTTAATTTGATTTTTGGTTTTACTCTGTTACTGTATTATAATATGTCACTTCCAAAAGAGTAGAGATGTCATACCGGAAAATTGTGGAATGGGTGAAAATGAGGTTTTAAAGCAGGGGAAATGAAATAAAGTAGGAGAGGGCATGGGAAACCCCATAGAAACCAATCCCCAATATCCATTTGGGGGAATATCTTATTCAGTAGGATGCTGATTATCTTCTCTAGGATTTCACTTCCACTGTGAGCTTCTCTGGGCTCATGTGGTTCCCCACATACATGTTCTCTCCTCTTGACAGCAGTTTTCCCCGTCCTACTTTTCTAGGAGGCCTCAGCTGCCATACAAAGGGACGTAGAAGAAAGGGAAAGTGGTTCCTTTTCTCTTCTGCTCCTGTAAGAGCAGAGACAACAAATTGGATTAACTACTTTTTTCCTCCCTTTTTCCAGAAGTCAAGGGGTCCCAAGAATACTGATCCTGACTGGCTTATCAAGGCAATGGATTATGATATTTGACTCTCAACATTTCCCCTGTGATGCCATTCCTCTTTGGTAAGTATCCAAAAGGAAGAAACACATTCTTAATTCAAGTAAAGTTACTTCTCTAGGTCCTCTTGATGTCTATGTTGATAAACATCTATGAAGGGGACATAACTGGCAGTCTAGTCTTGGAATCCCAAGATCATTTTCAAAGAAATATTTTAAAACACTTCGAAATTTGACAAGAGCTTATGTTTTCATGTAATGAAATAAAACTTGGGCCTCCTCTGAAATAAATTTAGAATCATTTCTCTCTGGAGCTAAACTTTAACATGAAAAAGTTTCTACCCCTCTCTCCCTTAAAAAAATTTGCTGTCGTTTCACATGTTTTACTGATAAGGAAATATAGTTCTGGTCGATCATGTCTATAAATATCATCTAGAGATGTTTTAATTACCTAAAGCCTTTGTGGTCATTGTTTATTGCTTTGGTGAGCCTAGAAATATGCTAACTCTGTACAAGAGGCAAGAGAGGAAAACTTTGGGCTGAGAGTCAAGAAAATTAGGAGAGATGGGTTCCTGGCTGGACTCCAGTGTTAACTTTTTTGAAATCAGGTACACAGCTTCAGGGGCCTCAGTTTCCCCAGCTATAAAAGGAGGAATCCAAGCTAGAGTACTCTCTGGGGTTTCTCCTGACAGGAAAAGTCTATGTTTTGTTTTTGTTTTTTCTTCGGTATGCGGGCCTCTCACTGTTGTGGCCTCTCCCGTTGCGGAGCACAGGCTCCGGATGCGCAGGCCCAGCGGCCATGGCTCACGGGCCCAGCCGCTCCGCGGCATGTGGGATCCTCCCGGACCGGGGCACGAACCCGTGTTCCCTGCATCGGCAGGCGGACTCTCAACCACTGCGCCACCAGGGAAGCCCAAAAGTCTACGTTTAAAAAACTTTGTCCAAAGGAAGCAGCTTTAACTATCCAAAAAAGGTCTACAATAAGGAAACTGATAAAAAAAAAATTCAAAAATGTCAATTCTTTGACTTCTCAATATTTCTGATTTACCTCAAGTAGATTTTTTTTTTGTTTGCTGGTTTTTAAATACATGTGCATACATCTAGGTGAAGTGGATATTTCCTTTCCTTGCTTTTCTATACTCAGGACAGCCCAGCAGAGCTGTGAGGGGCCATAGTAGCGCCCTGAAGTCAGAAAGGAAGGGCAGCTTGCGACCGTCACTCAGAAAACAGACTCAGGCTGATGGGGGACATTCTGAGTGGGATGGTGGTGCCACTTCCTGCTCTTGTTTAATTGAACCTGCATATTTGGAAGCCCATTGATAGGTTAAATAGAAATCTGATTCTATCCTTAGAAAGAAAACTGTTAATGATATGCTATGGGAAGATGTTTTTCTTTTCTGCTCAGCAATTTGTATAGACTTACTCCTTATTTGTCTCTTGATAACCTCATCAATCTCATCCATGCCCTCCTGACCACAGTGCCTGATTGCAGTAATTCCATTTTAGGGGGGCTTTCAGGAGAACTTGGCTTTTGCATTTAGCTAGAGCTGCACGATCGTTTCTTCCCGAGAGTGAGCCGCCGAGATCATATTATGCTTGCCTTGATTTCTTTGTAAAGGCTGCCTATAGAATTTCATATTGATTTTAAGCTGGCGCTGTTTCATCTTTAACTCCTTTGTAAGCCAAGAGTCCGGTTATATTAGCGTCTCCTCCCTGTCATTCTGGCAGACATTGGTTATCTGCTTTTTGCAGACTTTACTCTATATACCATGGTAGCTCTTTCAGTAGAGAATTTGTTGCCTTTACCCTTTTATATTGTTATTGTTTTGTTTGAAAAGTCCAGAGCAGCATAGTGCCAGGTTGCAAGGCTGAGATGCAAGTAAAAAATAATATATAAATGAGAAACAAAGAGGTTCAAAAAGACAGAGGGGTAGGTAGAGGATGGGTATTCATGCTGAGGACTCACATTGGCATTGGCAGCCTTACATTGTTCCAGAAAGGGTTTTGAAGAAGTGAGCCTTGCCAAGTAATGTGAAGCAGGGCCCAGTTGTCAATTGAACAGTGAGAAATGACTACAGGTGTGACTTATTGAAACCATACCTTAGTTTCAATGTTTATCAACTGGCTGTCCTCCAGAACCTCAATTTGGTGTCATTTGGCAACAAGTCTGACCTAAAGCAATGCAGATTTATAAGTGGCACTGACACTAATAGCACAATCATTTTGTAGTGCTTTGGAATTTACAAAGCCTTTCAAATCCATCAACTCATTGGATCTCCGCAAAGGCCCTGTAACATGGGCAGGGTAGGTCTTAATAGGCCTACTTCAGAGGTAAGGAAACAGAGACCAAGAGAGCACAAATTAGTCAATGAACAGATCTATTATAGATAGAACCAGGGGCTGGAATTTCAGCTTCCGCGCACGAAACTTGTTGCTCTTTAATTCTGTGGTAATCTGAAGTAATACAAGCAAAAATATCACTTGCATATGTTTTGCATTGCCTTTATATTTACAATTCCTTATTTATTTCCTTGTCTTTGTACTTTCAGGGTGTCCCTTCAGATTTATCTCCAGCACAGCAGAGATACTTTTATGACAAAGGAGAATCATAGAAATCAAGGTCTCCATGTTAAGCATATTATTCTTAACTGCTTAGAGAATTTTCCCACTGGGTTGCCCTATTGTATTTTAAATTTTATTTTAGCTCTATTTTCTCATCTGTAAAGTGAAGGGGCTAGGCTATGTTCTCATTCTATGGTACTGTGATTAGGAGGAGGTGAAGAAAGAATCAGAGATGCGAGTGAATATGATTATCATGGAATCACAAGTACAGTGCATTATGCATGTTTTAAAACTGGATATAGTATTTATATTCTAAAGTGTTTCCTTATGAATTACCTTCATCCTTCAATGTACTGTTTAGTCTTACTGCAAGCATAATCCTTACACAAATCCAAATCAATTTGTTTGTTCTCCACATAAGCTACTTAGAATTTTCAAAATGTGTTTATGTCCAAAGACAATTCTCTCAGTTGATATAGGGCTTTGCAAGATTGACTATAAATATCCACTAAAATACTCACATTTTCCCCCCTAAGTCATGACTTTCTAGAGTGCTTAAGCATTAGCGATCATTTTTAATTTAGTGATTCCATATTCTTTATTTAATGCCTCGCTGCTATATTTGAGACCAAACCATGCATTTCAACACTCAAGAACAAATGAATTTTGAAAAGACTTGTGTTGGATTCAATAATTTTTCTCTTAAAACTATTTCAAATTTTAAATGAGATAAACTTCCATTTCATGTTTTAATAATTGTTCTTATTGCATAGAGCTAAACTAATTGTTCATCGTGGTTATCTGCTAACCTGCTTATTTCTTAGCTGATAGAACATGAGGAACTTAAAATATTCAGAGACTTAGAACAAGACAAGGTTCATAAAATCTGCTCTTATAAAGCCCTTGAATAAATGCTGACTTTTGAAAGACTCTTGGGTTACATGTCCAGGCTTCAAATATGGACTTTGGAAAAGAGTCACATCAGCATCAATAAAACAACAACCACAACACAAAGCCCAGGGAAATACATTTAAGCAGTAAAACTTTATCTTTTATTTCCTTCAAATTTAATTTTTATAATGCTATTCGTAGATTCCTAGTAATACACTCATAATTTGACCTTTCATCTTCTTGTTTCTTTATGAGTCTAAATAAATAGGAACTCAAATTGTGAGGAAACTTAGGACTTAATTCCTATTTGTGATTTCTAATATTTCATGTGCAGAAGTACAAATCCAGGCTACATGACGCGCTTTCAGTTTTTGAACATGATCTCCCCAGAGTTTATTTGCGGCAAAGGCCACAAGACTGCTTTTTCTTCTTAACACATACACTGATTTTTCTCCCAAGATTTTTAACATGATGGCTTTTTATTCCCTTGAGTTCAATCCTAAGGTGGATATGATCAAAATTGGTGAAGAGCAAACACATTCCCTTAAAAAAAAAACCCATAGTCATAGTTACATCTGTGAACAGCTATGGCAGTGAAACCCCAAATCAGGCAAAACTCACCACTTTTCTAAAAAAAATACCATTCAATATGCAGCTCAGTTTCATTAGATGGCTTGTAGAGGTCTGAATGTCTCGCCATGAACCTGGGTCACTTTCTGCACACATTCCGGGACATTTCTGGTTTCAGATGGAGTCGTTCCTAACTCTCAGTGTGCTGAGGTTTGCTTTGAGTCTTAGAGTTTATTCATATTGAAACTCGGGAGATATAAACTGAAATGAAAATACTATGTTCAAAGAGTTGCCTGAAAGTTGAAACCACCAGCCTTCCGCAGCTGCAGCCATTGTGATCCTCTGACCAGAGTCTCTGGGAGGCTGGCTTACCCTCAGTGAAGTCATTAACAGTGTAATTGCTCCAAATTCTTATAGGCACATCAACTGGTGATGATAGAGCTTGGTTTAATTTTTCTAGTCTTCTTGCTTATTATCTCAGATTTATTTTCTGCGAGGCTTGTTCCCAGGACCAGGAGAAGTGAAGAAAAAAAATACAGGGAGGCAGAGTCCCAACTCCTAACGTGCATTCTCACTGCTGTTTCTGGTGGAGAATCTTAGAGTGGACTTAAGAGTGGCGAGCTGTGTGAGAGCCCATATTGATGACTTGGTTGGCAGTAATTCCCCGCTGAGTGCCAAGCTACAGATGCATTCCTAATCAATTCCCACAGAGCTACAGTTCAGAGAACTATTCTGAAAGAAAAGGGCATGGCACTGGGGGCTGTGAGATGCAGAAACATCGGAGAAAGATTCGAAGAGAGCAAATCTCCAAACAAAGCAGAGCTACAGTAGACCTAAAGAGACAGAACTGCAAAATTAAGGAAGAAATAAGCCAAGCAAAGTGTGTGAGTGTGTGTGTGTGCATGTAGAATAGATGTAATGAAAACAGACTCAAAACAAATTGTTTTGAGTTTGTTAGTTGTGAGATATATTGAGGATTGCCTTCTGCAGTAGAGACCAGATACCTGTTGTTGAATTAAATGAAATGGAATAAGCAAATAAAATCCTTAAAAACCCCAGTTGTTGAACAAACAAGTAAAAATATTATGTATATAATATACATTATTTTTTAATGAATTTTTTTGGTAATAATAAAATCTGATTGTATTACAATTATAGTTTGAAAACTGACTTCACTTACATTTTATCTGAAAACCTTGCATGCTATGTTCTGGGATCCATTTCTGTAGCTTCACAGATTGTCCAGTGAGGGTCTTCATTCTCTACATGTGTGTGTAAATATGTATTATGCTTAAGTATATGCTAATATAAATGTATTATATATGTGTATATGTAATATACAAAATTAACCTATTTTTAAAAATTCAGTATAAATATTGAATATGTATATACTATATACATATTGTTTATATACCATTTTTGATCTGGTAAATGGGACTTACTGGAGGATTAAAAAAATGTCTGAAGAGAATTTTCAAAATATAAAACATTTTATATTGAATTTAAAGTTAAAAAATATTCATTTTTAAAAACTGAAAACCCAAAATATTTGATTTTCATCTAGTTTGAAATGCTTAAATTGATTAAAATGGACAGAAATTCACTCTTAAGGTAATGACTTAAAACTCAGTATCTAGTAATTGTAAAAACAGTTTTCTAGTAGAAAAATGAAAGAGCCTGTTTTTTTAATGTCACTGATTTTTAACTCAATGATTTAAAAATATGTACTTTATTAAAAATTCCACAACATTTTCTTGAAGCTTATGATCTAGCTATTAGATTGGGTAACCAGCTGACTTAGGTAGAAATACATGATGGACTGAAAACTACGTGTCAGTAATTCCTGTAGTAAGCAAGCATCATGGAATAAAAAAATCAAGATCAATTAACAAAAATGGTCATATTTAACTAAAGAAAAAATGTAGACATTCATTTTTAGTAAGTTTTATAGGACATGAGAGATAAGGTATGTATGAACTGAAAATTTCAGAGCCAAAGTTCTAACAGGAAAATGAGTTGTTTACAATATTGTGAGGTCTCTCTTAAAAGTGTCATGGACAATTTGCTTTCAAAGGGAGTCCAGACCCAAGTAAGGAGCCTCAACAAGGAGCACATAAAATCATATTCAGGGCTTCCCTGGTGGCGCAGTGGTTGAGAGTCTGCCTGCCGATGCAGGGGACACGTGTTCGTGCCCCGGTCCGGGAAGATCCCACATGCCGCAGAGCAGCTGGGCCCGTGAGCCATGGCCACTGAGCCTGCGCGTCTGGAGCCTGTGCTCCGTGATGGGAGAGGCCACAACAGTGAGAGGCCCACGTACAACAACAACAACAACAACAACAAAAAAGAATAAATGCTGGAGAGGGTGTGGAGAAAAGGGAACCCTCTTGCACTGTGCTCCGCAACGGGAGAGGCCACAACAGTGTGAGGCCCGCGTACCGCAAAAAAAAAAAAAAAGAAAAAAAAATCATATTCAAATATATATTTCTTTTGCCTTAGACATCCATATTTTGCAGCTTTATAAACATACATTTCTTTTTCAGTTAAAAGATTTTTTAATATAGTAAAATATATATATATATAATATAGTAAAAACATTATATAGCAATTACAGCTTGACAATTACTTAATTTACATAATTTCAATTTTATCTTTGGTTCTTCCAACCATGCTGTGAGGTTATTATCCCACATTCCAGTCAAGAAGCCTGGGTCCATGATGGTGAACGGAAATACTAAAACAAAACCATTCATTTCAAGCACTGATTTCCTTGGCCCATCTCACTTTTCTGGAATATAGTGCTGCAAACATATATTTAATAAATACTTCATGATATATGGATAGAGTGATTATTATTAACCAAGATTCTTATCTCCTGTGAGATATTTATAACAGCATCTAAGAAAACAGAGCAAACACCTCCTGTTTTTCATGAGCTCCTTTGGCTTTTTCCAGCTTTCCAGGGGTCAAGCCCAACAATGATGAGATCAACAAACCTCCTTTCAGGTACAAATATCTTTTCCTTCCTCAGAACTCCCCTTTTCTATCCCCATGGCACCTTGATCAATGTAGTGCAAAGGGTCAATGGGTTTGTTATCAATCACTCTGGACTTACTGAACACCTGTTCTGAGAGGCATAGAAACGTGCAAAGTAGGGCTGGATGGAGTGGGTGAGCAGAGGAATAGCTGGCTTTTCGTTTTTTCTTTCTTTTTTAAAAATTTTATTGGAGTATAGTTGATTTACAATGTTAGTTAGTTTCAGGTGTACCGCAAAGTGAATCAGTTACACATATACATATATCCACTCTTTTTTAGATTATTTTCCCATATAGGCCATTACAGAGTATTGAGTAGAGTTCCTTGTGCTATACACTAGGTTCTTAATTAAAAATATACAGTAGGTTCTTAACTAATAGATAAGATATCTGTTTTATATATAGTAGTATGTATATGTCAATCCCAATCTCCCAATTTATCACTCCGCCTTACCGCCGGTACCATAAGTTTGTTTTCTACATCTGTGACTCTATTTCTGTTTTGTAAATAAGTTCATTTGTACCCTTTTTTTAGATTCCATTTATAAGTGATATCATATGATAGTTGTCTTTGTCTGACTTATTTCACTCAGTATGACAATCTCTAGGCCCATCCATGTTGCTGCAAATGGCATTATTTTGTTCTTTTTTATGGCTGAGTACTATTCCATTGTATGTATGTACCTCATCTTCTTTATCCATTCATCTGTTGATGGACATTTAGGTTGCTTCCATGTCTTGGCTATTGTAAATAGTGCTGCAATGAACATTGGGGTGCATGTGTTTTTTTGAATTATGTTTTTTTCTGGGTATATGTCCAGGAGTGGGATTGCTGGGTCACATGGTAGCTCTATTTTTAGTTTTTTTAAGAACCTCCGTACTGTTCTCCATAGAGAACATAGCTGTACCAGTTTACATTCCCACCAACAGGGTAGGAGGGTTCCCATTTCTCCACACCCTCTTCAGCATTTATGCTGGCTTTTCTTTACAACTGAACTTGCCATATGACTTTGGGGAAATCACTTTCTCACCTGCCCTAGACCTCAGTTTCTCACCTGTACAGTGAACATGTTTGACAGGTTAATTCTAAGATTCCTTCCAGTTCTGATGGTCTCTGTTTCTATTTATACAACATCTTTATTTCCTGGAGTGGTTGTGGGAAGGGCATTCAGAGAAATACATTTGGAAGAGTGGTGACATTCTGAAATATACAGTTTGTTAAACTCATTCCAAAGAAGCACACATTCTATTTTTTCTCCTCAACGGCTTTCTCATCTTTAGGTTTATGTTTTCAAAATGACACCTTCTGAATAAATAGATACGGGCAATAAAAGCAGCCATAAAAGCAACCCAGTAAGTTGGCAATAAAATATGAATCATGGTTCCCAGGATCAGTAACATTGTCAGAACGTACACGTCACCGTGTATGATGCTAAGAACTGTTGTGTTCACTGAGGGGCAGGGAGGAGACATGCGCTAACCAAGGTCTGAGCAGACATTGAGGTAAAAGGGTGGTAAAGGGCATAAAAGAAACCCTTCATGTCTCAGATCCCGTATGGCTCAAAAAACTACCATTTGGAAGAGTTGTAGCTGGATCCAGGTGCGACCCAGCAGACAAAATGGGGGTCAAGGAATTGTAGGAGGCCATTTCTGTCTCTGATTCTGTCCTTAATATGTTGTGTAAAGTTGAAGAAAGTTATCAACATTTATATATCAATTTCTTCTTAGTGAAGTGGGTGAAATAACTCTTACTATTTCCCTTGGTTGTATTTTTTTTACTAGGTTTTATAAACCTATTAAAAGGTTTTGGTTTCTTTATACAGAAGAACTCAACACAACTAATAAAAAGAACTGTATTTTATGGAGAACAGTATGGAGGTTCCTTAAAAAACTAAAAATAGAACTACCATATGACTCAGCAATCCCACTATTGGGCATATACCCTGAGAAAACCATAATTCAAAAAGAATCACGTACCAAAATGTTCATCGCAGCTCTTGTTACAATAGCCAGGACATGGAAGCAACCTAAGTGTCCATCAACAGATGAATGGATAAAGAAGATGTGGCACATATATACAATGGAATATTACTTAGCCATAAAAAGAAACAAAATTGAGTTATTTGTAGTGAGGTGGATGGACCTAGAGGCTGTCATACAGAGTGAAGTAAGTCAGAAAGAAAAAAACAAATACCATATGCTAACACATATATATGGAATCTAAAAAAAAAAAAAGGTCATGAAGAACCTAGGGGCAAGACGGGAATAAAGACGCAGACCTACTAGAGAATGGACTTGAGGACACGGGGAGG
>NC_041221.1:55269053-55289361 GCF_002837175.3 Physeter macrocephalus
AACTAACACACCATTGTAAAGCAATTATACTCCAATAAAAATGTTAAAAAAAAAGAACTGTATTCATTTTTCACCACAAATGTTCATGAAATAAATTGAATGGTGTCACAGAACAATTTGCTAAACTATATTTTGTTAGTACAAATAGGAATTTTCCGCTGCACATACAATTTATTCTATCGAATTAGGATGAACATTAACCAAAGAGAGCACAATACAGGAACTGTAATTTAATGATCACACTAGACAGCCGCCTCTCACATAGCAAGAGGTTATCATAATTATTTACATATGGGTGCAGAAATAAGACAAAATGTGTCATCTTTTTGGTTGCTGCTTACATTCAAAAAGGAAATGATCTTCCTGAAAGAGTGCAGTCAGCAAAATGAATTAATTAAAAGTCATCAAATTTGATACTGGAAACACATTTATATCAAATAAAGAATTTCTCTAATTCAAGACGAGGTTCTCTAGAGAAGAGAAAGTCTTAAAAAGACATAGAGAAAGGAAATCACGACTTTCTGACATCTCACTGCAGCTACATTATCAACAGTTAACTCACACAGTGGTGGAATCCACTGGAGAAAAGCAGATTCTGAGGGCTCTACACCTTGTCTCCTATTTTTCTTTCACTCTCAGAATTTCCAAGGTTTATATTTAGTACGTATACTGCTCTCTAGACACAGAGAGATGTTTACAGAATATGTATTACAACCAGAGAGGGTAAACGATGACTTTGTGAGTTGACTTAAAACAGTGGCCGTTTCCTGTCCAGCTGCTTTTGGATAATCAGCTTTCATTTTGAATAGAAAGTAGATTTAGGGATAGAAGATGATCCTAGGCAGAGGTGCTTTCCCCAATCTTCTAATGAAATCACCTTCCTCTATTCCTTTCTTCTATCCCAACCTTTCCTAAACATTGAATTGAGTAAGAGTTTCAGGAAAGCCTTCCTTTGGCATATGTTCTCCCCTACTGAAGTGGTTTTTAGGATAATGATCTCACTTCATGCTTCATAAATATGTCCTCATTAGTTTACCGGGGTGGGTGTGGGGGTGAGGTCATGATCTGCATAGACTATGGGATCAGGGTGATAAGAATTTCTAGTTCTATTTATGAGAAAAGAGGAATAGAAAGGGCCAGGACCAAGACAAATCAAACAAAATGTAGAGCAGATTGGAGTATTGGAATGTGCTAGAAAATGGAGTATTTCCAAAGGAGGTAAATTGAGTGGTTTTCAGAAATAAGGGAATTTGGGCAACCAGGAGGAGAGAGGAAGGCACTGGAAATATTTTACCTAAAAGGGAGCTTAGAGGTCAATTTTACCTACTTTACATCTTTTCCAAGCTCATGCTCTGGAAAACTTTATTTAATAGTCAGTCTATTTTTATTGTATTTTCTCTGAATACCTGGAATTTGGTTAAATTGAGCAAGCAGAACTTACCTATCATGCTATGCAATGCTTCATGAATAACATCGAAAAGTTTTGTCCCTTTGAATGTCAACAATTATACCCAAATTCCTAAGAGCTATATGAGACAAATAAAAGTTTATCCAGAAATTCAAACAATATTTACTGAGTGACTACAATATGCCAAGCACACCTGTAGGTGCTGGGAATATCTTAGAGAACAGTTACAAGTACCCCTGACCTCAAGGGGCTCATGTTCTACTGGGGAACGAGATAGGCAGTAAGAGAATAAATGTGGAAAATATGTAGTGTGCCAGAAGATCATAAGTTTATAAAGGAAGATAAAATAGGAAGAAAGCACAGAGAGTTTCCCAAGCAGGTAGATTGGGTGGGGATGTGCCATTTTATCTGGAAAATTCAAAGAAAGCCTCACTGAGAAGGTGGCATTTATGCCACACTTGAAGGAGTTCAGGGCAAATTTATGTACAACATTTGAAAGAAGTCTTCAGCTTTTAAATGATCTCATATGAGCTCAACTGTCAATGCGACTTATCTTAATTTCATTTAAGTTGAGTCTTTACCGCTATCGATGTAGATTAACTCTCATGAAGTACATATTACAAAATATAATTATCCCCTATTGTACTACATCTTTTCTAAGAAAGACTGGAAATCTAAGCTCGTGAGAGATTTAACTTTAAAAAATTTTTACAATTGTCATCTCTTTATGAAAAGTTACCTCATGAGGAAAAATATAATCTTAATCCTTACTGTAATGCACTGCAGTGTTTAGCAGAAAGCATAAAATTGAAAATTAAGAAATCTGGGTTCTAGTTTTGCAATTTATACATGATCTATTAACCTCAGTTTGGAGGTTTCACTTTATTTGGAAAATGAGTGTATTGGACTACTTCAACTTTTCCAAAAGGATGTTCCTCAGAGCATTAGTGCTGGAGACATTTTTGGGAAAAAAAAGGGACTTAATGGAAAATTGCATTTGGAAACATCATTTATCACATGGACTTTAATTGGGGAGTTCAAAGCAGACAAAGAATCTGAAGAAGTATTGGCTATAAGGAACCCACTTAATGGTAAACTTCATTTAAATCAAAGTTTCCTAAACATACTGGAACAGACCTGGGAAAAGCTGACATAAATCATAAATGCTAATGTTTCCTACTGTTTAGAAATTTTATAATTGTTCTTTTCTATTATGTTATTTCTGTTCTATCAGTAAAGATAGGCTAAATTATACTGAGGTTAACAACCACTGAAAATCTTAAGAGGCTTAAGAAAAAAAGAGTTATTTCTTACTCACCCGGCATGTCCCATGAGGATTGGCTCCAATCTTTGCTCTGTTTTTACTACAGTTCCCAATGGGCAAAGTAGTCACAACCTAGATCATCACAGTCACTGTGATGTTAGGAAAGAAAGCTGAGTATGACCTAATTTTAAGGTGCAGTTGGAAGTATGTATTTAACATGTGTTTGAGAAGAGTACAAGTATTTGGTAAAAGCACTAATGACTCCATATTTACCTCTTGAAATAATTTTTTGGTTAAACTAACTCTAATGCATGGTGGCTCTTATGTTTGTGAGTGCTGGATTTTGTTGTATTCCAATAACGAACATTGGATTTCATTCTGGCAGGCAATATGATTGCTCATGAATAAATTTTATCCTTTTGAGGCTTGTTTTCAAGTTTTAGGGATCGCTTTAGACTACCTTTTTTGTTCCCTATGGCTAATTTAGCCCCATTTCTAAAGAGTGACCTTTAGGTGGCCTCTATCGAATGTTCTGAGTATTCAAGGAGACTTCTCTACTCTGGCTAGTGGGAATTCCATAGTTCCCTGGCTGTGTGGACTCTGGAAATTATTCACTGGTCTAGCTCCCCAGAAATTTTTCTTTCCTCAGAAGTTGTTCTTGCCTTGTATCTTGGGGTTTCACTCTACACATACAAAGGTTGGTCTTAAACTAAAAGATTCAAGAAGATGCCTCTGCATAGTTTTGTAACCCTTTTGCCACATCACTAACTCCTGCAAATGCTCTGCAAATTCTAGCTACTTCTTCACTCAGGGAGGACTCCAAGCTCTGTCTGATTTCGCCTCACTGTGTTACCGTTTAGATATTTTCTGTAAGCAGAAAGCTTGCGTAACTGTAGATCTCATTCTTTTGTTTCCTTTCTCTCGGAGACCACAGTGTTGTGCTGTCTATTGTTGAAAGTATGAAAGTACTTATTTCCTATATTTTGTCCAGTTTTCTAGTTATTTATGGCAGAGGTTAATTCAAAATCCTGTACTCCCTTATGGGTAGAAACTCATGTCTCCTAAATCTAAATTTAGCTTGTGTTTTGTAAACACTTTGTTTTTCAGCAAGGCAGAGCATCATGTCTTGAAGGTCAACAAAATGGATTTCTTTTTTTTTCCTGGGAGAACAGAAAGCTATAAACATGATAAACTTCAATACTATACTTCTAGTTTCCTGAAATTTAAAACTTGGAACCAGTAGGAAAAGCATATACTGAACTAGGTAATTGTCAAGCTGTGTAAGCAAAGAGACCAATTTCTAAGGCAACTAACTTATTTATCTCTGAAGCATTAAGACATAGTGAAAACATTCCACTTCAATTTGTATTGAAGTCATGTAGAAATTAAACTACATTATCAAGGAAGTAGTGTGAGCTTAATCTAGAAAAATAACACTACTTTTATTATACATGATATTTCATGGTAAGCCAATGGCTTGAGTTTTTACATTGCACGATCAGGCATTTCTTTGTACTAGTTATGACAATAATATGTCATGAAAGGGCTGAAATCTAGACTGTAGTTCTTGGAGCTTCTGTATCCTTGTGCCTTAGGCACATTATAGGCTGCCTAACAGATATTAATTGAATGACTGGATGAATAAAAAATGACAAGAAAGGATGCGTTTGTTGTGATATAGCAAAGATCTTTTCTTAGAAGGAAGGTGTTACTCTTTACTTCCTTGCGGTAGTGAGTTCTGAGAAAGTGTCTAAGGTTGAAAAGGGCTGGTTTCAACATTATACAGATGGATTGATAGGCTTCTCACAAGAAATCTGGAAATAATAGTAATAACACTACTAATAGTAAAATTATGCAATAATGATGTTACAGTAAAATGAATAATAATGAGTACTAAATTATTCACTGCATACTTTCTATACACCAGACACTGTTCTATGCACTTTTTATGCGAACCTAATTAATCCTTTACCTCAACACTATGAGGTGGATAGTATTACCCCATTTTACAGTTGTGGAAACTTAGATGATAAGTATAAATAAGATAAACATAGAAATGATAAGTACCTTTAGCATGATGACACAGCTAGATCATATAGATATATAACATGTGATAATATAGGTAAGTATAGCATGGAGATAATAAGTACCGTGAGCATGGTGACACAGAGTTAGCTAGTGGCAGAATCAGGTTGTAAATCTATAGTCTGGCTCCAATGCCCACAGTTTTAACAACAGGACTATACTCTCCCTTCGTACATGAGACCAAGCATAGAGGAGCCCACGAACACTGAAAGTAAGGAAAATCCCTTTGGAAGTTTATAAAACTAACAACAAACGGATCATTGAAAAAGTATGAAAATCATCCACGAGAGGTTATCTCTCAAGCCACCAATACTTGACAGACTCTGATTGGTTGTGTTAACATATCCTTTAAAAAGCTCAGAGAAATCTGAATGGAAAAATGCTGGTCAAAGATGAAAACCTTAAAAACTAAATTTGGTATGAAGAGAAGATGCTCTGGTCCAAAAGTTCAAGCTGCTACTCTCAGTGGTAGGTGTCACTTTCTATTGTGGAGGTGTATAACTCAGACTTTTTTTGGCTAAATCATTAAAAATGAAATCCTGTATTTCTTAGCCATGCACACTAAGCAATTTTCTCATTACAATTTTTCCTTCATGTAGTTTGCCTCTATGGAGTGAAGATGCTGAGTGGGGATATAAGCATATACCTCAATAGAAATTAAATTTTTCTTTCCTCGTTTAGATACTTAAAGTCTTCAAAAATTTAGTTATTTTAAATCTTTACTATCCAAAACAATGAACTCTAGTAAACTGACAAAATGGAATCTCCAGTTCATCCTAGCAACCTAGAAATTCTGCCTTGGAAAGCTGATTTTCCCTCCAGGAGTGACATATAGATCTTCCTAGACCTACGATGGGGTTACCTCCCTATAAACCCTACAAACCCATGGTGAGTTGAAAATATCCCAAGTTGAAAATGCATTTAATGCACCTAACCAAGCTTAGCCTCACCTACCTTAAACATGCTCAGAACATTTACTTTAGCCTGCCGTTGGGCAAAATCATCTAACACAAAGCCTATTTTATAATAAAGTATCGAATAGCTCATGTAACTTATTGAATACTGTACTAAAAGGAAAAAACAAAAACAAAAAACCAGAACGGTGGTCTGCGTACAGAATGGTTGTAAGTGTATCAGTTGTTTACCCTGGGGATCGAGTGGCTGACTGGGAGCTGCCCCTGCACAGCATCATGAGAGAGTATTGTACCACATAACCCTAATCCGGGAAAAGATCAAACTTCAAAATTCGAAGTATGGGTTCTACTGAATGCGTATTGCTTTCGCACCATCATAAAATTGAAATGCTGTAAGTCGAGACATCGTTAAGTCGGGGACCATCTGTATTCAATAAATTACACAGTATTCAGCACTTTATTATAAAATAGGCTTTGTGTTAGATGATTTTGCCCAACAGCGGGCTGATGTAAGTGTTCTGAGCACGTTTAAGGTAGGCTGGGCAAAGCCATGATGTTTGGTAGGTTAGGTGTTTTAAATGCATTTTCCACTTACGATATTTTCAACTTATGCAAGTTTATCAGCATGTAACCCCATCGTTAGTCGAGGAAAATCTGTACTGGCTTAAACGGCAAACTATTCTTTAAACTTCTGTCCTCCTTACTGTTGTGGCCAAAGAGAAAAGGATTATTATTTGGTTGTCTGTCTGGTGAAATCATACAATTTTGAAGATCTGAATGGATATTCAGAATTATAACTGTAAGATTAACATTGATGGAACATTTACCATGAGGTAGACACCATCCTAAAAGCTTCACATTCTTTACCTTACTGAAGCCCTATGATGCAGGTCCTATTAACTGTCTCATTCTGCAGAAGAGAAAATTGAGGCTGAGTGAAGTTTAATGCCTTACCTGAGGTCACAGAGCTAGTCAGTAGACCTGAACTCCAGTTACCTCCAAAGCCTGTGTGTGCCTTCCAACACTTTGCTATGCCATCTTCTAATGTAGCGTCCTTGCAGAATATAGATAGTATGGAATCTAAATCTAAATATATAGCCAATATATTAATTTCCTTTTGTTTTCTAATCTTAAATTTTTTGCCATTGGTACATCTGATGTTACATCTGTCTAATACCACCAGGTTTGCAGATGGCAGAAAACAGTATCTCCTATGCTGTGTGATTCAAAATGTAGCAACAATAAATTCCACTTCCATACCTTACAGTCAGTTATAGTCAGTTCAAGAGTGCCATTCAATATTGGAAGTTCATTGGTGGTCCACCTCTATTCTATCCATTTCTCCACACATATTGTGATGAATGATGAATGATTTTCTTGTATTTTATTTTTCCCTGTGATTTGATTTGTGAGGAAGAATAAAAGGGTTAAAGTTCCCAGGCTCAAAATACAATTTACCGGAAACAAGGATATGTGTAATAATTTCCAAATTGTATTTACGGATACCATTTTATTCTATTGATTGGAAACTGTACTCAGCAAAGGGAATCATACAAAGGAGATAAGAGAGAATGAGAAATTGAAACAAAGCATTGATGGAAGTTTCCTAACAGCAAAAAAATGAGAAGGCTGCGCTATCCCAGGGGAAGCGGGGGTGGACCTGATGCCTGAAACAGTGAGCGTTGTGATGGAGTCAACTGCAGCGAATCCCGTAATTACTAAATTAGACAGTTCCATTTCTGGATAATGCATACTGCATTTTGATCTTGATTTAAAATCCAATTAGTTCAGGATCATCACTCCTGCAAGTTCTAGCTTCTCTCCAGTGGCTTTGAGAATAAAGAAATAGATGAATATTTTTGTGTTTGTTCTTTGTAGGGAGTCTTTGAAGACATGGCTTTTTAAATCTATGGCAACAGGTGTCCCCCCACCCCCCAACTCTCACATATTTTACTCATTACTCTTTCAGTTTATCCTCACATTGTTTCAAGTCATAGTAACTGATGAAAAGCTACATTGGATGACCCTCTTGTCTTTGAAATTACTGCTTCCTTTTAATTTTTTTATGCTTTCTTTCTTATGTAGAGAGGTTACCTTTATGAATTGGTATTATTCTTAATGCTCTTGTTTTTATTTATTGAAATCATTAGGCAAGTCTTACTTACATTATGAAGGAATGAACCTTCAAAGGAAAAGAACAGATTTTAGATTTGTCAAATGTGAGCGATGAAGACTGCTGGAAAATGTGCATTTGATTGTTTTCTGGTGAGAAGGAAGAGGGAACCAGGCAGCCCACTGAAATGGCTTCAGTTTGCTCACATGATTACATCAGTAAGTAATTGATTGAAGACAGTATGAAATAGCCTCAATGGAAAGATTTTAGGATTTACATATTAGAATACATTAATCTGTGGTTCATAATTATGAAGTTATTCTGAATGTACTTTTGCTTTTTCTTGTTAAATACATTTTAAAAACTTCTAGAACGGTGGTATAATATACATTATAAAACTATGCTCTTCATAGCGAAGCATGGAATTACAGTTTACAATAATTTATACCCCGAGAAAGAAAGGCGCTTTTTTCCTCCTTGAGCTTGCTGAAAAAATGTGAAACACTGATTGAGAACTACTTGTTAATTCACACTAGGGAACCATGTAGATTACTTAATTTTGAAAATTGCAATGTAAACAAAACCAATGCCATAAAGCAGTTCAAGGGCCCTACATCAAAATAGTATTTTGTTCATTTACTTTGACAGTGCGGTTCATACACTCAAGTGTTACTTTGGATTATATTGCGTTTGAATTAACAGAGTGCATTTCATCAAAATAATGAAATCTTAGTGATATAATAACTTACAGAGAAAGTTCATCACATTTTTCTGATACAGGTATTTTAAACAATTTATATGCATTTCTGTCCCTCTCACTCTGTTTCCCTCTCTCTCTCTCTCTGCTTCTCTCTCTCACGCACAGAGGGATTAACAGTAAATTTAAGAATTCTGCTGCCTTTTTATATGCTCATAGATTATGATCATTATTAAAAATGGTTGTGTGATTGATAATTCATACGTTTCTGTGTTTTTAGTCTGCATACTTAATATTTTCAAAAGCAGTTACTATATCTTTGCTTGTGTAACAGACATCATATTGTGACTGATTAATAAACAATATTAAATCTATTAAAACTACTAGCCTAGTAAATTAAATAGTCTAATATTATGCATCAACCAAGAAATGGAGAGACGGAAATATTAGCATATGGATATCGAGGAAAGAAGAGATGTAAAGGTTCATCATTTTTAAAATTCCTTTTTTATTAAGCTTATACTCGATAAAATTGACTAATTTTGCTTCTAGTTTCAACTTCTAAAATTAATTTCGTATACCTTAACAAAAAGAGTACAGAATAACATATTGTTATTTTAAAAATCATTATCATTTAAATTTTACCCTAGTTACCAAAATACTAGAATAGATAGAATAGAAATTAGGTGAAAAAATAAAAGCAATTACAAATGATCTAGAAGCAATTAGAAATGATCTATATTTAGATAGTGAGCAATTTGGTTTTATGTGTATCTAGTTATGGTATGACATAGCATGGTATTTATTTTAAAGAAAAATTCCTAAAAGAAATTATGTCAGTAATACTTAATTCTATTTTTGTGAAATGATTTAGCTTATATTCTAATTTACTTAAAGTTTACCTATCTTTAAAATATTCTACTTTAGTTTATTAACTGAGAAAATTGTAAAGGTGTCCCACAAATTAAAAATCAATATTCAACTAAACAGTTACTTTTAAGCAAGAATATTTAATACATGATTTCTTTGTGAGGTATGAGATATTAAAATTTTTGATGAATTTATTGTGTCTAGTCAAATTGCTCTACTTGATTTAGGCCTTGAAAGCAGGAACAAGAGTGGAACCTGCAAAACTCCCCATCAGGACCAAGAGGAAACCTCAAGACTCATGCCCTAAGGATAGAGGGTCAGGAATATTATCTAAGCCTCAAAACATTTTATTTAAATATTCCCTTCATGTATTAGGAAGCATAATATCAAAATCAGTTTATCCAGGTAATTACAAGACTACCAACTCTCCAGTAGAATTTTGAATTAAAAAAAGAAATTAAATATCACAATATAGTGTATTTACTAAAAGTAAAAATTTATTTTTCTCCCCCCAATCTCATAGAAGCAACCAAGTAATTTTTCTTTATTATTAGAAATGTTACGATCACAGAAGAAGCCCAATTCTAAGAAGTTTGATTTTAGGCACAGTTCTTCCATATGCAAAAGTACCATAATTAACAAAAGACATACTAACTCAAATACTGTACTGTGTGATACTGTTTTTAAAAATATCAAAATGATATGGATTGAGCTCATGAAGCTATGCTGTAGCATCTACTATAAACTGTATAGTGACAGTTTTTAATATACTTACAATTAATGTAATACTTATTCCATTGTTTTCTATTACTTTATTTTCTTTTAGGGATTAGAAATGAGCACACACTTATATATTACTTTTAACAGTTTTAAAAGAAAATACCCCTTATATGGCAAATAAGGAAAGTGAAAAATGTATTTTTTTCTTACAATTGCTTATCAAATCCTTTGTCTCTAGTTTATAAGGGATAGTCTAGAATACCTCTCAGATCCCTTACCAAGATTCTTTACTTCTAAAGAAAGAAAAGCAGATTTCACTCGTTACCAACCCATCTCTGCTCTATTAAGAAGCAAATGAGTAGACACTTCTGGGTTACTTTATCCATAACGAATGCATGGATATTGCCTGTTTCTCCCAGAGAATCACAAAGATAGGAGATGGCTTTGAAAAGAAAAGTGCTAGTCCCTAGGGATCAGAATCCTTGTACCTGTCAGAAAGTTAAATGTGTCTCAGCTGAAGGCAGCTGTTCACTTAGACTTTCAAAAACGAAAACCCTTTTGATGGATTTTTAAAAAAATTATATATACACACACATATTGCAAAATGTCAAAGGGTGTGTGCAAATCAAGGACACATATATGGCTTGCTTTAGCAAAAATGGAGAAATAGTTATGAAAAAAAATTAGACTTCCTGCCAGCATCAGCATAGTATTTCAGCTATATTAGTCTGACCAAACTCAATATCCCCATATCAGTTTTGGCTGAGGCCCATACAATTACCACGGAAGATGTGAAGGGTGTGAACAGATAGCAACTCCTGGATAACTAGAGTAAGTGGCAGGGTCTTGGGCAATTTTTATATACAATGGGGTGATGGGTGTATAGTATGTTTTAAAATTGTAACATGATTTGAAGAGTCCACCAAGATCCAGAAAGTTAACTAGGGCTAGTTTCTGTTCTATTAAGAGCCACTTAATTCACCTCCATCAGTTATGTAAATGTAGGTTTAATGTAAGTTTCACTCGTCCCTTGGAAAGGGTATGAAGACATATTTTATTTTTGTAGTTTCCGGTAGTTTAGCAATACTGCCTATCACTTTAGTTTTCAGAATTGCAGCGTGGGAGTGGGGTTAGTTGAGGTTTATGGGAAAGAAGGAACTGCAATAAGATATTGACCATCCTAAGATTCAAAGTTAGGACAATGTGTTTGGGTACCCAGTGTGGCCCTGGCTAAACTCTGCTGGCAGCAAAGGGCTCCAAGGGTTAAAAGGTGCTCTCTGCAAGAGGGCTGATGACTCAAGTTCAATACCCAGCCATATGCATTCACGAATGATGATTTCTGGCACAGGGTGTACTCTGCAGAACCACTGTGGTGTGATACACGCATTGAAGAACAATGGACATTATGAATAAAGAGAATTATAACATTATAGCTCATGTTTGCAGCACATCTGCAATTGAAGGTGTAAGGTCTAGAAGCAAGTGCATCATTGCAGTTGTGAGACCACAGTCAATTAATTCCTCATTGCCCAATTTTCATTTGCTAAAGAGGGTATTTTCCCTATAGGGAAGATCTTTTTCTTATAAGATATAAGTGATTGATGATATATATTAAGTGACTACCGCAGTGTCTGGCACTTATGTGCTCACTAAATAGTTGCTAAAAATAAGCACTGATTATTATTGGATATAATAGAGAAGCAGCATACTGGGATGAAAAGTACCTATTTTTCAGAACCAGAAGTCTTGGATACAAGTTCAGGCTCTAAGTGAATCTAAGCAATGCCTTACAGATATCTAGTGTTTCATAGAACAAAAAAACATTTTTTAAAACAGCACATCATTTAATCATTCTCTCTGCTTCAGCTTTCTCATCTGTGATATTGGAGAAACAGTAGTCCCTGTCCTACCTACTTTACACACTTGCTATGATTATGAAATGCAATGGTATTTCGGTGAGCACCATGTAAATGACAATGAATTATATACATGTTAATTATTATCTCTGTCATTATCAAGAAGTGGTGCTGAACTAGGGTCCACAGGAGCACACCTGTGGGCAGAGGTGAAGGCTTAGTGGCTTTACCTCAAACAAATGGAGTGGAGGGTCTGAAGATCCCCATATGCAAACAAGGTCAAATGAAATTAAGTGATAAAGGATGGCAACTTTTTCGAACAGCTTTAAGTGATTGTATCTAAATGAATTAATTTGTATTTACTAAACACTTAAGTGAATTAAATCTGTTTATTAAGCACTTATAATAAAACTGACACAAGACAGTAAGCTTTGTGAGAGCAGAGGCTGGGTCTTTGTTTACCATTCTTACCCAGCGTCTAGCTTTGAATAAGTGAATAGCATTGTGTTCACTGCTTTGAGAGATACACTGAAATGCAAGACATGGTCCCTGCACTACCTGTCTCCTTTCCTCAAACATTTATTGAGAAGCTATTATATGATAGGCACTCTGCTAGACTAGGGAAACAAGCAAACAAGAACTACTGACAAGCTAACGGCCCAGAGAGAGATTTACATGTAGAAAGATGATGAGATGGATATGATACAATGTGACAAGTGATATAACAAAGCATGAACAAGTGCCGTGGGAGACTCAGGGACAGAACACTTCACTCTGCTTAGATCAGACTAGTTCCTTCTTTACGAAACATCTGAAGAACAACACAAGGCTGTGAATACTCAAGTGATGGAATAGATACTGCAAGAATGCAAAGATTAGAAGCCTATTTCCATTATGCAACTAAGAATATACTGTATAGTATCAGTAGCTAACAGGAAAAATCATGTCATACCTGGCCTATAGACCAATGGAAAAATAAATATGAAACCTCTCTAAGGAAATCCCTTGCCAGGTTAGATCCCAAGTTGGTGCTCGACTGACTCCCAAATTCGTGCCTGGAACAAACCTTTTCGATCATACCAGCAGTTCTGAGCATTCACACATTGATAGTACATTTACAGATTCGAATCTTCGGTAATATGATTCCCTGCCAAGAAAACGGAAAAACAAACCTTTGTGTCCCCTAAATAGTCCCAGCTTGCTGACTACTAGAGACCTTCAATCAACTTAGGTGATTTTGGCTCCACTTCCAACAGATGAGACAACTAAAGACTTTTTAAGCTCCTGACTCACAGTTTTCTTGTCTGTCTCGACCCCTATCTTCATTCTCCTTGGCATCAGGACCTCCTCTGGCTTGAATTCCTCCTCTCCAATGTCCTTGTCTTCTACCTCCTCTTAGCTGCCTACTCCCTTGTTCATGCCCTAAATTATACACCACCATCAAAACTTCCACACGACTTAAATCTGCATTTTGGACAGCCTCGTTGAAAACTGAGCATAACCTTTGATGACTTCCACAATTCAATCTTCCCCCTGCCTGTTTAATCCATCATTAAGCTCCACTGTGCTGTGTCGACAATACATCTTGCATTCATTCATTCTCTCCTCTCTTTGCATCACCTTTGGCTAAACCATCATCAATCACTTGGATACTACTAAGCTGGTAGCTTAACACACCAGTAACAATCCTAATAAAAATACTAGCGCAGTTAAGCAGACACAGTAAATTTCCTATTAAAAAAGATTAAATATAAGATTTATTTTATCTTAAAAATGGGAATGTAGCTTACATGAAAATGTAAATAAAGCTTAACGTGCCTGATTTACAGAGATAAATGCAATGCTCTGTATGAACCAACTCAACGTCTACATCACACTGACATCATTTTCTTTTTATGATCACTTATGAGTTAACTGATGTTACAAAAACATGTTCAGAGCAAATGGTATCTCTGTGTAGATGCTCTAAAAGCCAACATTCTATAAGAGTAAGTCTTACATTTGTAGGAAATTTTTAAATCATTTGGATTATTAATTAATATGAATGAATTCATATATCATGTAAAGTTAGATCATCTGAATTTTAATATGTGTTGTGTCCTTTAAGAGCCATATGACCTTTGGCTAGTCACTTGGCTAGTTGATGACTTCTTATGAGCAAAAAAGGAAACAATTACACCTGACTTACCTGCATCACAGGATAGTTATGGTGATCAAGTGAGTACAAATGAAATTATGTAATGACCATAATGACTTTGAGCACTAAATAATACTATGTAAACGTAAAATGTTTAGATTATTAGGAGGAAAAACTTATTACTGGCAATTGCTAAATCTTGTCTGTGTATATCAGTGAGACAATGTAAAAGTGCCCAGCCTCTGGGGTGCACACCTATGAAACTCTACCTCTAAACAGAGAACAGTGATCCAAACTCTCAAGGAATGAAGAACAACCTTTTCATAAGAACTCAAGTTGATTACAGGAGAAGCAAAAGGAAAAATATTGCAGCAGGACAAATGTGAAGCAAAATGAATAAGCCTGGAAACTGAAACACATTCCCGCTGCCAGGATAGCCTATCCTGGGGCTTTTGTGACAATAGAGTGACCCAAGGATGCTTATCTCTGAGCATCATGGTTTCTCCAGTCAGCAACAAGGACACACTGCATATGAGGTCCCCACTGAGGCCAAAGAGAAATGCGTATTTGGTGATAATTGTTCACAGTCATTTACTACTTTGAGAGGCATTGAAGACGGCAGTATAGGGAGTCATAAGGCAAGTCACTCTTTAGACTGAAATCCACATGTTACTGTACCTATACCTACACCAATACCTATACTTATATCACGTATATATCTATATTTTCAATTGTTAAAGGGCAAGGCAGAAGCTAAGACTGAGATTCAATATGTAAAAGGTAGATTTGGACGCTTTGGGTGAGGTTTGTTTCAGTGGACAAATAGTTCAAAACCGAATATACGGAGTAATGGAAAAACTTCCATAGATGATATAAGTCTCAGAGACGAACACTGAAAAAGAGTGACGAGAGATGATGGATTTAAAAATGGACTCAATTACCTAGTGATTTGATGGCCTTGAAATAGAAATCAGAGGGATGGATAAAGGAATACAGTTATTGGAGGAATCCAATTTGGTGTTTAAATGGGGGTTGAAAACCTCGGAGGAGCAGATTGCAGTTATAATTAGGGATAATGTTTCACTTCGTTTTAAAAATGAGTCATTGGAAAGAGAGAGGGAAAAAAACACTACATTTCCTTGGTCCTCTAATTAGTTCAGGAATTAGAACCCTAAAGAAAAGGCTAGGAGTATTTTAACAGGCCTTTTGGCGTCATTCCTTTATTTTTCAATCACTCTTGCAATATACAAACAATTAGTGAGTACCTCTAGTTGAAAGTCCAGGATAATGTTAGGCATGTAGTATCAAAGCACAAATTAAAGCCAAAAACTGAGAGATATTGTTCATACAACAAGTGCACAGAAAGTCCATATAAATAGAATGCCTTCACAGACCTATTTTACTAATGTTTTTATTTTTAATAAAAAAAATAATCAATTTTAACAAAAACAACACATGTATATGGTTAAAAATATTTAACATAAAATACATACACACATATGATTCTTGCCAGAATCTAAGTCCTAAGTCCTATATCTTAGAGGTAATAATTATTAATATTTTCTATATTTATTTAAAATACTTAAAAAATACTAGGATTCCACTATTCATATTTTCTGCAACTTGGCTTTTGTTTTGTTCAACAATATATGTTTGAAACTTTTCCATGTTGGCACCAAAATTTATGTAACTTTCTTTCAACTACTTAGTTTTCCATCACACGTTTGTGGCATAGTTTTTGCAATAATATGAATGAATATATAGTTTAAATTTTTTTAATATTATCACCAGCTATGCTGCAATATCCATATATGCATATCTTTCTCTTGACCCAGTTTTACTTTTGAATAAGTTCCTGAATTAGAAATTCTGGTCAAAACCATGTACATTTCCAGTGTAGACTGATGGTGCCAAATACGCATTATGTGTACATATTCACATTCCCTCATCACTACAGTACCCTCTTGCCAACACTGAATATTATAAAACTTTGCTATTTAGTCAAATGGATAAGTGATAACTTATATCTTATATAGTGTGTGTTCCTTTAAATATAAAAAAGAATGTACATTTTTCCATATTTTTAAACTTAATTTTTTTGGAGTATAGTTTCTTTACAATGTTGTGTTAGTTTCTGATGTACAGCAAAGTGAATCAGTTATTCATATACATATATCCACTCTTTTTAGATTCTTTTCCCATATAGGCCGTTACAGATCACTGAGTAGAGTTCCCTGTGCTATACAGTAGATTCTCACTAGTTATCTATTTTATATACAGTAGAGTATTCTCTTCCCACAGATTTGACTGCCTTTTCCTTGCCTCCCTCTCTCCAAATCATGAGTGTGGTGAAGGGACCCCATAGGAGGAAGCAGACCCCCCATTCCATCCGGCCATGAGGTTGCCAGGATGACTTAACACTGCATCTGTGGTTTCCTCCCAGCCACCAACCAGAGCAGTGACTACATTTTATTTTATTTAACAAATACTCAGAGAGCACTGACCCTGTGCCAGGCACTGTTCTAAGCCCTTTACAAATGTTTCCTCACCTGGTCCTCATAGCAACCCAAAAAAGAAGGTACCATCGTTAGCCACACTCCCAGAAGGGTAAACTGAGGCACTGGGCAGTTAGGAAGTAGCCCAGGTTTGCAGAGGCTATGGTTTGGAACCCAGGCTGTCGGTTCCAGTCTGTGCCCTTGGCCTCCATTCTGGTGGCCCCTTTAGAGAAGCGGTGAAATCTGACAGCTCTGAGGGGACCCACGAGGACTGGTGACAGCCAGTCCCTCCCTGCTCCCAGTCCTGCCTGAGAATCCCATTCCGGTTTCTCAAAATCTGCATACACAAAACTAATAAGCAGAAAACTCTTCTCTCCCCCAACACTTCCAATTGTGGACTCTGCCCATCTCTCACACCCTTTTGCACCACTCCCATTCTCAAAATGACCATATAATTTATCGTCCAAACAGAGTCACTTTGAGCGTGAAAAGGTCAACTGTTAATAATTACCCCAGGACCACAAGTGTGGACTGGAACTGTCCAGGTGAAGCAGGACACACAGCCACCCTCTTTCCACCACTTTGCAAAGACACAGAGTACTGGTGTGGCATTCTCTACGGCCCTTGCAGAACTGCTCACTTGGAGTGGCTGGGCCACCCTTACAGTTCTCTCCCTTATTTGGGGCACTGGGTCCTCCTGACCCTGTGTCTGTCCTGCCATTTGCCAAATAAATGTTTATTTTATTGCCAGAAGCACTGAGGGATGAAAGATGAGAGAGGATGTAAAATGGCTCCACAAAACCGAAAGCTTTGGAGGCAGGAGGCTTTGGAGGCCAAGCATTTTGGATCTGACAGATCTGAGTTCAAATCCCACTCTGTTCCCTATATACAGTGTAGGTAGCCTTGAGCAGATACTTCTCTGAGCCTGTATCCCATCTGTCAATGGGGACAATAGTGCTAATTCACAGAGCTGCTCTGAGGAGTAAGTGATGTATATAAATGTAATGTCAGTAAATCCTGCTGTTTCTCTGTGATTGGCCTCATTCTCTGGATTCTTTTTCTTTTTCTTCTTGATGTGAAATGAGTCAGAAGGTATTAATAGATTTTGCCTTTGCCATATGTATTGGGAATATGTTTTGCTGATTTACAACTTACATTTTTACTTGGTTTGATGTTTTACTATAAAGGAAATTTTAATTATTTGTGTGATTAAGTTTATAAATTTTTTTGCTTTATGAATTCTGGGTTTGCTTTCACACTCTAGAAATATAAAGAAATTTCCCCATAATTGCATGTATTGCTTTTATAGTATTATTTTTTGTTTGTTTAAATATTTGATCCATATGAAATCATTTTGACAGGTTTATTGATGAATGATTGACACATGATTGTACATATTTAAAGTGTGCAATTTGATAAGTTGAGATATGTATATACTTGTTAAATCATCACCATAATCAATATGGTGGACCTATTCATCACTCTGAAAAGTTTCCTGTTGTTCCTTTAGATTTCTCCCTCCTGCCCTGTCCCCACCCTCAGTACCCTCAGGCAATCACTAAAATCACTAATCTAATTTTTATCACTTCAGATTGGTTTGTATTTTCTAGAATTTTATAGAAACATAATTATCAGTATATACTTTTTGGCTGGCTTCTTTCACTCAACACGATTATATTGTGACTCATTCATGTGGTTGTGTGCATCAATAATTTATTCCTTTTTAACTGTTGAGTAGTATTCCATTGTTGTGGATATACAACAATTTGTTTATCCATTTACCTATTGATGGTCGTTTGAGTTTTTTCAAGTTACTAGCTATAGCAAATAAAGTTTTTATGAACATTTGTGTACAAGATTTATATGGACATATGCTTTCATTTCTCTTGGTTAAATTCCTAGGAATGAAGCAAGTAGCTTGTCTGATTAGGTATATGTTTAATCTGGGGGGGAAACTGTCAGTCTATTTTCCAGTGAGGTTGTGCCAGCTGTCATACCAGCAACAAGTGACAGTTCCAGTTGTCCACATCCTCATCCTTACTTGGTACCTTTTGTTTAAAAAAATGTTTGCCATTAGAATACGTGTGTAGAAGTATCTTATTGTAGTTGTAATTTGCATTTCCCTAATGACCAATGACACCAAGCAAGTTTTCATGTGTTTATTTGCCATCTGCTTAACTTTGGTAAAATGTCAGTTTTTGCATACTAAAAAAGTAGGATGTTTTCTTATTATTGAGTTTTGTGAGTTCTCTTTGTATTCTGGATATAAATCTTTATCAGATATATGATTGCAAATATTTTCTCAGTCTGTTTTTCATAATTTTGATGAGGTCCAATGTGTCCTTTTGATTATGGATCAGTTCTAGGTAAGAAATATTTGTTTAACCCAAGGTCACAAAGATTTTTTTCCTGTTTTATTGTATAAGTTTTAGTTTAGTATTTTTTTTTTTTTTTTTTTTTGCGGTACGCGGGCCTCTCACTGTTGTGGCCTCTCCCGTTGCGGAGCACAGGCTCCGGACGCGCAGGCTCAGAGGCCATGGCTCACGGGCCCAGCAGCTCTGTGGCATGTGGGATCCTCCCGGACCGGGGCACGAACCCGTGTCCCCTGCATCGGCAGGCGGACTCTCAACCGCAGCGCCACCAGGGAAGCCCCGATTTTCTTACTTTTAATTTTAGTTAATTATCTTTTATACTTGAATTTCTAATTGTATCTAATTTTTAACTTGCTATCTCCCCAGTCAATACTTTTAGCTTCGTATATTTAGGGTTTCCTCATATGTTTCTTGAATAAGGTGGCTATTAGCTTACCTATTATATTTGATTTTCATGCAAACAACTGGCTTTTGGATTGCTTTCTTTGCATATTTATTGATTTTGGTTTTATTCCTGTTAATTCTTTCAACACATTTTATCTTTTCTTGCTATTTATTGAATAATTAATTGTTATTTTCATCTTTTTTCTCATGCAATTTTAAGATCATGAATTTCCTCTAAGGACAATGTTGACCATAGCCCATAGGTTCTAACCTGTGGTGGTTTTTTTTTTTTTTTTCTCTATTATTATTCTGTAAATACTTTGACCAAAATTTTGACCAAGATGGCTTTTAGTTTGTTTTTTTCTATTACCAGATGTTTCCAAATCTCTTCCTTCTAAATGTTCTTTGTGCATTTTCTGGCATTAGTGACTAGTTAAGCACATTTTTTAAAAAGCAGAATTTTAAAACTAATTTTTTTTTTTTTTTTTTTTTTTTTGGTATGCGGGCCTTCCCCTGTTGTGGCCTCTCCCGTTGCGGAGCACAGGCTCCGGACGCGCAGGCTCAGCGGCCATGGCTCACGGGCCCAGACGCTCCGCGGCACGTGGGATCCTCCCATACCGGGGCGCGAATCCGTTTCCCCTGCATCGGCAGGCGGACGCGCAACCACCGCGCCACCAGGGAAGCCCTAAAACTAATTTTAAGACCCCCAAGAGTTAAACTCTTTTCAGTTCTGAATAGTAAAGCAATAAAATTAATATGTACTATTATAAATATTCTCAGAACTCTAAACCATCTCTTTTTGTGTGTGTGTGTGTGTGTGTGTGTGCGTGTGTGTGTGTGTGTGGTACGCGGGGCTCTCACTGTTGTGGCCTCTCCCGTTGCGGAGCACAGGCTCCGGACGCACAGGCTCAGCGGCCATGGCTCACGGGCCCAGCCGCTCCGCGGCATGTGGGATCCTCCCAGACCGGGGCACGAACCCGTGTCCCCTGCATC
>NC_041221.1:55289443-55302404 GCF_002837175.3 Physeter macrocephalus
GCGGCATGTGGGATCTTCCCGGACCGGGGCACGAACCCGCGTCCCCTACATCGGCAGGTGGACTCTCAACAACTGCGCCACCAGGGAAGCCCTAAACCATCTCTTTTTAAAATTTTTATTGACTACCCATTTGCCAATGGTTCTATTTCAAAGGTAGAATAGTTTAATAAATTTATATATACATATATAATACATATAAAATACAATATATTTCATTGATTTTAAGATAAACTTTTTTTAAACATTGAAACCTCTCTGAAATTGTGAAGCACAGTTTAATAGGCAGATTTTCCTTAGTGATGAGTAAAATAACAGTGTATCTTTCCATTTATAGCATCACAGTTTCAATGAAATATGATATTAGTATATCAGAAACAGGTATAATCTGAGATATAATCTTACATTAAAATTAAGCTCATTAAGTAAAAATCATATATTATTCATTACCTTTTTGCCCCTAATATTGGGGACTATTTTGCTGAGAACTTTTACTTTATGGAATTATATTTTGAGCATGTAATTTAATCAAACTATTTCTGAATTCTTGAAATAAGGAGATAGTATATTATACTAGAAAGAGTACTGTACTGGGAGTTAGGATACATTATTCGTATGATCTTGGACATCTTCTTATACAAATGGAAGATTGTGAGACTGGACTAGGTAAACATATCATCCTGTAGCTCTATGAATTCTAATAGTATGTGAATCCATTGGTTCTAGGAAGCATAGGTTAACCTCACTGTTCCAATTAATGAAGTAGGTTATGGACACATTAGAAAGTGAGGTTTAAAATCTGTACTTGCTATTTCAGCCCCTCTAGTAATCAGGGTTTAGAAATTAAGGGAACGCCAGGGTAAGTGGCCTGTGTAAAATAGGTGGAAAACCTTTTCTGTGAGTTTAGAGATTCTCTAATCTGAAAACAGAAAACAGCTTCTTCCAAACCATTATCAGCACATTCTGCTTGGAGCCAAAGTTGGCATTAAAATGGGCACTCAACCCACTCTTTGATCAGTGTTAGCTGTGTAACATGTTTGGTTATCTCACTTTGAATCTTTTTTTCTCCATAGATCAGAAGTATCAGCTTACAAATCTTACTTATGGCAATTGAACAAAGCATAGTGACTCAAGGGAAAAAGAATTACATAAACAGGAGCCAAGTCATTGGAGATTTGGGCACTAGAGAAAAGCTGCACCAGCAGATCCCCTGCTAATGGTGAATAAATCCTTGAAAGTTGTGGTTCAGTTGTAAAACCTCTTCTGCCCAATCCCCCTCTGCAAACTTTATGAAGTCTTCGAAGAGCAAGGATTTACCAAGATAGAGAGTTATTAGGAAGTCAGCACTTTCTTCTTTTGAGTTTGGAAAAATTTAGAACTCAATTTTTTCTGAGGGTTTCACTCTGAGTTTTTTATTTCAGTTATTGAATTATTAAATGATTCTTTTCTTTATTTTTAGTTTCTGGTGATTCCTTTATCCAGAAATAACAATAGAACTTTATCATAAGAATATTGGTTGCATTGAAGAATTTGGTAACAAGATGGGGCCACTGTGGACCCCGTTTAAACATTTTTGTCACCTCATTTCAAATCAGTGATTTTTTAATTCCATATCTAATTCAAGCAAGCCACCAGGATAGGCAAAGACTGCAGTAATGCATGAGACATAAACACTGCCCTCAGGGTGATTAAAAGGCAAGTGCCCAAATAAACAGAGCACATGGCAGAAAAAGAGTTGTGCCTTAAGAGTAATTTAACACCCTACATGGGTCCTGATAATTCTGTCTAACATAAATCATAGCAATGTTTTCTTAGGGCAGTCTCCCAAGGCAATAGAAATAAAAGCAAAATTAAACAAATGGGACCTAATCAAACTTATAAGCTTCTGCACAGCAAAAGAAACCATAAACAAAATGAAAAGACAACCTACAGAATGGGAGAAAATATTTACAAACGATGAGACCGACAAGGGATTAATCTTCAAAATATACAAACAGCTCATACACCTCAGTAACAAAAAGAGCAAACAACCAAATCAAAAAATGGGCAGAAGACCTAAATAGACATTTCTCCAAAGAAGACATACAGATGGCCACTAGGTACATGAAAAGATGCTTAACATCGCTAATCATTAGAGAAATGCAAATCAAAACTACAATGAGATATCAGCTCACACCGATCAGAATGGCCATCATTAAAAAGACCATGAACAATAAATGCTGGAGAGGGTGTGGAGAAAAGGGAACCTCCCTACACTATTGGTGGGAATGTAAATTGGTGCAGCCTCCGTGGAAAACAGTATGAAGTTTCCTTAAAAAAACTAAAAATAGAGTTACCATATGATCCAGCAATCCCACTCCTGGGCATATATCTGGAGAAAACTCTAATTCAAAAAGATAAGTGAGGACTTCCCTGGTTGCGCAGTGGTTAAGAATCTGCCTGACAATGCAGGGTACATGGGTTCAAGCCCCGGTCTGGGAAGATCCCACATGCTTCAGAGCAACTAAGCCCGTGAGACACAACTACTGAGCCAACGTGCCACGACTACTGAAGCCTGTGCACCTAGAGCCCATGCTCCTCAACAAGAGAAGCCACCGCAATAATAAGCCCACGCACCGCAATGAAGAGTAGCCCCCATTCACCACAACTAGAGAAAGCCCGCACACGGCAATGAAGACCCAATGCAGCCAAAAAAAAAAAAAAAAAAAAAATTGAACATCAGAGTTCATAGCAGCACTATTTACAATAGCCAAGACATGGAAGCAACCTAAATGTCCATTGACGGATGGATAAAGAAGGTGTGGTGTGTGTGTACACACACACAAAATGGAATACTACCCAGCCATAAAAATGAATGAAATAATGCCATTTGCAGCAACATGGATGGACCTAGAGATTATCATACTAAGTGAAGTCAGTCAGACAGAGAAAGACAAATATCATATGATATCACTTATATGTGGAATCTAAAATATGATGCAAATGAATTTATTTACAAAACAGAAACAGACTCACAGACATAGAAAACAAACTTATGGTTACCAAAGGGGAAAGGGGGAGGAGGAGTGAAAAATTAAGAGGTTGGGCTCACCAAACACAAACTACTATATATAAAATAGATAAACAGCAAGGTAGGTCCTACTGTACAGTACAGGGAACTATATTTGATATCTTGGAATAACCTATAAGGGAAAAGAATCTGAAAAAATATATGTATATATGTATGTATAACTGAATCATTTTGCTGTACACCTGAAACAAACACAACACTGTAAACCAACAATACTTCAATAATAAAAATAAAATAAAATAAAATAAAATGTGGCATTTGTATGGTACCTGTAGTTGACACTATTGGTGCTCTGTCCAGATCCCTGAATACTTGTGACAGTGTCTTTGTGCTTCTCTCCCACTTTCTGTCTTTTTTGGCTTCCTTAACCTGTGCAAGTTCATAGGATTTATGTTTGCCCCCTCCTTGCCCAGTACTTTGCCAATGACTGGTGGAGGAGAAAAAAAGTTCTCAATTGAGGACAAACTCTGAGGTGTAATTTACATTCCAGAGCTCCCCTGTGGGATCAGACTGAGGCTGAGACTTTTTCTAAGATTGCATGTTGCCTGACTTCATCCCCTTCCTCCAGTTGCTTAGTGGTTTCTCTCGGGAGCAGAGTGCTTCCTCAGTAAACCCCTGACCATGAATTCTTGTTTCAAGTTCTGTTCCTGGGAAAACCAACACTTAAGAAAAGGCATAAAGAATTTCAATTGAATCAGTAAGTAAAACACCCAACAAACAGAAGTCTAGGATCAGATGGCTTCACAGGTGAATTCTACCAAAAATTTAGAGAAGAGTTAACACCTATCCCTCTCAAATATTCCAAAAAATTGCAGAGGAAGAAACACTTCCAAACTCGTTCTATTAGGCCAGCATCACCCTGATACTAAAACCAGACAAAGATATCACAGAAAAAAGAAAACTACAGGCCAATATCACTGATGAACATAGATGCAAAAATCCTCAACAAAATACTAGCAAACCAAATCCAACAATACATTAAAAAGATCATACACCATAATCAGGTGGGATACTATAAAACTCCTAGAGGAAAACACAGGCAGAACACTCTTTGACAGAAACTGAAGCAATATTTTTTGGGGTCTGTCTCTTAAATTAAAGGAAATAAAAGCAAAAATAAACAAATGGGACCCAATTAAACTTAAAAGCTTCTGCACAACAAAGGAAACCATCGACAAAATGAAAAGACAACCTACTGAATGGGAGAAAATATTTTCAAGTGATATCACAATAGGGGATTAATATCCAACATATATAAACAGCTCATACAACTCAACATCAAAAAATCAAACAACCCTGGGCTTCCCTGGTGGCGCAGTGGTTGCGCGTCCGCCTGCCGATGCAGGGGAACCGGGTTCGCGCCCCGGTCTGGGAAGATCCCACGTGCCGCGGAGCGGCTGGGCCCTTACCACCAAAAAAAAAAAAAAAAAAAAAAAAAAAAAAAAATCAAACAACCCGATTAAAAAATGGGCAGAAGAACTGTATAGACATTTTTTCCAAAGAGGATATGCAGATGGCCAATAGGCACGTGAAAAGATTCCCAACATCGCTAACCATCAGGGAAATGCAAATCAAAATCACAGTGAGATATCATCTCACACCTGTCAGACTGGCTATCATCAAAAAGAACACAAATAACAAATGTTGGCAAGGATGTGGAGAAAAGGGAACCCTCCTACACTGTTGATAGGAATGTAAATTGGTGCAGCCACTGTGGAAAACAGTATGGAGGTTTCTCAAAAAACTAAAAATAGAACTACCATATGACCCAGCAATTCCACTCGAGTATATATCCAAAAAAAAAGAAAACAACCACCTCACAACACTAATTCAAAAAGATACATGTACCCTAATATTCCTAGCAACATTATTCACAATTGCCAAGATATGGAAGCAACCTAACTGTCCATCAGCAGACGAATGGATAAAAGAAGATGGAATACACACAATGGAATAATACTCAGCTATAAAAAAGAACAAAATTTTGCCATTTGCAACAACTTGGATGGACTTGGAGGGCGTTATGCTAAGTGAAATAAGTCAGACAGAGAAAGACAAATACTGTATGATATCACTTATATGTGGAACCTAAAAAATACAACAAACTAGTGAATATAACAGAAAAAGAGGCAGACTCACAGATATGGAGAACAAACTGGTGGGTTACCATGGGGAGAGGGGGGAAGGGACAATATAGGGGTGCAGGAGTGGGAGGTACAAACTATTGGATGTTGGATAAGCTCAAGGATGTATTGTACAACACCGGGATACAGTATTTTTTAAATACCTATATGGAAAGTACCATTTAAAATTGTGTTAAAAATTTTAAAAAATTTAAATAAATGCAAGGGGGGGGGAAGAAAAAAAGAATTTCAGATACAGACAGGAGAAAGAAGTTTCTAGGGAGAATAAGGTTATGGTTTATTTGAAAAGGTGTGAATAGTCCAGTTTGGTTTGGGGCAGAATAGTGGGGGAGAAAACTGGTAGGTCATTATGGACCATTATGAGACCATCAGAGGATCTTGAAAGCCAGATTAAGAAAATGAACATGTTTGTTATAAACTGGCCTTATTAAAAACAAACAAACAAACAAAATAAAACAAAGAATCCACAGCACAAATCCCAAGGATAATAGAGCACTCATGACTTGAAGGGATTAATAGCCAAACATATCATATGAATAAATACACACTTCATTAATATCAGTGAAATAAAGTCTATTCAAGCCAAGATCATTAATTATAAACTGCGTTTGTTTCTAACAATGCCACAGCTGATCGCAGCCACTTGCATCAGTCAGGATGCAGACTTTTTAAAATTGACTCCTCTGAATGGCTTGGGTATATTCTCTTTGTCTGTGGCTTGTGACTTAAAGTTGAAACTTTCCTTTTAGGATTTGAACCAGTACAAATACTGTATGATATCACTTATATGTGGAACCTAAAAAATACAACAAACTAGTGAATATAACAAAAAAAGAGGCAGACTCACAGATATGGAGAACAAACTGGTGGGTTACCATGGGGAGAGGGGGGAAGGGACAATATAGGGGTGCAGGAGTGGGAGGTACAAACTATTGGATGTTGGATAAGCTCAAGGATGTATTGTACAACACCGGGATACAGTATTTTTTAAATACCTATATGGAAAGTACCATTTAAAATTGTGTTAAAAATTTTAAAAAATTTAAATAAATGCAAGGGGGGGGGAAGAAAAAAAGAATTTCAGATACAGACAGGAGAAAGAAGTTTCTAGGGAGAATAAGGTTATGGTTTATTTGAAAAGGTGTGAATAGTCCAGTTTGGTTTGGGGCAGAATAGTGGGGGAGAAAACTGGTAGGTCATTATGGACCATTATGAGACCATCAGAGGATCTTGAAAGCCAGATTAAGAAAATGAACATGTTTGTTATAAACTGGCCTTATTAAAAACAAACAAACAAACAAAATAAAACAAAGAATCCACAGCACAAATCCCAAGGATAATAGAGCACTCATGACTTGAAGGGATTAATAGCCAAACATATCATATGAATAAATACACACTTCATTAATATCAGTGAAATAAAGTCTATTCAAGCCAAGATCATTAATTATAAACTGCGTTTGTTTCTAACAATGCCACAGCTGATCGCAGCCACTTGCATCAGTCAGGATGCAGACTTTTTAAAATTGACTCCTCTGAATGGCTTGGGTATATTCTCTTTGTCTGTGGCTTGTGACTTAAAGTTGAAACTTTCCTTTTAGGATTTGAACCAGTGATTTTAGTGATTTTTTTTTTAATGGAATGTTGGAACTCTCTACCCCTCCCTTGTTCTGGTATTTTCCACAAGGATGTATCCTTCAGCCATTTCCAATACCACTAAAAATAAAGGTCATTACCTTCAATTGCATCCTCATTAAGCAGATTTACTGTTTTCTCTGAGTTTTTTTTTTTTAATGGTTACATTATCACTAAAATTTTCCCTTTATAACATGACTTTGAGACCTGGTATTTCAAAAATGGCTTTGATCAAATGCACACTCTACAAGTTATTACAAACATGGAGTGATAATATGTATTCCTTTATCAGGGAGATGTCTGCGATTCAAAGTAAATCCTAAAAATGCCAGGTTTGAGGAGGGAACAAGAATATAGGTTAGATCTTCTAATGTTACTACCTGGCAAGATAAATGAGTTTACATAATAATAACAACAACAGTAATACGTTCTGTATTCATCAGTAACATTACATGACACCTGAATTTAGAATTTTGGAAATCAAGCCTCTTAGAATCGTTGGAAGCTGATGAGACTAATACAAATTACTGATGAAGGATAATGTAGACAGGAAGAATATAATATTTATATTGGACAGATTTTTCTATGTATTCCCCACCCCCTCTTTCAGTTTCAGTACTTCAAAGAATCTCAACGAAAATTTAAAAAGCTTGTGTCCAGTAATGAACTTCAGATCTTGTACCTGGTACAGGAGTAGGTTTGTTGTGGCTACCACACACTGTGATTTATATTAGAAGAGAATTAGGTTTTTAGTGCTTAAAAAATAAATGGTTTATTGTCCTTTAGCTGTAGTTCAACTACAAATTCTATAGGAATCTTTCTCTTTTCCTGATACTGGGAGAGTCACACATTCTCTGTGTCCTTATAAATATTTGATTTTACAATTCACACTTTGTGTTAAGTAAGCATTTATTTGCTTCTGTCCACAATGGCACTGTGACTCATTCACTGCTGAGTTCCCAGTGACCTGCAGAGTAGATGGAACATGGTAAGTCTGAAGTCTGCAGTATAGTAAATAGAGGTAAATAATATTGTACCCATGTTTCTTGAGTTAAGGATATGATATGTCAATGGATACATTATTATTCTGTATATGGGAATTAAAATTATCAAATTACAAAATAGACATGACAGTGCAATCATTCTTAGAACAGTCCATTGACTACATTTTCCACAGGTTTTTGCAATATGGGGGAACAAAATTAATTTAAAGGGCTAATGTTTAAGCAGAAGCTTCCATTACATGTTCACATGGGCATCCATACATACCCTTTGGCATCTGAAAATTCATTAACAGAGAAAAGCTATTTTTATTTTTCAGAAACACAAAAGATTCAACTCAGAAATATGGCCCAGTCTTTGAGAGAATGACAAGGAAATGGACAAGAAGAATTTGACTCTATAAAATAGTTTTTAAGTTGTATGAGAACTTTTGCCACGGAGGTTAAGAGCCATGAAAAAAAAATCTCTTTTCTAACCTTAACTTTTGTGCTTCCACCACACAACCACCTTTCCATTCTATCCAGCTTTCTCTCATCTCAGAAAAAGGAATGCATTTCTTTGCTGAAGCTAGTTCTTCTATTTCTACCTCAATAGGTTAGTGTTCATTGACCCCCCTGTCATTCCTTTTGCCTCCCTCTTTATATCAGGCTTTTTTTAACTCATAAAAATTACTTTCCCCCTTCTCTTTTTTGTCCAGTGCATTTAGATCTTTGTTACTATAATTAAAAATAAAATCCAATAGCCCCTGGAAATTCATGAAAAATGTTCAACTGTCCTTATAATTTTATTTTTGTTATTTAAAAATTTTTATTTATTTATTTTTATTGCAGTATAGTTCATTTACAATGTTGTGTTAGTTTCAGGTATACAGCAAAGTGATTCAGTTATACATACATATAGATCTATTTAGATTCTTTTCCCTTATAGGTTATTACAAAATACTAAGTAGAATTCCCTGTGCTATACAGTAGGTCTTGTTGGTTATCTATTTTATATATAGTAGTGTGTATATGTTAATCCCAAACTCCCAATTTATCCCTCCCCCACTTTCCCCTTTGGTAACCACAAGTTTGTTTTCTATCTCTGCACATCTGTTTCTGTTTTGTATATAGGTTCATTTGTATCATTTTTTTCTTAGATTCCATATAATTATAAGTACAAAGTAAAATGATACAAGTTCATGCCTATCAGATCATCAAAACTTAAAAAGTTTGGCAACACAAAAATTTGATAAGGGATGGGTCAACAGGCTGTCTCAGTGAGACTGGAAATCAGTACAATCTCTGTGGATAAAAATTTGGTAATATCTATACAAATTTAAAATGCAACTGTAAGTCTAGGATTTTCCCACAAAAATACATACTATCAGGTTCATTGTCATGGTTTGCAAAAGTAATTTTAAAAAAGTATCAAAAAGTAAATGTCCAGTTGCAAGGAATTAACTAAATATCTTACTGTCATACATATAAGAGCCTGGTATGAAGCTGTTCAGAAAAGTAAGTGGTATGTGGAATACTGTCCAAAATATTTGTAGTTTTATTTTTTAAAATCGAGGTACGTAAATATGTACAAATACACACACATATCACTTACACATGTATAGAATTCTAAAGAATACATAAAAATTATTACCAGAGATTACTTTTTAGAAGTTAAACTGGAGGTGCCAAAATATTTTATTTTTCATAGGCTACCTCTTAGTATTATGGTTTAAATGTTTTGCTATGTTACTTTCATAATTAAAAGAAATTTATTTATATAGCTGATGGGGTGGAGTTTGAACTAAAACAAAAATCTCATCATTTAAATTCAGGCTGTCACTTTTAGCCTTGATATTTTTAATTACTCTGTTCATTGTGTAAAATAAAAATAACATCAAAATTGAAATGATGCCTTCTTTCTCCCCAATGTGTCTAGATGCCATTACCTAGAAGCAGTCTTCGTTAATATTTTGGTACCCTTTCTTCCAGCTCTCTGTCCATCTCTCCTTGCTCTTGCCTGGGCTTCCCACTGTCCCTAAGGAGGGTGATGCATTTTTGGTAGGGGCACTGGTTCTGGAGTCATTGCAGCCCTGACAATGTGACTCTGGTCAACTTATGTAATTTCATGGTGCCTCTGTTTTCTCTTATGTTTAATGGAACCTATTAATGTTGTTGTGGAAAAGGGAAAATCCATGCATATCACAATGATATCTAGGACATAGTAAGTGCTCATTAGAGGTGGTTATTATCCCCATATTCAGGGCATTCTTTCCTATTTTTCCTCTCCACATTCTACAGTTCTCTAGGCTCTCCATCCATCATTAAAGTGCTTATCCCTTTGACCTTGCCACACCTTCCATTTTTATCCTCTCATTTTCCCTCTGCTACCACACCTTGAGTCTAGGTTGCCTTCTACATGGCTACTTCCTTTAACTACCACTCTGCCCTTTATCCTTCACCATCTAGCTTTTGGTGCATTATTCTGCTAAAACTGTCCCATAAACACTTGCTGAAGGCTCAATGTAGGCACTAAATAAAATGACAATTCCTTAGCGCTGTGCAACCTTTTCATGGCATTTCAAGCATTCTTGTTGATCTTTCACCCCTTCCCTTGGTTTTCTTGACAGTTTTCTTGGTACCCTTCCAACAAAACCTCTCTGACTGTCTTCTGCTTTCCTCTAAATGTGGCAGTCCATGTGCTTCTTTGACCATTTTGTTTTTTCTTTTACATTTTATCCATTGGCAAGAGCATTCAATCTAAGGCTTGAGCTTTCAAGGCTTTGAGGATTACTCCCAGATCTTTTTATCCCATCATGTGATTTCCATAGTCCCCATCCTACATTTCCAAATGACTATGTTGCATTTCCAGTAGAGATGGTTGTCAAACTTCCACCAAGCTTCATTCTTCTTCCTCCACCTCCACCTGGGTTCTCTATTTTTTGCAAAGAAAAGCCATCTTTCTCTGTCACTTAGGATTAAATTTATAGTTGTTATTAATTCTATTCTCTCCCTTATCCCCACATCCAACAGGTTGCTAACAACCATCAATTTTACTCTTTTTTTTTTAACATCTTTATTGGAGTATAATTGCTTTACAATGTTGCATTAGTTGCTGCTGTATAACAAAGTGAATCAGCTATATGTATACATACATCCCCATATCTCCTCCCTCTTGCATCTCCCTCCCACCCTCCCTATCCCACCCCTCTAGGTGGACACAAAGCACCGAGCTGATCTCCCTGTGCTATGCAGCTGCTTCCCACTAGCTATTTTACATTTGGTAGTATATCTATGTCCATGCCACTCTCTCACTTCATCCCAGCTCAATTTCAATCTTTAAACTGGTTCCAAGCTGCTCTCAGTTCTTTGGCCATGATCTAAGTTGAGGTCTTTATGACTTTTTCACCCTCCTGCTTGAAAAGACTTTGAACCGGCTTCTATGCTTTAACCTCTTCCCCCTTTTAAACCTTCCTAAATAGTACTTTTGAATGAATTTCTTATCCCCCAGTTTTGGTCAATATTATTAAACTATTTTTGATGCTTTCTTCACTTCTTATCCATCTCCACTGAGGCAGTTTTAGTATAATAATAATAATAATTATTATTATTATTTTGTGGTACACGGGCCTCTCACTGTTGTGGCCTCTCCCATCGTGGAGCACAGGCTCCGGACGCACAGGCTCGGCGGCCATGGCTCACGGGCCCAGCCGCTCCGCGGTATGTGGGATCTTCCCGTAACCGGGGCACGAACCCGTATTCCCTGCATTGGCAGGCGGATTCTCAACCGCTGTGCCACCAGGGAAGCCTAGTATAATTATGAAGGACATGGTCTTTGAAATCAGTTTCCCTGAATGTGAATTCTAGCTCTACCACTTACTAGCTGAGTGAACTTGGGAAAATTACTTAATCTTTCTGTGCTTTTGTTTTCTCATCTGTAAAATGAGGATAATAATGATCCCTATATCATAGGGTTGTCAGGATGAAAAAAGATAATACCTATTATAAATTTTGTGTGGACAAAAACAACATCCATCATTGAGATTAATTGATGAACATGTGTGAGGTCAACTAATCTTTACAGTGCCCCGGAAGAACTTGAAAGTACAAAATTTGGTTTACTGACATTTCACAATTTCAAGCTTTGCTGAGAAAGGTAAATGTGGAAAACCCTATTAAAAATTACATATGTAAAGATGTGGCTTCAACATCACCTGTCTCTATCTGCTTCCCTTTCTCCTTATTGATTTAGTTCCCGTCCTTTTTTCTTCTCCCTTGTTCCTGTTCTTCTTTGGATTCCATACTCTTTCAATTCTAAAGATAACTTCAATGCAAGTGCCTTGTATATCCATGTTTCTAAAAATTCAGAATCAAGTTTCTAAGCACATGTGCACAGTTCAATACATCTCTAACTGAACCCATCATCCCAAACCTGAAACAATCCATTCCCTTTGCTCAGACTCCAAATATCTGAGTCATCATCAACTCTTCTCTCTTCCTTCCTTTCCTATCTATTCAGTGAGCAAATCCTACTCCTACTACCTCTTCCATATTCTTTATTTCTTTTTCTGCTTCTCTATCCTACCAACTCTGTTTTTGTTGGTGTTCTCCTTACCAGCGACTGTGAGTATTTCAACAATCTCCTACTGTGGAAGAACAGTCTTCCACACTGACAACAGGACTATTTTACTAATGTTAGCTGTGGATTTGTCATACATGGCCTTTATTATGTTGAGGAAAGTCCCCTGTATGCCTATTTTCTGGAGAGTTTTTATCATAAATTGGTATTGAATTTTGTCACAAGCTTTTCTGTATCTATTGAGATTATCATATGGTTTTTATCCTTCAATTTGTTAATATGGTGTTATCACACTGATTGATTTGCGTATGTTGAAGAATCCTTGCATTCCTGGGATACACCCCACTTGATCATGGTGTATGATCCTTTTAACGTGCTGCTGGATTCTGTTTGCTAGTATTATGTTGAGGATTTTGGCATCTATGTTCATCAGTGATATTGGCCTGTAGTTTTCTTTTTTTGTGACATCGTTGTCTGGTTTTGGTATCAGGGTGATGGTGGCCTGGTAGAATGAGTTTGGGAGTGTTCCGCCCTCTGCTATATTTTGGAAGAGTTT
>NC_041221.1:55302476-55345258 GCF_002837175.3 Physeter macrocephalus
TTCTTTTTCATTTATTTCTGATCTGATCTTTATGATTTCTTTCCTTCTGCTAAGTTTGGCTTTTTAAAAATTCTTCTTTCTCTAATTATTTTAGATGTAAGGTTAGGTTGTTTATTTGAGACGTTTCTTCTTTCTTGAGGTAGGATTGTATTGCTATAAACTTCCCTCTTAGAACTGCTTTTGCTGCATCCCATAGGTTTTGGGTCATCGTCTTTTTATTGTCACTTGTTTCTGGGTGTTTTTTGATTTCCTCTTTGATTTCTTCAGTGATCTCTTGTTTATTTAGTAGCGTACTGTTTAGCCTCCATGCGTTTGTATTTTTTTACAGTTTTTTTCCGGTACTTGATATCTAGTCTCATAGTGTTGCGGTCGGAAAAGATAGTTGATACGGTTTCAGTTTTCGTAAATTTACCAAGGCTTGATTTGTGACCCAAGATAAGATCTATCCTGGGGAATGTTCCATGAGCACTTGCGAAGAAAGTGTATTCTGTTGTTTTGGGATGGGATGTCCTATAAATGTCAATTAAGTCCATCTTGTTTAATGTATCATTTAAAGCTTGTGTTTCCTTGTTTATTTTCATTTTGGTTGATCTGTTCATTGGTGAAAGTGGGGTATTAAAGTCCTCTAGTATTATCGTGTTACTGTTGATTTCCCCTATTATGGCTGTTAGCATTTGCCTTATGTATTGAGCTGCTCCTCTTTTGGGTGCATAAATATTTACAATTGTTTTATCTTCTTCTTGGATTGATCCCTTGATCATTATGTATTATCAATGTGTATGTTCCTATTACCATTTTCTTAATTATTTTGGTTTTGTTATTGTAGGTCTGTTCCTTCTCTTGTGTCTCCTGCCTAGAGAAGTTTCTTTAACATTTGTTGTAGAGCTGGTTTGGTGGTGCTGAATTATCTTAGCTTTTACTTGTGTAAAGCTTTTGATTTCTCCGTCGAATCTGAATTGAGATCCATGCTTGGTAAAGTAATCTTGGTTGTAGTTTTTCCCCTTTCACCACTTTAAATATGTCCTGCCACTCCCTTCTGGCTTGCAGAGTTTCTGCTGAAAGGTCAGCTGTTAACCTTATGGGGATTCCCTTGTATGTTTTTTGTTGCTTTTCCTTGCTGCTTTTAATATTTTTTCTTTGTATTTAATTTTTGATAGTTTGATTAATATGTGTCTTGTCATGTTTCTCCTTGGATTCTCCTTGACTATTCTCCTTGACTATTTCCTTTCCCATATTAAGGAAGTTTTCAACTATAATCTCTTCAAATATTTTCTCAGTCCCTTTCTTTTTGTCTTCTTCTTCTGGGACCCCTTTAATTCGAATGTTGTTGCCTTTAATGTTGTCCCAGAGGTGTCTGAGACTTTCCTCAGCTCTTTTCATTCTTTTTTCTTTATTCTGCTCTGTGGTAGTTATTTCCACTATTTTATCCTCCAGGCTACTTTTCCGTTCTTCTGCCTCAGTTATTCTGCTACTGATTCCTTCTAGAGTATTTTTCATTTCATTTATTACTTTTCCGTTCTTCTGCCTCAGTTATTCTGCTACTGATTCCTTCTAGAGAATTTTTAATTTCATGTATTGTGTTGTTCATCATTGTTTGTTTGCTCTTTAGTTCTTCTAGGTCCTTGTTAAACGTTTCTCGTATTTTCTCCATTCTATTTTCAAGATTTTGGGTCATCTTTACTATCATTACTCTGATTTCTTTTTCAGGTAGACTGTCTATTTCCTCTCCATTTGTTTGGTCTGGTGGGTTTTTGCCTTACTCCTTCATCTGCTGTGTATTTCTCTGTCTTGTCATTTTGCTTAACTTACTGTGTTTGGTTCTCTTTTTTGCAGGCTGCAAGTTCGTAGTTCCCATTGTATTTGGTGTCTGCCCCCAGTGGGTAATGTTGGTTCCGTGAGTTGTGTAGGCTTCCTGTTCGAGAGGACTGGTGCCTGTGTCCTTGGGGATGAGCCTGGATTTTGTCTTTCTGGTAGCAGGACCATGTCCATTGGTGTGTTTTGGGGTGTCTGTGAACGTCTTATGGTTTTAGTCAACCTCTCTGCTAATGAGTGGAGTTGTGTTCCTGCCTTGCTAGTTGTTTGGCATGGGGTGTCCAGCCCTGGAGCTTGCTGGTCTTTGAGTGGAGCTGGGTCTTAGCATTGAGATGGAGATCTCTCGGGGAGCTCTTGCCGATTGATATTATGTGGGGCCGGAAGGTCTCTGGTGGTCCAATGTCCTGTAAGTCGGCTCTCCCACCTCAGAGGCTCAGGCCTGACACCAGGCTGCAGCACAAAGACCCTGTCATCCACACGACTAGGTATGTAGGGTGTTTCTTGCCTTTTGCGAAGTCTGAGGTCTACGACCAGCATTCAGTAGGTGTTCTGTAGGAGTTGTTCCACATGTAGATGTATTTTTGTTGTACTTGTGGTGAAGAAGGTGATCTCCACATCTTCTTCCTCCGCCATCTTGATGGTCCTCCTCCAGTTCCTTTTTGAATCCTCTAGAGTGCCTAGCACAGCACTTTGCATATGGTAGAGTTTCCATAAATGTTCACTGCATAAGTGAGTGATAAACACATAAGTGAAGGAAATCTTAGAATGTGAAAGATATTGAAAATGACCAAAAGAAATTTAGGAAAAATAAAAGGAATTAATATGATCATAAACTTATTATCTGAAGTAGTAATATCTGCAGAAAGTATAAACTAAATAGATACTAAAATGAGTTGTTAATCCCTTGTAAAAGAAAGTGAATGAATCTAAACTTTAAATATGAGTTTAAGAAGGTCAAAGTACCCTCCTGTAATCTAAAGATGATTGAGCTGGAAAGGTAGAAACATTTTCAGAATCTCTAGAGTAGAATATGTTTCAAGGCTTGAGAAATACACTTTTCTTTGTTAAAATACCCTTGAGATAAACCCATTACATTAGAAATAATTTACTCTTAATTTACTTCATAACCATCCACCATAGTTATTTCTGGTATACAGAAGTATCAGTTATAATTCAGTTGCAAAATTAAACTGGAAGAAAAAGCCATCTGTTGCTTTAAAATATTTGCCTTTGAATGGAGCCATAAAGAACCAGAAGAACACTCATTTACTAAAAAAGGAAGAGTCATAGAATAAAATTGCTAAATTTCAGCAAATAAATTTTAAAATAGCATATCAGTGTACCTACAAAAACAAACTGGAAAACAATGCAACATATATGACAGTCAAATAGTCAAATATGTTATTACAATTTCTTTTGTAAAAAAGTTATTACAAATTAGTTTTTAAAAGATATACACCCCAACTTAAAAATGGGCAAATGACATGAGAAGAGGTCTGATAAATGAAGAATGACTAATGAATATCCAAAGATATTTATAAAGAATATCCAAAAGATATTCATTTAGACAAACATGAACATTTGCTTTCTATCAAAAATTATATATAAATACCTCTTGTCAGATTATACATATTAATAACCTAGTACTGCTGAGGTTGCAGTAAAAATGATTATTGTATATGCCACTGCAGGATGTACAGATTGATATAATTTACTTGAAATAATTTGTTAACATGGATTTTTAAATTGTACCTTTTAATTCATTTATTCAACAAATATTTCTTGATCATCAGGCATTGTTTGTAGGTACTGAGGATAAAGAACAAACAAACTATAAACTATCAAATAGATATAATGTCATGGAAGGAGTAAGAAATGTTTGAAGAAAAGTAAAACAGAATAAGGGAATAGATAGTACCTTGGGATGCTCTCTGACTTATGGAAGTTAGGGAGTGCCCCATTGCGATAGGTACCATTTGAACATAGAATTGAATGAAGGGAAGGAGTGAGCCATGGGGCTATCTGGAAGGAGAGTATTGCAGACAAAGGGAGCAAGAACAAAGACCCTGAGTGTGTTTGGGACCAGGAAGTTCATGTATCAAGTGTCCAGGGCACAGTGGCAGGAGATGAGGGCGGGCAGGTGGCCAGGACCCAGATCTGATAGGATCTTATCCTAGGCAGTGTTAAAGACATCAACTTTTCTGGGTATAATGAGAAGCCACTGGGATGTTTACCTATGAGAGTAATATAATGTGATTCCTTTTTTTATAGGTTGCTGTCTGGAAAATAGACTACAGAGGGATCAGGGCAAGGATGGATGCAGGGTCAGGGAGACTATTACCCAATAATATTTTAGGACTCAGAATCCCTTGGAATCTGTATTTTAAATGCACTGTCAGTTTTCTGATTGATTTACTGGGGTTTTTTAAAAATAAGTTTTCCTCTGTTCTGATCATTTTATTTTAATTAAAAACAGGTATGCCCACTGTCCCTTCTGCTGCATCCTACTACATCTGGAATTGTGCTTTAGAGCACTTTGAGTTTTTTAATAAATTTTTCTAGGAAAAATTTTCTGGGAAAGTCTTTAGCCTAATTCCTGCAATAAGTGATAATATTTCTCAACAGAATTTTGCATATGAGGCAGACAAGGCCCAAGAGTTTAAGAGTCTTAAAAGTCTCAGAGGTACTAAGTGGATGCATGCCGACCACAGCTAAGCTCATCTCTTTTTACTAGCACTTGGAAATCTTCCCTTATGGATGACTCTGAATACTGAGGAAGATGGAGCCGCCCTTGGGTTTCTCGGTTTGAGAGAGGAGTCTGGGGTGTGTGTGTGTGGTGGTGGTGGTGATGGTGAGAGTTTGATGCAGAAGGCTACACAGCCTGCCACTAGCCAGGCTACTGCTAGGTATCATTTAAGGCATCTTTCTGCCTCATCATGACCCCAAAATGCTACCCGAACAGAGGAATTAGCCAAATTCCTTAGGCAAAACCAAACTTCTTACTTTCAGGGAAAAGAGCATCCAAAAATTTCTTGGATATCAAATAATATTTTGTGAAATAATATTTTGATGACTTAAGTGTGAACAAATCAGAAGCACATGTTTTCAGTTTCCTGGGGAATAATGATTGCTTTAAAAATTAACCTAAAGGTGCCAGGTGGAGTTTAGATTTTATTAAGTCCCAAACATTTGGCAAATAGTTCAAGATGTTGGACCCAATGAGCATCTGGATTCATCCTGTCCTGATATAAATTAGATACTGCAAACATGTGTTGAGTTGTGTGGCTTTGATCTCCTTTTAAAAGGGATTGAATTTTTGGGAACCAACTTGCTCTCGCAAATGGAAGTTCAGTGTGGTGTGTGCCTGGATTTTCCTTCTCTCCACTAATATTTTCCATTAACTCATGGGAACATGGAGGAACATTTGGAAAGCCAGTTTGGAAATGTGGCATGACCAAAGGAAGTTCATATTTAAAAATTAGTAAGTAAAAATGTTCATGATCATCACAAACCTGCTCAGGGGACCTTTTAAATTGGTAGTTAGCTTTTAGAAACTGTTCTCATTTGAGAAATTATGGATCAGATTTTTGTGAACATTCCAACATAATTAGGATTCATGATCATAGGAAGTGATGAAGCATAGGCATGTATAGGAAAAATCTAATCTTATTCACTGTTAAAAATAAAAAAGGGGAAAAAAATGGAACCTCTTAAAGAAAACACCTCTTTGGACTTTAGCTCACATTGAAATACTGGTTATAAAGGACATGAAACCAGCATGATTCTGACTAATGTTATTCAGTCTAAATTGATAATAGTTTACAGACACTGAGTGAGCTTTATTTAATAGAGCATAATTTATTATCTTATTTTTCCAACAATTTTAATTTTTTCTTACATAAGCATATGTGTGTATCTTCCAGTTTGTTGGGGGGAGGCTATGCCACGGAAGGCAGGAGCCACAGGTGTTTGAGCTGGAAGAGCCAGACTCACGCCACAAGACTGAGTTGCATTTCTTCTTCTATATCAACAAAGAATCATGAAAAATACTCTTTTCTCTTGATCTTATAGTATTTAGCCATTTCTCCTTTTTATCCCAGCTGAACCTCTAGGTTGTTTGCCTCAATGGCTCCCAATTTCCATTTGCCAGGGGAACTTTCAAAGCTGTTTGGCTTACTTTTATACATATCTATCCTGGTTTCAAATAATCACTTCAACTTTTAGTTCATTTTTCATTATTTCTATAGGTTTCCTTTATGATGGGATTAAGTATGATAAAGACGTAAAATAAAAGAAAAAAAATAAAAGCAAATTCAGAGACTGGTGGAAGCCTTCAAAATTAAATTGCTTAATAATCTTGAGGTATTTTTAAGAATTCTTAAATGAAAAAGTAAAAATATTTTGTGAACTGAATAGAAAGATGTTGGTGTAATTTCATCGGATTGATTTTCTTTCTTTTTAATAGGTTTTCTTTGGTGAACACCTGACGAATGACTACGAACAGGAAGGTATAAATCTTTGAATTATCCTTACTTCTATTGCAATTTTATTCTGTATTAATTAATAATCTATTTTGTGTGGTACTGAAATATCATACATGTTCATCACAAATCATTTACCAGTTTTCTAACCTTTAAGCTTATTATTTAACTTCTCTATGCCCCAGTTTCCTCATTTAAAGTGGAAAAAATAATACTACTATTTGATAAAGTGAGTTCATACATGAAAAGCACTTAGAACTACCCCTAGGACATAGTAGGGGTTCAATGCCTTATGATTATGATTATGATTATTTGAAGGATCTACAATTGAGACTTGGGTCTATAAAATAATCAGAGAACACCACAGACAATATTTGATTGCAGCGAAGTACCAAATTGTGTAGGTCAAACCAGGCTTTACGATGGTGGAAAACCTAGAGGTGAAAGCTCAGTGAGGCAGCCTAATAGACTGGTGGTAGCAAAAAGATATTAGATCCAAATGCTTTTTTTTTTTTAACATCTTTATTGGAGTATAATTGCTTTACACTGTTGTGTTATTTGCTGCTGTATAACAAAGTGAATCAGCTATACTTATACATATATCCCCATATCCCCTCCCTCTTGCGTCTCCCTCCCACCCCTCTAGGTGGTCACAAAGCACTGAGCTGATCTCCCTGGGCTATGCGGCTGCTTCTCACTAACTATCTATCCAGATGCTTTTTAGATTTACATTTTGAAAAGATAATTGGAGAATGGATTGTAGAGGGGCAAGAGTGAATACTGGGAAACCAGTTAGGACGCTGTTGTAATAACACAGATGAGAGTTGGTATTTCAACTAGAGCAGGGGCAATGGAGTTAGAGGAAAATAGACATATTGAAGATCTACATTAGAGGTAGGTCCTTCAGCATTTGCTAATGGATTGCCTTTGCCTGGTGAGGGTGAGGAAGTTTGAAGAATTAAGCAGGAGTCTCTCTTTCCTCTTTAAATTTTTGTTTGTTTGTTTTAACAACAGAATACTTAGTGATATATTTATTGAGATAAGGAAGGATGGGAGAGAAATGAATTTTGGATCCAAGAGGTAAAGGTCCCAATGAGGTGTGAGGCCAGGGCCCCGGACCAGAGATGTACAACTGGATGTCCTGAGCTTATAAAGCGCTTTAAAGCACGGCAATGGAGAAGGCCATATGGAGATACGGTTCAGACAGAGACAAGAAAAGAAATCCAGGACCTCCAACTTTGCAAGATTGGGATAAAGAGGAAAAGCCCTAGCAGGGAAGCTGAGAATGAATGATTGGGGGAAAACCAAGATGAGGTGGATTAAGGGCGGGGGGGGGAACCCAAAACAAACAAAAGAAATAGCTACTTTCTGAAGGGCACATCAAGTCAAGTCTCTCTTCCTGCATTATCCAATATTGACTAGATAAACATCTCTTCTCCATAATCATACCCACAAAGTTCATTAACATGAGCTGGGACAGCAGCTTTTCTCAGCAGGCATTAGCAAGGCAAAGAGGTTGTTTCAGATAGTGAATGACTCCATTTTATGTGCAGCCCACAATGGTAAGGTTAAGATAGGAGCCAGAGATCTTCAGATATATGGCCCCTCCATTCAGGTGTTTTGGATAGGAGATAAATCTTTGTTACCAATAGGCCTTATTCCTCTACCATAAAGTGAGCTGAACTAGCTGGAAATGCAGCCTAGAAGAACCTTTCAAGTTCACACTTAGTCTGTACAAGCTGATGGTTTATTTAAGGCAGGGCCAATCAACAAACTTCCAAAAAGTATCCAGAGGCATACCAGCCCTTTTCCTGATATTTAGTCTACATTGTGATATAGAAATCAGCAAAATAACAAATATAAATACTTTATGCCTACACACTATCGCTTAGCTTTCAAGGCAGAGTACTTGCCTTATTCATTTCTGTAGCCCCAGCATGTAGCCAGCACCTGTCAGAGAGTGGGAACTTAAATCAGCATTTATTGAATGAGTAAGTAAATAAATACCCAATACAGAGCACTAAAGAAGTAGAAATAAAGACGATAGAAAAAAATCTTAGCTTCTATTATGAAAATTCTTACATCGTCTTTTATCTATGTCCTATACAAAGTATTGATATGTTTACTGTACTATTATAATTCCAAGGCCTCCTCCTAGGCATCAATATTTGTACAAAGCTATGAATTTTCCATCATATATTTTTTCTCCACTCAAGGAAGCTACTTTGCTAATGCAACAAAACCAGTGAAAAGAACCAAGCCAAAACTCTATAATACCAACAGTGATGGTAAGGCTGAGCTGTGACATGGTAAATACTATACCTTGTTTTACAAAAAAAATCCAAATTGCTATTTAATAGTCTGATAGTTGTGCCAGGAGCACACAGAATGCAGAAGAAACACTTGTAGATTGCAAAGTGATATTTAAAGAAAAATGCAGACCCGATAAGCATTTCCATGTTTTGTAGATTTGCTTTTCAAGAAAAGATGTTGAATAGGCCATTTGATAGGTTAGCTGAATGCAGCTGTTTAGATATGTGTTGGGTCTGCTACTGAATTTTTCATTAAAAATATGTGGTTAACAGCAGCCAACCTGATTTGCATGTGTGTGTTTCTGATTTGTTCACCGCTATGCCTCCCATCTCCTACATCTTAATCACACCCAGGCTCCCGCCCCATTACATTACCAGAAGGGAAGTGATGGACATCCTTTGACTCTCTTCATGACCCCCTGATAATCCTGTTTCACACACAGGCTCCCTGCTGTATGAAACACAAAAGCTGCCACTGTAGTTCTTTACTTCCAGTCGATATTCTGACAGACTTGATCTAGCAAATTAGTATGCTGTGGTAGGGGCATGACAAAAGACCCTTTTGACACACTCTGAATCAATACCAAGGCCGACAGAGAGCCATTTCACTGTAGTTCTGTTATTTTTTTCCCCTTTTGATGACCCTTTGCTTTTTTTTTTTTACCAGCTTATCTGACCTTGTCAGATTTAAAAACATAATGTTGGAAAAGTCATCCTTGCACACACATGTGCATGGGCGCATGTGCACATACACACTTGAACACACAAAGACCATCGATAGCATGCCAAAATGCCTAATAAAGATATAAAACAGAAATGTAGCTGGTGAGGAAATTCAAATGCCTCTCATAAAATGATACTTCTTTCTACTAATAAAAAGGGAAAAATTGGAAAATAATCGGCCAACTCAAACAGCTATATATATTGCTGAATATAGTTTAATTAAGCCAGACCAGTTTTCATATCAGGTTATACCTGGATATTTCCAGTTTTCAAATTCTGCAACTTGTTAGACTAAAACATATAATTCCACGGGTGCTGTATATTTCAGGTTGCTCATCAGTTATTTTAACCAAGGCTCTTGAGTAAAGGATATTGAACATGCTGTTAAATTTCTGAGGTTAATACTATTAGTAAACTTCAAATAGTTACAGAGAGCAAAATAAAATTACTAATAAAAATATAAATCTTCCCTTCACAAATCTTTATCATTTTGGTACAGGTATCCTAATTTTCCACACTTATTCGTAGTATAAGGAATCCCAATATTATATCTCACTTGCATATGCATAATGTGGCCTCTCTAAATGTTTGGTTTTTAAACAAAAACACATACACACTTAATTTAAACGTTAATGGTCTATTAAGTTTAATCTAAGCATATCTGGTTTATGCAGATGTTAGAACTTCATTTTATTTTATTTTGAAAACATAATTATGTATATTATAAATACTAATTCAACTAAATGTGTCTTTATTCACACTTTATTCAGCAAATAAGAAACGCACGCTCTAAAGTTAACTGCGCTGCAGTTGTGTCTGTTGTCTCCGTTTTTTGCAACCACAGAACACAAGAAAAGACTTGAAAATGCACTTGAAAGTGTTTCTCAGAGCTTAGTATGTAAAGATTAGACTAAAGAAAAGGTATGTCCAAAAATAGAGGTTCCCAGGCTGAGAAAACACTTTACCTTTACTACCAAAAAAAAATAAAATCTCTCTCCTAAAACAGATGCACAGTTGATTTCTAGTGTTTTCCAGGGAGTATGTATGCCACCTATGTGGCCCTTCATCACCTTCCAGTACAGAAACCATGTTCTCTCAAATGAAACATCTCTATAGACTCAATTCAGACATTATACTACTTCAGTTAATCCTTTCTATAAACATGTTGGCAAAATTATCCACTATAATTCCAAATCCTTGCTCACTTTTTTTCAATGAAACATTATTAGGAACTCAAATAGTCTCCAAAATCATTCCAGCTTGGGAACAGTTTTTGTTCTTTTGATTTATCAGTGCTGATATCAGGGAATACTGATTCATGGGCCTCTATATACGGATAGGGCACAGAGTTGGAGGATATGGATAAATCACAGCTGTAATGACATTACTTGTATAAATCCCTTTGTGAATTCTACAATAGCAGGGCAATACAATTCTGGAATACGTGGTATTTGCATTAAAAAAAGGCTATTGTTAATATAATTTATTTTATGTCTTCTAAGCTGTACAGACTCTGGGGAGGATAAAAATATAGATATAAATGATATATTTACTGTTATTTCAGTTTAGATAATTAGTTAAGAGACAAATAGATGAAGATAAGAAAAACGGTTTTCCTAGAAAGCTGTGTCTGCAAGACACAAGCATTTTAAATTTCCTGCATTTTTTGTTTCAGGAATATACACAGTTCTTACAAATAAATTAATTAGGAGAAGCTGGGGTTTTTTTGGATGTCTGTAGCTGCCTGTCCAAATAAATCACACAAATCTTGTAGTCTTTCTAGAATCTGACTTCCCCAATCCAATGTACACACACACACACACACACACACACAGTGACTGTGACTGCTCTACCATTAGTCAAGGGGATGAGATTCCCTTTCACATGGAGCAAAACTTTAACTTTAGATGTTGGAGTCCAATTACCTGAAGGAGGACAGTTAGACAACACAGAGGGGTATAAAGAAATTTTTAAAATATCTGTTTGTGATCCAGAGAGAAGATCTCCATCATAATGAACTAAGATCTCTACAGTTTTGTTACTGGTTTGTTCATCCTCCTCCCAGTCCCCCCACTCCCCACTACTTTGCAATTGAGGTTTTTTTGTTTTGTTTTCTAACGGTTCTCTCCAGTGCTAATTGTTACTTGCTCTTGGATTAGATTTTTTTCTTATACACTGTCATGCCCTTATACCATTTATTTCAGTCTTAGGCCTTAGCTGATTGGAAAACCTGCCGTCCTGCCTAACTTAAACCTTGCATATAAACACTTTTCTTTTTAGAAAATAATCCTTTGCAAATCTGTCTCTTTTTGTTTCCTGCAGTTTTCATCTTGCAAATTCACACTTCACCCATGAGGACGTCAGGTAACTGAGTTTAGATAGAAGTTGAGCTCACAGGAAAGGAGTCATTTACCTGGGCAGGAGGATATTGTGTGTCTGGATGTCCTAATTTGCCCTATACAACTTGTTGGACTAAACTCCTCATGATGCAGTGAAACCGGATGATTTCCATGAGGTGGCTTGATAACTTTAGATCAGAGAAGATCATCTCTCTGTTTTCTAAAATAGATTTTTAAGTTACTGTTAGATCACTTTTCCATCTGTACAAACCGTTACTTGCACATGGTTTTGTTTTTGTGGTACGCGTGCCTCTCACTGTTGTGGCCTCTCCCGTTGCAGAGCACAGGCTCCAGACGTGCAGGCTCAGCGGCCATGGCTCACGGGCCCAGCCGCTCCGCGGCATGTGGGATCTTCCCGGACCGGGGCACGAACCCGCGTCCCCTGCATCGGCAGGCGGACTCTCAACCACTGCGCCACCAGGGAAGCCCCGCACATGGTTTTTGAGGTATTTCTCCTTATTTAAATAAAAGTTCAAAGTTCAAATTGAGTCAGATGTACTCCATACCGAAGAAAATACCTGTATAAAACTCGAGTATTATATGAACACTATTTTCTTAAAAATAAATCATTAAAATCTGGCATGAGGTTTGAAAGAATAAATGTGTTAAATATGGGAAATATTTCTTTATTCACAACATTAATGTGAATACCAAAGTCCTTATACAACTAAATCCTGATTACTTAGTAACATTTTATCCAATTTTTTTTTCCAGATAAAACCTTCTTTTACTTTTTGAAATATCGCCTGCCTCCTGACGACTTCATTTCCTCCAAGGTTCTCACCAGTGCTAAACAAGTAAAGGTAGAGAAAAATATCACTCAAGGCAGTCATCTGTGTAGCTCTTTAAAAATGATCTTCTTTGATTCTATAGTTTCCAATACAATTAAAACATTGAAATGTTAAGGTGGATGACTACATCATTTACAAAAAGACTGAATGAGACTAATATGACACAAATAAGACTTGTCAGAAATTTTCAAGCTCATGTTCAAGTAATTACTATGAAATAATATAAGTTCCAGGAATGAAAAATATTCCATAAGAACAAATTACCATTGGTGGGGAAAGAAAGCCAAACAAAAGAGCAATAGAAGAAAAGGTGACTCAAAACGCATGCTTACAAGGCTTATAAGATATTTGCTAATGATTTCTGCATGGTGGTTTTATATTTATTCTACTTGACCCAGTATTTTGGATCTTTTCCCTTCAAAATATCTTTAACTATCAAAGTGATTAAAAATGGGAAAAATTGCACTAGAAAAACTGCTATCTTCATGGCTTTGAGAATGGGAATAATGTAGCAAAAGAGTAAATTCAATGTTTAGTGCTATCTCCAAATTCATTATTACCCTGACTACAGCTTCAGTGAGTCCTTCAGAAACAAGAAAGGCAAAACCATGAAAATGCTTCTGGAGCTATTCTACTCTCTAAATTAGGCAAGTCTGGTTTGGTTGGAGTAACACTCACTAGAGTAAAACCCAAATGATAAACACCTTCACCCCAAGAAATCAAGAACAGTAGGTAACTGTTTCCATGAGCCAGGTGAGTGGAAGCTAGTGGAGGGATGTAAGTCTCTGTCACCATCACGAACAGTGGTGGAGGCACGTGGTGGGCTAGCCTAACTGGGGATATGAACAGGCCTGGTTGTGGGCTGTGGAGCAGGGAGATAGGTGATAGTGCTTGGTGGTCTTAGCTGGGAGCATGGCATGATGCTTAAGTATGACAGCACTGTGTCTTGCCATACACAGTGCAGGCATAAAGAAGAGACAAAGTCTTGGAAACAAAGGGCAGGACAGGATTCTACTGGGGAGATGTCCTAAGAGAAATTGAGTTCATTCTCCTGCTGGTTCCTCGAACTTCTGGGAGAGAGTCCTTTAGAGTCTATGAAGATGCTAGAAAATATTTCTGGATAAAGCAAAGCATAATAAACTCTACTGAAATTTCTCGTTAGGAAGATGGCAGGCAATTCTGATTAATGTGTTTTTACTGTGAAGAGGAGGGGCAAAATCAGAAGCATGTTGTGATCAGTCTCTTCACTCCACACAGACAGATGCAAGTGTAGAGTGCATTGTCCTGGGTCTCCTAGTCTAGCCTAGAGGGCAGTCCTTATCTCTTGACTCGCAGAGACTCAGGTACCTGCATGGCCCACTCCTTCACCTTGCTATGTCGCATTCGAGAGAGGGCAGGGGGGAAAGGGGAAAAAGAGGTAGAAAGTATTGACGAAAACTTGTTGAATTATTGAAAAATTGTTTGAATTATTTTGGTGGGTTTATTCATGTTCCACCTCCCTCTTAATTACCATGAAAATGTATGTATATGACTGCATCAAGAAGTACTGAGTACATTGTTTTTCAACAATTATTTCCCATCCTTAAGCAGCACATCACATAAATATGTGATTAGGACTGATTTCTATTTTAGAATCTGGAATTCATCACTTAGAAAAAATTTTTTCTCCTTAGATCAACAGCCTTATCCATTGCAACTACATTCTTTAAAGTCACAATTCTACCTATAGTTTGCAGTTTTCTTGAACACAATGTCAAATTATAGAGCACTATTGCAGTGTAAAAAAGCATTCATTGAGATTAACTGATGAACATGTGTGAGGTCAACTAATCTTTACAGTGCCCCGGAAGAACTTGAAAGTACAAAATTTGGTTTACTGACATTTCACAATTTCAAGGTTGAAGCTTTGCTGGGAAGGGTAAATGTGGAAAACCCTATTAAAAATTACATATGTAAAGATGTGGCTTCAACATCACCTGTCTCTATCTGCTTCCCTTTCTCCTTATTGATTTAGTTCCCGTCCTTTTTTCTTCTCCCTTGTTCCTGTTCTTCTTTGGATTCCATACTCTTTCAATTCTAAAGATAACTTCAATGCAAGTGCCTTGTATATCCATGTTTCTAAAAATTCAGAATCAAGTTTCTAAGCACATGTGCACAGTTCAATACATCTCTAACTGAACCCATCATCCCAAACCTGAAACAATCCATTCCCTTTGCTCAGACTCCAAATAACTGAGTCATCATCAACTCTTCTCTCTTCCTTCCTTTCCTATCTATTCAGTGAGCAAATCCTACTCCTACTACGTCTTCCCTATTCTTTATTTCTTTTTCTGCTTCTCTATCCTACCAACTCTGTTTTTGTTCGTGTTCTCCTTACCAGCGACTGTGAGTATTTCAACAATCTCCTACTGTGGAAGAACAGTCTTCCACACTGACAACAGGACTATTTTACTAATCTTATTTAATCTTATTATTTTCCTACTTAAAAAACCTTTAATGACTAATCATGTGACAAAGAATGAAGTTTTCATAGCTCTTTGTTATTTGATCCCATCCTACTTAATTATCCATACTCCTTATGTGAATGTCCACCTTTAGCTCTAATACTTAAGGCATAGCCCCAAAAGGATGCTTCCTATATCTGAAACACCCCACTGTCTTGCTTGCAATGCTCTATATCCACATAATCAACTGTCAATGGCCTACACGTTTTCAAAGTTCAGTTCATCTATTAACTCCTTTCTGAGACTTTAAAAATACCAAAGATAGAACTATTCTTTTCCTTTTTTATAGAACATTCCGCCTTGTGTTGTAACTAATAAAAAATGTATCTCTCTCCCTAAGTCATTCCTTATTTTGCATTACATAGTGTAGTCATCAAAAATATTAGCTTAATTGTATTGTTCTTTTGCAAGCATGAAGTCTGAGAAAGAAGAAAATTGTGGGCGCAACATATCTGAGAAAACAAGCTGAATACTCTATTCGTCATAATTCTTTCTCTCCCTAAGTCATCTCCAAAACACAGCACCTCCACCTGGTCCTGTTGAGTCCAATTGTACTCTTTCAGTTGTTATGTCTGGAATTTGGCCAAGATGGTGGAGTAGAAGGACCTTGAGCTCACCTCCTCTCACGAGCACAGCAAAATCACAGCTAACTGCTGATAAAAAAAGACTGGAACCTATCAAAAAGATATTCTACATCCAAAGACATAAAGAAGAAACCACAACGAGATGGTAGGCGGGGCGTACTCGTGATATCATCAGTTGTTATATCGTCCTTTTTCTTTTCTTGTCAATCACACTAAATTTCACCTAAATGTGTAGGTTATATTTCCCTAGGATCTGTTGATTCCTTCCCACCAATCTTCTCTGGCTTCTTGCTTTTCTTTGGTTTCTAAGAAAACATTTGCTGAAGGAAAATACACCTACATACTAGGTTTTTTTTGTTTTGTTATTTTTTTTAATTGCAGTGTAATTGAAATATAACATTATATTCATTTTAGGTATAAATATAATAATTCAGTATTTATATGCATTGAAAAATGATCACCACAGTAAATCTAGTTAACATCCATCACCATACATAGTTGAAATTTTTTTTTCTTGTGATGAGGAAGAACTTTTATGATTCACTCTCTCAGCAACTTGGCAACTGCTTTTTGTTGTTGTTGTTGTTGTTTTTAAGTTCCTAGATACCATCTCCACAAAGACTTAATCTTTCTTGGATTCTAGTTATAGGAGAATTCAAGGCATGGCAGAATGTTCTGCAGTAATTTGATGACAGGCACCAGAAGCCAGCACTTGAGTTTTTAGGGAAACTTGTTCCTGACCAAATGGGATTAAGGCTGTTTAAAAATGTAATTCATTTGGGTTTCTCTTTTCTTTCAGACACGTGCCTATAGTGCTTATTTTGTCTGGGTGAAAAACATATGAATTGCTGCAGGAAAAAAAATTCACTTAGTTTATGTCTGGTGTAGTTTTTTTCTTTTTTTAAAAAGGGTTAGAATTTCTCAATGAAAAACTATTTCCAGAAACTAAGCATAATGAACCACCTGATTGCAGAACTGCAACACCTTACTCTCCAGTCAATGAAACTTTATACTACCCAAAGCTTATGGCAATGTGCTACTTTGTCTACTACCAGGAATCTTAGCTAAATCAAACCCCACAGCCTTTCCCAGTACATTGCACAGCAGACAGCAGGTTCAAATGGAATGACAACCATGGCTACACACTAAGCCTGACTCAGCAGGATAAACTGGCCACATGAATATGTGCTTTCTCTTTTTTCTTCTTTTCCTTGGGCCAATTTCCTAGTCTAGATAAATATTCATTCTACCTCCCAACCATTTCTCCCCCTGTGCTATTTTAAAAGATTTGTCTCTCATTTTTGGAAACAAAGTCTCTCTCCAAGAATTTTTTTTCTCCTGGTATTTATTTTATTTTAAAATATTGTTGGTTTTTCTGAATAAGAAGATCATATAAAGTATATAGAAAACTCCCTCAGTTGTCTCCAGACTACCTTCCATGCTTCTTCCTTCTAAAAAGAATTCTGATTTTTTTTAAGTTCTTACTCCTCTCCTCCAAAGCCCTGTGTCTCCATCCCCCAGGGCAGAGGCAGGTCTAATGGGTTTTAAGGTTATCTATTCTGCTAATGCTGGCTGAGAAATGAGAATGTGAGCACATTTTGGTGTGATGGAGGGAGACTCTGCAAAGGAGTGTGTGAGAAGATTCTTCACTTCAGGAAAAAGAAAGCCAGAGGACGTCTTTATTCTTCCTTGGGACATTTTCACAAATGTATGATATCCCTGTATCATTGCTCTTGATATATGCCTAACGATAAAAACAAAACCAAAGATGGCAGAGAGCAGAGATGAAAAAGACCTACTCTTGGATGACATCCTCAAGCTGCTGGCTCCGCCATCAGCCCAACCTCTGGATTTACTGGATTTACACATGAGATAATATGTTTTCTTGTTGTTCGAACTATTTTAGTCAGTTTATGCCTTACAGTTGAAAATATCCTAACTGATGCAAAGGTGCACAAAATTCAAGCCCTAAAACCCATGGTAATCTCACTCGTTTCTCTTATTTCCAGTGCCTATCTCAATGCCCAGTGTCTACGAAGAGAGAAAAATCTCCTGAAAACTTTAAGGTTTAAATCCCTCTTCTTTGGTATGAAAATCCAGCCTGCTACACTTACCCCCAATATCTGATAAACTGGAACTATTAAGAGCTAACATTTTAACAGGGAAAGCTAGAGAGCAAAGCCTTTCACCTCTGAGATATAAAAGGGCAAATGGAGAGAAGGGAAGAATTGCAAGACCAGCATTACCTGCTTCTGTTTTACCTGGAGGCAAACTTGGTAGCTACCATATACTTACATGCTTCTTCACATAAGACCATAAATGAGCATTTTATATCCCAATGAACAAACACTGTCTGTTTTTTTTTTTTTTTTGGTAACACATTTATTCAACAAATCTTTGCTGAGGGCATAAGATATCATTATAGCCCTGGTGGGAGAGTGATTATTTGTCAGACATATTTCTGCAAACACTGAGTTTACAGTGCAGGGGTGAAGAGAAGGTAAGGGCTCTGCAATCAATATGGGGAAGATCCTAGAGATGGTGTAGATAACAACACCCCATCACCCTTTCTCCCATATGGTGCTAGGTTCAGGAGAGGCACAATATTGCCTACACAGTGGTAACCAGGGGTGCTCACCAAGCTTCAGGTGCTCTTCATTAAGTTACTCTGCTTCTGGCCCTCCTGGATGCTACCACTATGGACATCCCTCCAGTCCAATGATTTTTAACCCAGTTTCAATGTGACTTGAGCCAGTTTCACATGACTTGTGTCACGAAGCTGCTACTCCGTGGAGAAACACGGCACTGTAGTCTCTTTTTAGAGAGTTTACTTCTCTGGCCTGCTTTGACACATGCCATGCCTGTAACCCTCAGTAGTGGCCAAAGGCTGGACTGGGTCCCTCATACCTGCTGAAGTCTGGGCCTTGCTAGTAAAAAAGCCCCTTAGAGTTTTCTGGATTTTGTCTCACTAGCCTGTGCCCAAGTATTGTTTTTATTCATTGAAAACGCTCTTCTTTAGGGCTACCCAATAATCATAAACATGGATGGGAAAAATTCAGATGGTCACATACTATGAAATCAATAATAATAATGTTAATAATAATCACAAATATTTATTGAGCATTTACTGTACTCCAAGCACTGAACTAATTTGGTACTGTGTCACTTGACTTTCACAATTCCTCTCTCTGATAAATAGTATTATTTTACCCATATTACAGATGGTGAAACTGAGGCACAGTGAAACTAAATAATTTTCCCAGAGTGTTATAGCCACTTTCCTGACCCTACAGGAATGCAAGGTAGACACAAGTTGGTAAATAACCTCAGTTCCATACCCTAAGGGAGAGTTTATTGCTGTGCAATTTCTTAGGAATTGGATTGACAGGGATAGGGAGGACAATGTGAGATTGACAAATTTAAAAATCTGTACACATGTAGACTTGCCCTTAAAAATTCTCAATCTAATCAGGGAGATAGAGTATTTAAACAGGAAAGAGTTAATAACAATACCAAGTGATGTGTTATACAGCTAAATGCATTATCTTACAAAATGATTTACAGTAGGATGTCCACGTGAGGAAGGTGCCCATACTTCATCTTTGAATGAATATGCCCAAGAGGAGGCATCCAGACACATTAACTAAAGTGACTCCCTTCTTCAATGTCAGAATAAGCAATGTCTAAGAAATCTGATAAATAATGTTTGAAATAGATTGGCACCAGAAGACCCTGGACATCTCAGGATTCGTTTTCTAAGGATGTATTTCCCATATTTCTCAAAAGTGACAGAGATAAATAACAGAAGCTAGTTGCATAGGATGGAAGCACAAAATCAAACACAAGCCCTCTTCCCTAAGATCCCATGCCTATGCTCCAGTCTCCACCATGCTGGGATGCTCTCTCCCCACCTCCATCTGTTGAAATGTACCCCACGCAGCTCAAATATCAGGTCTTCTAATAAGTCTGGCCCCAATCCTCACTTTGACATGAACTCTTTCCCCTCCAGAGTCCCCTCCTCCTTTGCACTTATCTAACGACTTTTATCCTTTCTATTTTGTATCAGTTACTTGCTCACCTCCCATTACATAAGCTGCCAGTGTCCATCCTCATTTTCTCAGCTTCCTCTGCAGTGAGGCCCTCTGGCCTCCAGTTCTTCAGCCTTCCCATTGATGGAAAACTTCCCAGTACTTTTTCAAGAAATTCCTTCACTGCTTAAATCAGCCAGAGACTTTTTTCTGTTACTTTTTACTGAGAACCTTGGCGGGTACATTTGCTTAAGCTATTGTTTCCTTGTTCTGGTGTTAGTAAAGAAGGAAGTTATTAAATATTACCCTATGTAGGATAACTCTTATAAGCACAAGGACTTAGCACTATGCCAGTTACCTGTCACTGATGGTAAACTCCACGGGTTGTTTGGAATAAAAGGGAGTATTGTTGGAATCGGTATATCCATAAATCTATTTTTAACCTAGCTTATCTCATGTCTGTGATTCCTCTCTGTCTTAAAAAATGGGGACAAAATGGTCAAATAATTGCCAAGCCATCTACCATCAGCACTCTGTAATTAGATGTTAGAGAGGAAAATATGTCATCTTCCATATTCTTAACCTTTCAAAGTTAAATGACAAGGGTGATCTTTCCCTTTAGCAAGACTACTCTGAGTCTCTTGACACCACTGAATTTGTGTATAAGGCAAGAGATTTAGAAATAATTTTTTGAAAGGACACATGTCTTACTTCACTACAGTGTTTACACTGATGACTTCTTCATGTGCTACATTCATTATGTTTCAGCCCAACATTTACATTATGATTATTCTTCTTTAAAGCATTTTTACCTAAATTATCTTACTTGATCCTTAAAACAAGTCTGTGAGGTAGTGATTTGTAAGTCCAGATCCAGAAGTCATTGAATTCTTGCTTTTTTAAAAAAAGGTGTTCTCTGTTAAGTGATTAGATTCAAGTCACCCAAACTAGTTAGTGAAAAGCCAGAAGTAGACTGTGGTCTTTTGACCCTGAGAAAGTTACTCTATCAGACTTAAAGTACTGAAATGAGCTTATCAGTCAATCAATGTGTCAGCCAAGTATTTTCTTAAGCCTCTGCAGGGTCCTTAACATTGTGCCAACCCCTGCCACTTGAGATACAGAAAAAACATTTAACATGGTCACAGCCTACAAATATCTTACTCTTCAAATTATTCCCTATGTAAAGGGCCCAAATGGGACATAAAGTGGGGAAAGAGTAGGGGGAGAAAGGAAAGGGCAAAATGTCTCATTTTTGCAGAAAAAGTAAGAATAGAGATGATTACCAGTAGGTCCCTTCCATTCCTCAGATTTATAGTACACAAAAAACTTAAATGTGACAGTAAACGGAGCCTGGTCTAAGCAGTTATGATTTGGGAGAATCTATTTTCATCACCCTTCTTTTGTGATTGTCCTCCTCCTTTGATAATCTTCTCAGCCTCCTATTCCTTCTCCTCCACATCTAATACAATCTACATTCCATCAGACCTTGGGAAACTGTTTTCCAAGCTTATTTACAGTAAGTTGTTAAGGATTGATAATTTTTTAATATGCTACGTGTCCCTGCGGAGACTTCAAAGACTTAATGAAGAAGACAAATTACATAGGACCGTAAGGTACCTTGTTAGCTAATGAAGGGAATGTCAGCAACAGAGGACTTTTCATCAGCTTTTAAATTAATACCACTATACTTCGTACTTTTAGTATTTAGATTTTTTCATTCATACGGAAAGATCTATTATGTTACAGATATATTTTGGTTACCTCTGAGAAAAATGTGATAGATTACCTAACAGATTAAAAGAAGATAATGCTGACATAATAATAATAGTAATAGTAACAAAAGCTAGGGAACAGTACAATGTGCCAGAAAAAAGTACCTGGAGTGTGTAGTGAGTCTAACTGTGGCCCTGCCGCAGAAGATACGTCTGTATCCTAATGCCTGGGACCTGCGAATGTGACCTTATTTGGGGAAAGGCTCTTCTCAGATGTAATCGAGTCAAGATCATTTTAGGTGACTTCTAAATCCAGTGACTGGTGTCCTCGTAAGAGACAAGCAGGGGAGAGACATCAGACAAAGAGAAGGCCACATGAAGCAGAGGCAGGGGTTGGAGCCACGCAGCCACAAGCCAAAGGATGCCTGAAACCAGCCCAAGCTGGAACAGTCAAGGAACGGAACTTCCCCTAGATCTTTTGGAGAGAGTTCAGACCTGCTGACATCTATATTTTGGACTTCAGGCTCCAGAGCTCTGTCAGAATAAACTTCTGTTATTTTAAGCCACCAAGCCTGTAGTAATTTATTATGGTAGCTCTAGGAAACGAGTATAGAGTACAAGTCTGAAGACATGGGTCCCACTCTGTTTCTCCTTCTACTATGGCCCTGTGACCTTGGATTCCAATACTTCTCCCAGCCTCAGATGCTTAACTGTTCAATCATGGGGTTGGTATTTCTCATAAAGTTCCTTCTAGCCATAACAATTCCAATATTCGGCTTATGTATAATGTTTTCTATTTTAATGTCTTTTTTCCATAACTGTCCTGTGGAGATTTAAGCCAGCTGCTTTAGAGAGAAGAGCATTGGGGCACAGAGAAGCTCACTGTCACATTCAATTATTCATCCAAAAAGTTTCTTAGCACCTCTGCTCTGTCCAGGCACTTTTTTGTGTATGGGGGATACAGAGACAAAGTGACATAACTGAAGTTGTTAGCTGGCCTAGTAGAGACTGATAATTATCCCCAGCAATGCAATTATCCTCTTCTCTCTCATCCCGGTAGGCACATGGCAGTTAAGATGAAAAATTACATTTCGTGTCCACTGAGGCAGCTACGCATGGCCGCATGACCAACTTGCAAGCAATGGTCTGTAAGAAGAGGTGAATATCTCTAAGAGGGGAGTATCCTCCTTCAGCTTTCTTCTTCATGCGAGGTAGAATGGCAATGTAGTGTCGGAACCCATGTTGGACCACGAAGTAATTGCGAGTATGGAAAGACATGCAAGAGAGCAACAAGATGAAGATGCAGAGCCCATCACACCAGAGTGCAGTACATCATCCTGAGAATATTACATCTAGATTCTTAACCGATAGAGATAAATATCTTCCATCTTGTTTATATCACTGTTAATGCTTTTATGTTATTTACAACGGGATCTTTTCCCTAATGGCAAATGGAAATCTGCCTTTCTGTTTCTCATGTGAATACACCTCTTCTCCTCCCCACCCATTGCATAGCTACTAAAGATACTCCCATGCACAGGCGCCTTGAGTGCCTGTGTCTCACTGGCACGGTTCCCTCTGATCCTGTTCTGTTTCTGTGTCTTTGAGCACTTTCTCTCATATCTGCCATCACACTTGGCAGCTGCTCCATAAGGTTGTCAGACACTGAAATACAGGCAAACACATCAGGATCCGTGGCTTGTCCTGTGAATGGATTCAGAGCCAGCTTTGTACTTACTTGTGGTACTTAATGTACCATATGGGGCTGTTGGATTGCCTGAAGGGTTCAAGTCAGAAGGTTATGGAGTTGATTTGGAGTCTCAGACATGATCGTCTTCTGTCACTGATTTAGTGAGTAGCTATTTTGCTGGGATAGAAATAAATTCTTGGTCTTCCTGAATACTTCGCTTACTTTATTATATCCCAGGTTCAAAGGGAAAAAAGGAAATATAATTGGGCAACAAAATATTTGTTAAGAGCTGTGCAAATAAATAATTAGTTTTGACTCCAAAACTGTTTATTGAAGTCCATGCCCATTTTTCTTGATCTGGGAAGAAACCTGCACTATCAACATGGCTGTTAGGGATTACTGTGGGCAAAGATTTTAACAAACTGAAACTGCAAGTCACAACAAGATCTACAGGTGTTTCTGACAGTCACAAAGGAAAAGGCATGATTTATGCCGCACTTTGTCTACAGAATTTCTGTTTCCATGCTGGTGCCTATAGATTAACTATCACATATATCAGTTGCCCCATACTCAGAAATTAAAGAATAATATCTATAACTCTATACTGATACAACTATATCTGTATAAATGTAAATGTATATATATCATGTATATCTATATATGCAAATGTACACACATATGCATATACAGATAGGTATATGTGAAATGACTGGCTTTTTCCATGCCATAATTTGTCCTTTAAGTATTATTCTTGCTTTAAAATTAAAGGATTAGTATATTCAGATATCTTGTAGTTTCATCCCCCTCCGCATTAGAATATACTAAATGTAACAAAAAGTTTCAGGTCCTTGCACGTGTTTGTGCTCTCCTAAAAGTTCTTGTGCTAAACTTTGGCCTTTCTGGTTTCAATTCTATCCAACCAGTTATATTTATTAAGCAAAATCAGTAAGACTACTTCAAAACTCCATAGTCTCAAAATTTCCTTCTTTTTAATTCTAGTTTCATTCTTCTTTTTTTTTTATTTTTGGAATGTCTCTTTTCCATAGAGCCAATTCTTTCTCTGACACTCATATGTTTAATAGCTTCCCCAGTTTTTCTAACTTAAGTATCCCTTTCCCAAGAACATAATATTTTTCACCCCTTTCCTTTCTCCTAAAGGGAATCTCACTTTGTTTTTGTTGTTCTGGCACATTCAGACCCTCTGTTAACCTATCCCTTTGTACCCACATCCTTGCTTCTACAGTGCAGGCTCTTCTGTCTTAATATTGTATTTGGTTTTAACCAGAAGCTTGTCAAATAAGACGATGGTGTCCTAATTCTATTTTCTACAACCTATCACTATTTCTTTTACTGTTTTCGTTCCATTGGCTGCCAAGTTTTACCCTATATTTTATCATCTTCTTCACTATTTCCTCTCATTGATTGCCTTTCACTTTTCAAAAATTTTTTCAAGGAGAGAATACCTTTGTCAAAGGTCTTCAAAATATATGAAAGCCATACCTCATTAATAAAAGAAAAAAAATCTAGCACAAAACCTGTTTCATCAATCTTGCTTTGTCTTCTAATGGTGACATACATTTCCCATAGGTTTGCTTTTGATTCTACTCTTATTGTCATTCCTGATTATGGCTACATTGTCTTCTTCTCTAAATATACACCATTCCTTACTGGATCATCCATCTCTTCTCTATTATCAATATTATATTATCTCTCCTTACCACCCATTTGTATGTTTTTATATTTTTTTTCAATTTTGCCCTGGGTCTTCCACTATACCTGTCATATCTTCCAAATTCATAGTTTTTCTTATCAAGTATAATGCCATCTGTAGAAACTGTGCCTGGGGACTTCCCTGGTGGCGCAGTGGTTAGGAGTCCGCCTGCCAATGCAGGGGACACGGGTTTGAGACCCGGTCCGGGAGGATTCCACATGCCGCGGAGCAATTGGGCCCGTGCACCACAGCTGCTGAGCCTGTGCTCTGGAGCCTGCAAGCCACAACTACTGAAGCCTGCGCGTCACAACTGCTGAAGCCCGTGCGCCTAGAGCCCGTGCTCCACAGCAGGAGAAGCCACAGCAATGAGAAGCCCGCGCACCTCAACGGAGAGTAGCCCCCGCTCACCACAACTAGAGAGAGCCCGCGTGCAGCAACAAAGACCAATGCAGCCAAATAAATAAATAAATTTATTTAAAAAAAAAAAGAAAGAAGAAACTGTGCCTGAACTAAGCATACAAATCACCATTCTTTGATAAGAATCTCCTTTTTCTCTAAGATAAGAAGTGAGTTATTTTAAGATTGGCATGTGTTTTGATCACACCTAAATAAAGAACTACATAAATAGCCAATATGCCTTGCTTCTCCTGGCATATAAATTTGTCTTCTCGACCACTCATTGAGGGTAAGGATACTGGTCATATTCATATATGGTCCTTATGTATTTCAGCTATCTCAGAGGGAAATAATCGCAGTTGGCCGATCAAAAGCCTTTTCTTTAGAAACATGTAATAGACACCCCCTCACCTCTGGTGAGATGTGTCCATATCTCAAGATTTCTTTTCAGTCTATCACACAGTGCCTGTTTTATACTCCTTTTATTGCAATTTAGCATTCTGGTTTACTATAGCTGTTGATGTTCTTCTAAATCTTTCAATAAGACCCATTCAGAATTTTTTTTTTTTTTTTTGCGGTACGCGGGCTTCTCACTCCTGTGGCCTCTCCCGTTGCAGAGCACAGGCTCCGGACGCGCAGGCTCAGCGGCCATGGCTCACGGGCCTAGCCGCTCCACGGCATGTGGGATCTTCCCAGACGGGGGCACGAACCTGTGTCCCCTGCACTGGCAGGCGGACTCCCAACGATTGCGCCACCAGGGAAGCCCCAGAATGTTTTTAATTAGAGTTTTATATCAGCAATCTTAAGTTTTATTCATCCTTCTTCTCTCCTTTAACAAATATAGCTTTATTAACATTTCATGTTTCATTGTGCTTGTCTTTTCATTCATAATTTTAATCAACTACCTTCAACCACGTACTACTTAAAGATGTTGTGTTAAGGACTGAAGGGAAAGCAAAGATAAATCAGGTACAGATTTTGCCTTTTAGAGCTTATGATCTGATAACCATCCTTAAGTACAAATATTTGAGAAAAATCACCCATGCATAGCACTAAAACAAGTTAGAGAGTTATGAGTACCATAGTCTTTCCAGATCAATTACTGGGAGGGTTAGACAACCACACAGAGCTCCCAGGCAGCAATCCCCTTCAATGGAGAAGTCTTGTGGGATCAGAGAGGTACCTATGTAAGATAAGAGGTGTGCTCAGGGCTTCCCTGGTGGCGCAGTGGTTGAGAGTCCGCCTGCCGATGCAGGGGACGCGGGTTGGTGCCCCGGTCCGGGAAGATCCCACGTGCCGCGGAGCGGCTGGGCCCGTGAGCCATGGCCGCTGGGCCTGCGCGTCCGGAGCCTGCGCTCCGCAACGGGAGAGGCCACAACAGTGAGAGGCCCGCGTACCGCAGAAAAAAAAAAAAAAAGGTGCGCTCAATACACTGGTAGCAGACATCTCTGAGGTCATCAGATGGAGGAATAATTCCCAGATTTACCTGCTTCACACTGCTCATTTCCTTTCTTGCGCATTGATGCCTGCTGCTAAATGGTTTGTTTCCTCATCCTTTGACTGGCTGACGGATACCCTGAATGAGCCTTTGCCATTTCTTGATGCACTATTTTCCCATTCTCTTCCTCCTCATCCACCTCAAGATCGTCCTGCTTTAAATTCTGTACTGTCGGCAGCAGCTCTCTCTTTCTCCATGTCCAAGGGTTAAGCTGCTCTCCTACCAGTAGGTATCATTTACTTATAGAGGAAGCTGACTTGATATGCAGAACTCTGTCATCTAAATAGAGCAGGTATTATTATCCCCACTTAATAACAAAGATACTTGAGATTCAGAGGGAGTCACCTCCTCTAGGTTATATAGCTGTTTAATGAAACAACTGAGACTCACTCTACCATTAAAGGGATATGTTTGCCTTTACACTGTGCATTGAGATTCAAATGTTTTACTATGGAGAGGCAGTAGAAAAACTAAAACCTTGAAGATGCAGTAGGTATAAAGGGAAGAGGAATACTGTTTCCTAAGAGTCTGTTTTATGTCAAGTGTGTTTTAGATGGATGATAGATGGATAGATAGATAATAGAGATATAACTTAATTCTAGCAGCAACGCTATGAGGTATTACTGTCTCCATTTTCACAAATGAGACTTAGATTATGTTCATAACTAGCATTTACTAAGCAGGCATTGTAGTAGATACTGTTATCCATGTTTCATTTAAAACTCAACCATAGAACTGTGTGGAAGGTATTATTATTTCCGTTTTACAGAGGAGGAATCTAAGATTCAGAGAGACAATGAAATTTTCTTGATTCAAACTCTTCCATTACTATTTTTTACAATTTTTCCCCATCATTTTCTTCATTTTTTTCCTAAATTCCCATCCCATTTATCTTAATATCTTATTTTATGCATTGATTCAATTTGTTACATTTTTCTCTTATTTTTTTTCTCACCTATTTAGTTCTAAGTTCTGGGAAATTCCTTTAACTTTGTCTTTCAGACTCTTTACTGAACTTCTTATACGGTCAATCATGTTTTTATTTCCTAAGATCTTATATTGTTTCTGACATTTTATTCTTTTAATAACATTATCTTGTTTTATGGCTGTAATCTATCTTGAATCTCTCTGCAGATATTAATTCAAACTTGAAAATATCTTTTCTAAATTATCTGTTATCTTTGGAATTCGTTGCCATATTTGTTCATTTTGAACTTACTTTTTCATGATATTGAGTTTTCTCAAATTTTGTTCATCTTAGTTCTCTTTTTTTGTTAAGGATTTTTGTTCAGCGACTATTAGTTATCTGTCATATATGGAGTGAAGACATAGGCTAATTCATAAAGGTAAATGGTATGAGCTCTCTTTCCTATTACATACGTAGCTCTGTGTTTTCACTAGGCCTCTCTCTGAAGGGGAGTGGCTGCCTTGGACTCTGTTTGTGAATAGACAATGTCACTTCAGAAACTTACGTTTATGGAGTGCTGATATGGATAAAGCCCTTTTAATGCTAGAATGAGTTTCCTCTCTGGGGTTCTAACACCCTCACCACAAGTACCAGATTTTCCCAGACAGATGGTTGAATTTCTTTAGAAAACAGTTGTCCAGTTCCTGCCTGGGGGTACACACAGGACAGCCATTTGGTTTGGGTCAAAGGAGGGGGAAGAAAGATAGGGAGCTGACCAGAGCAGATGCTCTGAAAATAGTCTTTCAATGAATCACTGCTTTCTGCCCCACCACCCATTCATGATCTCCATCTTTGCTAAGGAAAACTGTGGATCTTCTCAGGGGTCCTGCTGGAAATATGTATTTCCATATGATGGAGCAAGATTTATCTTTTGCATATTCTGGCCTTCAGATTCCGCCAACTTGTTTATTCAGTAAGCCATGTTCATTCATTGGATTCTTCTGGAGGAAACTTGCCAGTACTTCTCTGCTCTAACAATGACTCCTACCCCATTTGTCTATTTTCCTGGATATATCCCTCTTTGAATTTCTTGCTAGCATTTTGATGAAGTGTTGGAAAAGGGAGGAGGCTAAACCCTGAGCTCATTTTAATTTTTATTCTGAACTAAAATACGTTTAAGATGACAATAGGTTAAACTTGAAAATCAATGAAAAAAATGCTTAATTTTGGTTTAAACCATTGGGGCTTCTACTAAGATTTTGGATAAGGGAGCAAGAGTGTTATAGTAGTGGAAGTTCATTTTAGAGCCCTGAATTAAGTGGCTGAAACTCTGACAGATAAACTTAAATAGAATTGCTCTTAATGAATAACATATACCAACACTTTTAGGGAATGTATACTAAGACTATTTTTCTCAAGTCTGTGTTATTTGGGAGTGGAGGCAATGCCCTTCTAAGTAAATTTCTATATGTGACATAAATGTTTATTCTTCTGGACCTTGCCATTTTTGCAAATATTTATGCAAATTCACAGGTGTACTTTAAAATACTAAATAAAAGGCAAGAGACTCATAAATAAATCAGGAATCTCAGCTGAGGCAAAGCTGTCAAAAAGTGTGCCAAATAGAATCCAAAGTTAGGATAACATTTTTTCCCCCTATCTGTGGTTTAAACTACACAGTCAAAATGTTTTTTGTTATTACAGAAATAAACCACCTGCTGAAAATTTTGGATACATTCTTACATTTAATCAAATTATTAAAGACTCTGTAGTGTGTAACATCTTTAGGCTCTATTGAATCAAATTGACTATATTTAGGTAAAGTTTGGTATACCTGTTGGTAACAAACTAAAACAACTTTCTTCCCCAGTACTACTCTTAAACTCATCAATTTTACTCAAATCCTGAAAAAAAACTCATGCAATCTTTTGGCCTTGTCTTGTGAGAATCATATGAAACTGGATTAAAGCATTCCTAATGCATCGCAGTAATCAGGTTAGATTGCAAGATGCCATATTGGAGCGAAAGATTTAAAATGATAATTGAAATGTTTTTAATGTTTATTTGTTGGGTAATTTATTAATAATTTTCCTTTAGGTAATTTTCTTTCTGCATGGGGTCAGCAAGTTGATTTCCATCAATCAGACATTCTTAGAACCTTTAAGGTCAGAAGGATGCCTTAAGCAGGTTGACCTTGGCAGTTGACCTTGGCATACAGGGTCATGTAATTCCCCAGTGAAGGTGAGTCAGAATGCTCTTCTTTTTATACTATATGAGAGCCACATTCGTAGCAAGCGCACACACACACACACAAAAAGATAAATGAATGAATCAAATAAATGAATAACATATTTGTGGAGGAGGAGCTACAGTGTCATTAGGAATGATTAGATGGGTCTCCAAATATTGTTTCTTTGTGGTGTTTCCTGGGTGTTTAAAATTAAAAACAGGAAAATAATCACTAGCTTCTTTGGCATTTTGGTCTCACTCAAATACCATCTTATGACAGTAACATCTCAGTTCAACGAGCTCATGAGATTAGAAAATTATTCACCCAACCCAGATCACAAAATATTGATTTTATGACTTGACTTACCATATTTCTTCCTAAATGTGTTTTATCTTTTATAGTCTCTCAGCTGGAGTCATCCCTGTCCACATAGGAGCCTTTCAAGGTAGAAAGCTGGAAATCATCTCTGTCACATCCAGTTCTCACTTCTTACATGATTCATTCATGGGACCCACAAATATTTACTAACTGCTTGTGCTAGGCACGGCTCCAGGTGACCCAAACAGACACTGCCTCTATTCTCACAGAGCTGGCATTCTAGTAGGAGAAGATAAAATAAACAAAGAGGTATGCCAGGTGTTCAGTGGAGAGAGATACTCTGAAGAAAAAAAAATACAAAAAGAGATAGAAAGCTATAGGACATCATCGCATTCTCATCCTCCCTTGGTTCAGAGTTCCTCATCCTCTCTCAGAGCAGGGCAGCAACAGTCTTCTTACTTCATCATATCTGCCCTGGTTGATGTTTAAATAGTCTGTCTGAAACAGTAGTCAGGGCTTCCCTGCTGGCGCAGTGGTTGAGAGTCCGCCTGCCGATGCAGGGGACACGGGTTCGTGCCCCGGTCCGGGAAGATCCCACATGCCGCGGAGCGGCTGGGCCCGTGAGCCATGGCCGCTGAGGCTGCACCTCCGGAGCCTGTGCTCCGCAACGGGAGAGGCCACAACAGAGGGAGGCCCGCATACCACAAAAAAAAAAAAAAAGAAAAAAGAAAAAGCCTTAGCCCCTTTCCATAACATACTGGCTTTCCGAGATCTTGCCACTGCCTTTATTTCTAGCCTCTTTGTTTCAGCCTCTGCCTCTCTGTCCCAAGAGTAACTTTCTAGCAGTTTCTTGCAGTTCCTACCATAGATGGTCAGAGATGTTCTGTGCCCATGTCTTTGCTCTTGTTGCATTCATAATAGTAGCTAACCTGTTCCACTGTTTACCACGTATTGCTGTGCCCACTGCCAAGGAGGTCACCCCTACCCCTTCACCTGCCTGATAGTTCTTCATTCTGTAATACTTTTATCCAGGAAGACTTCTTTGATCTCTCCATTTCCCCTGACCTATTAAATGCATATCAATTTCATAAGCTCCTATAATGCCTAACGCTTATCTCTGCCACTCTAATTTGCCGTATTAGATTGTAATAATCTTTTTGTGACTCTTTTACTCCTACTGGAAACTGCTTGAGAGCAAGGGCCATGTTTGCCTTTGTTCTGTCTATATTAGTCCATATTAGGTATGCAAGGCATGTTTGTTAAATGAATGAATGTATGAATGAGTGAGTGACATTTTAAAGATCCAAAATCTAGGCATCAAGGAAGTTCTGAAATATAGAGCAGGGGGCAGGCGAAGGAGAAGGAAAATATTCAGGAATACTGAGAAGCCAGAAATAATAATAGTACCCACTAAAGCCATGCAGTAAATAACAGTGATGGTACCAAGCCATTGATAGCCCTCATTTTATTGATGAATAAAAACATACATGAGGAAAGCAATTTACAAATAAAATAACAAATATCCAGGTAATTACTTGAAAGGTAGAAACATTTAGAGGATACCATTGTATATAAGGGAATACTTACGACAAAACACAAAAGGTATTTATGTAGGAGAGAAATCCTGACCAGGACAGGGATGGGAGATGGGGATTAAATCAGATTCAATGATGACCAGACCATAGAGAGGCTGAGATAGAGGGACTGTTCAGACAAAAGGGGCAACACTAGTAAGAGCTTTAAGGAAGGAGCAAGCAGCAGCAGTAGAAGAGAAAGATTAAAAACCAAAATGGAACCCTTAGTGGAACCTGGCTTCAAATAAGCATTTCTATTGTAGTACCGTCCCTAGGAACAATCGGCAGCATGGAGGGAATAATTGAGTTTCTCAAGGAAATCTATTGGCCAATGCCTCCATGGTCTCATTGCCAGCACATAAATGAGAGAAGAGCTATGTGCGCACATAACGTGCTAGAGATATTTGTCCTGATTTTTTTTAGAATTATACTTTTATAATAAGAATATTAATGCCTCAGTTTGTATTGCAAGTCTGTTAGGCTTCGTAATTCAGAAACTAGTTCGGCTAAGGTAATTCAGACGAAGATTATGTCCAAGTATCTAACGCTGAAATGGTGTAAATTCATATTCATACAATTATCTTTTTTTTTTTTTTTTGGTGTTTTAAAGGCCATCCAGCAGGGCTGTGCTCATTCACTTTATTTATTTTTTTTAAGTCAAAATTAATTTAATTTAATTTTATTATTATTTTTTTCATACAATTATCTTAAATAACGTTTAGCTCTTAATTAGGCTCTGGGAATATACTAGTGAAATAAACATGTGTAGAAAATACTGGCGACAACTCAAAGTCCACCACCAGTAGAATGGTTAAATAACTTGTGGTGGGCTAAGAAAAGGGATGCCGTAAGCAATGGAAATGCGCTAGTATTACTTGTAAAAAAAACTGGATGAACCCCCCAAACATTTAACTGAATGAAATTTTAAGAAATGATTAAAGAATAAACTCAGCATCATTCCAGTTATTTCAACATCTGAAATAAGAATATAGTAAATGTTATTTACAGATGAATCTATGAGGAAAAGTATGGAAATTATTTTTTTTCATTAGCTACTGGTTACCTCTTGGAGGAAGGAGGGAGATTCCATAATGGAGAGGTTTCTAGGGAATGTAAAGGTTTTGGTTACATTCTACCTTTAACTTGAGGTGGAACGATGGCGTTTATTTTATCTTTCTTTAACTATGCACTATGTACACGTATTGTATATATAATATATAATCTATATAACAGTACATAATATACATATCTTTATACATGTGCGATAGGGTTCATAATTTTTCTTAATGATGTAACACTTTTGATCTAAGAAACAGTCCTGTATTAGTTGGTCCGCATGTGAATCACAAGTTTCAAAATGCGTATTAATACTCCAGGTCTCTGCCCGCACCTGATGGGCTAAGCGAACTGTCACAAAGCTAACAGCGTTATTTCAGTCAGCCTGGCAATCAGTCAGCGATACCAATCGCTGCAGCTGACTTTTTCACCTAGCAATCTGTGCCAATTGTTAACATGGGTGAAGTGAGCCAATTGCTTGAGACCAGGTTTTATTAATTTATATTAAAATTTAGCCTTAAACAGACTGGGAAATTAAAATAAAAAGGGCAAACCAAAAATGCCAAAAGGAATCTAGAATATTCTGAAGCCAGTGCTTTCATTTTAAAACATAAACCTTTATTCAGAATGATTGGAAATCAAAAGCCTATTTGAGTGCACATCATTTCTGGCAATTGTATAATTCATATAGACGAACGGCTTATGAAACAGGGCAAAAAAATGTACTCCTAAGGAGGTATCATCCATGCCAAGTTTACTGCTGAGATCATAAACCAGTGACAATAGGGGTTAATAACAGAAATGTTGGTAGTCCTCTACTTATAATAGAACAAACAGTGCTGCTATAATTACAATTTTCTTTTCCCCCCGTTACATAGAAATGAATCAATATCCAAGTAGAGAGAGGATAAAAATGTCTTCAATAATTTGAACTGATCTTCAAAGGAATTGGCTTCTTAGGTCTGCAAAGTCAATTGTTATCATTCAAAATTATTACAAGGCTATTTATCAAATAGTGTAAATTAAAATTTGTTTTGACCTATTGAAGGCTATTTTATGTGATTTTCAACGAGAGACAATAATCATGCACAATTTCCTTTTCTTTGCCAAGTTACTTTAAAAAAGAATCAATATGTTATTTCAACGGTTATTTAGAAGAGTCAGCTCTTCATGTGATCCTTCACTAAGTTATGCCGACACCAAGACAATTATATATGGATGCTCCTTGCCTGGCTTGTTATTAATTAGGTCCAGGGAAACATTTGATTAGTGATTGTAGTGATAACTCATATATCTTCCATGAACTATTATTATTTCCAAGAAAAATAACAGCCAATCTGATTGAACTTCAATAGAACTATGTTATAGGATGAGTAAATTAGTAAGACTTTGGATGTATGCAAATGAGAAATGTATATTTTCCACATACCCAGAACTTCAGCTAGTTTGTAAAAACTTGGAATGTGGTCTAAGTTAAAACAGTAGCAAGTCTAAATTCTGTGTGGTGCTTTGTTTCTTATTTTCCTTACTATTTTCTTGGTAATCTGTGTTTGCAGGAGGAACCTGGCATGAAAGATTGCTGAAATTTTGCACTAAATAAATCTTTTGAGAGAAGAGTCATATTTGCAAACCTACTTGCAAACCTACATAATGAATTTGTTGAGATCAAATTCAAATGAAAATAAAACTTGAAGAGGGAAGCAAGTTCTGAGGTTTTGTTTATGTACTTCTGCTTTTTCTTTCAATGAGTATTTCATTACTGTTTTCAGATGCAGCAACACTTTTTTGAGGAATAATGCTGATTGACATTCTCCTCTTTCTGTTTAGTCTTTGATCTGATTAGCTAATTTTCTTTCACCTATTAATCTGTTAGGTTTCTGCCCTGTGATTCGCTGCTCATCTTTAACTCTTTAGGTCTCACTATCAGACACCAACTGTACTCACAGGAGCCCTGACTCCGTCTGAACTGCTCTGTGATGGTAGATACGGGACTCGGTTTCTCTAAAACTCATTTCACTCATTCCTAAGAGCTTCAGGTAAAGAAGGGATTCTGAAATAAATGTGAAAACTCTCAGGATGCCCCTAAAATTCCATTCTGCTTGCAAGCTACATCATGACCGCATGGCTGGTAATACAAAGAGAAAGGTAGCAATGCTCTTGAACACCAAGTATTCTTCTAAGTGTTTCCTGTTTCATCTCCTTGAATTTTCTCACAACCCTTTGAAATACATATTATTTCTACTTTAATTTTACAGATATGGAAAATGAGGTTCCAAGAGGTTAAAGTCTCCAGAGCCCACTCATTCAGCCACTATGCAGCCTCTCCAAATATTTGTTCATAATATATTAAAACATTCAATAAAATGAATGAAAAAAAGCCAATACACTTTTCTAACTTCAAAATAATTGGCTCTTTTCTTCCTGAACTACTACTCCATATTGAATAATGAATAGTCACAGCTTCTACCTCTTTGTGATCCAAATCATTTCCTAGTTTTATGTTCCATTTCCCTGCAGATGGCATTCAATTTCACCACGTCGATCTTGGTACCTCTCTAAGTGACACATTCTATTTATGGTCTAAGACAAATTTACCATCTTGCCAAATTTTTGAGTTTGACTTTGGAAAAAATCAACTTCCTGACATTCTCCTCCGGTTACACTTTGAAGAATCTCCTTACATATTTGAAAGGAATAAAGATGCCACTGTCTTTTATGTGCACTTTTCTTATTTCTACCACCAAGCTAAGGTAAGGGTTCACTTTGCTCTAACTGTTTTCTATACCACAGTGTTATTATTTCATCCTTTTTGATATGTGTACTATTTCTCTCGTTATCCCCGCTTCCAGAAGTAAGTTTATTTGTTGGCGTCTTTACAAACTCTTACTCTTTGTGTGTGTTTATGTAGAACTGTACACTTCTTTGTTCTAGCACTTACGTAATGACACTAAGATTCTTATATATTTATTCTTATTATTTTTATTCTATTAATACTATGCATTTTCTGATGTGCATAATATCTTGTAATTCATTTTTATGAGATTGAGTCTTATACTCTTTACATTTTAGGGTTCTGTAGGCAGGTATTGTGGCCTCCAAAGTTTTAAGCATTCTATAGTGACTAGCAAGTGCTAAATGCTATAGCATTTCTTTAAATTTAATTTTTTAAAGCTTTTGGCTGCATTGGGTCTTTGTTGCTGTGCGCGGGCTTTCTCTAGTTGTGGCGAGCGGGGTGCTACTCTTCGTTGTGGTGTGCGGGCTTCTTACTGATGTAGCTTCTCTTGTTGCAGAGCACAGGCTCTAGGCATGCGGGCTTCAGTAGTTGTGGCTCGCAGGCTCTAGAGCGCAGACTCAGTAGTTGTGGCGCACGGGCTTAGTTGCTCCACGGAATGTGGGATCTTCCTGGACCAGGGCTCGAACCCGTGTCCCCTGCATTAGCAAGCAGATTCTCAACCACGGTGTCACCAGGGAAGTCTGATATAGCAATTTAGATAATAAAGATGAAAGAAGCATTATAGATCCTTCAGCTCAATCTCTTCATTTTACACACACAGAAGCTGAGGATATACACTGGAAATACTAGATTAACAGCATTATTTTCCCATTCACACATTTATTATTTACATGATTGAGAACCTACAATGTTCCAGACACTTTTAAGACATTATCTTCAACTCCACAACCATCAGTGGGGTGGTCATTTACCACTACTTGCAGATGAGGAAACTGAAGCAGAGTTTCCTGTCTTGTCCATGATCATACACTTAGTGTAAAGCTGGGATTCAGAGTCAGTTTATAGGGCTCCATAACCTAGAGTAACTACTTTATTTCATCATACTTCCTCTCTAAGATACCAGAGCTTCCATTTTACTAGCAAGCTCCGTGCTGGAAGTACCAAGTCATGTAAGACCATAACGTTTGAAGCCATCAGCCCTTTCAAGCCACTCCACAAAGCCCAACCAAAACTTAATCATTTAATTGAAAAAAAAAAAAAAGAGGTGAGTCCTTTCAGAATATATTTGCATGTCTGAATAAAAATCACTAAGAAATTGGTCCTAAGGAATTCAATGGTGCCTTTTAAAATGTGTTCTTTTGCTAACTGTTCTGAGCACATGACATAATTCAGGAAGTGGAAGTATTCTGGGATAGATGCCCTTCATATTGCACTTTCTTACTGCTTACCAAGAATTCTAAGATTCACAAGATTTCCTGCCCTATTCCTTGGGAATTGTTTCTCCCATGATTAAGTTATGTTACATGGCACAGTTAACATTAAGACAGAGAGATTATTCAGATGGGCCTAACCTGATTACATGAACACTTTACTTATTTATTTATTTTTTAAAGCCTTTCTTTTTTCTTCTTTTTAAAAAAAAATTATTTATTTAATTAATTTATTTTTTTGGCTGTGTTGGGTCTTCATTGCTGCACAAGGGCTTTCTCTAGTTGTGGCGAGCGGGGGCTACTCTTCGTTGAGGTGTGCAGGCTTCTTATTGTGGTGGCTTCTCTTGTTGTGGAGCATGGGCTCTAGGTGTGCGGGCTTCAGTAGTTGTGGTGCACGGGCTTAGCTGCTCTGCGGCATGTGGGATCTTCCGGGACCAGGGCTCGAACCTGTGTCTCCTGCACTTGCAGGCAGGTTCTTAACCACTGAACCACCAGGGGAATCCACATGAACACTTTAGAAGTAGAGTTTTCTCTGGTTGGGAGCAGAAGAGGAAGTCAGAGAGGTTAAGCATAAGAAGGATTTGACACCCTGTTTCTGGCTTGAAAATGGATAGGGCCGTGTGCCAAAGAGGGCAGTTGGCTTCTACCATTTGAAAGTAATCTCTGGCTGACAGACAGCAAAGAAACAGAAACTTTAGTCCCACAACAATAAAGAACTGAATTTGGCCAATAACGAGGATTGGCTTGTAAGTAGGTTCTTTATCAGAACCTCTACATGAAAACTCAACCCCTGTGGAAAACCCAGTTATCCCATGCCACATCCTGATCTATAAAATTGTGAGCCAATACATGGATATTATTTTAAGGCATTGAAGTTGTGATAATTTGTTACGCAGCAGCAGACAACTAATACAATCTTCCTTAACTCAGTTGACAGCCTCCATTTCATCAGAATAAGTGCAGACTTTGAATACACATCTTCAAAGACTTCCATTACAGTTACATTATGAGTCTTTTTCTTTCTCATTTTAGGAAGGACAAATAATCTGAATGTTGGACAACAACCTTAACTGAAATTTGGCTTTCCTGAAGAGGCACGAATTTCCTTGCTGTTTTCTTAAGGGAGAACCAATTTTTTTCTCTCATTCCACATGTAGGTCAAGACCAAAAAATTTGAGTTGTTGGTCTCTTTGCTTTTCTAATGACTTCCAGACTGTTACTACCATTATTATTTCTGCTTGGGTACTTGAGACAACTACCCTATACATGTCTATAGCACCTTCTTCCCTACTATAATCTTGCACACACTTCATTAACAATCAAATATTTTCTCTCTCACCTCACTATCTAATACTATTCCCAAAAGCCCGCTATTGTTCTTGATGACTTGAAAATCCACAGAGATGAATACACCAACACTTTCCTTTGCTTCCTCTACTCTATTTACCTGTTGCTTCATTCTGCCTAAGCAATTCTTTTCCCAGATTTGTATCCTGTACTTGTCATCAACAGATACTTAACTCCCCAAATCTATGTTTCAAACACTCAATTTCTAGGCCATTTGCTCAAGCACTGTCACCACTACCATTCTTCTACCTCATGAGGTTTCCAGTGCTTTCTCACCACTTTCTTATTAGCCTCTGCTTCTCGCAGCTCCAGGTTCACCTTTATTTAGCACAAAGTCTATGATTTATCATTCTAACACAACCTTGCACATACCTCTACTTCCTTGATTTCTCTCTCATGATTGTGCTTGTCTCACAAAACCTCAATTTTGAAAAACGTCTACCATCACCCTTCTCTGTGCCTTATGGGAGCAGCTATATATTGCTGGAGGAAACCACCCCATTGAAGCTGGCTGGTTTCACATTAAAACTCAAAGATCAAATTGACACTTAATAGTGTCCAGCCATCTTATCATGTTTCTAAAGAAGGTGGACTTTACCTACATCCTGAAAGACTACTTTATACATTCTCTCCTCTCTTCAAACATTCCTCACCCCTATTCTACTCATGATAAGCTGATGACTTCATTTCATATTTTATTGAGAAAACAGAAGGCATGTGATAGGTAATGTCTCATGTTTTCTCCACCAGATCTAAAATCTCAACTATACTGAAATCTATCTTCTTTTGTTTCCCTCTTATTTCAGTGGAGGAAGATCTCCCTCCTCTCCCCCCAGCATCAAATGCAAACTCTCACACTCCTCCTCTGGACCCCAGTCCCTCTTCTCACAGTACTCATGACTCTTGCTTTCTTAGTTATCTCTTTTCATCCCTTCTGCTAGATCATTCCCATCAGCATATAAACATAGTCTAGAATCTCCCATCATAAATAAAAATGCATCCCTTTTCCTCACCTATCATCCCATTTCTCTGTACCCCTTCAAAGTTAAACTTTTATAAAAGTTGTATACATTAGTTGTTTATGTGTCTTCACCTCCCATACCTCAACCCACTACAGAGTGATTTTTCACCCTATAATTCCACTGAAACTGTTCTTATCAAGATCACAATGACATCCAATGACCTATTTTAATAAACCACTTTCTGATTTATATTACTTAAACTTTCAGCAATCTTCACCAGAGTCAACCACTCCCTCCTTCTTGAAATACTGCCCTCTTTGAACTTTCATGACAATGCTTTCCTGGTTTTCCTCAACTCAGAAGCTACTCCCTTTTTCCCTCTTTCTTTCTCTTCTTTTTCTTTTTTCTTCTAAATGCTTGAATTCCTTAGTGGTCACTATTGAGCTTTCTTATTATTTTTTCTACATATTTTTCTTGGAGATTTTACCCATTTTCATGAATTTAAATGTATCTTCATCCTAATGACTCCTATAATTCATCCTCAGCCCAGATTTCTCCTCTAAGGAAGACTCTAATAAAGGAAATAAATTAAATTTTAGTCCCTGATAGATAGGTTGAGAACAAAATGAGTACATAATGATATAGCCCCAATTCTATAGAATAATGAGGAAATTAAAGATAAATCAAGATCATCATGTCATGGTAACACTTAGGAAAAGATGAGTTGGGATTGAAATTGATGACTAACAGCATAGAGAAAAGAGACAATAGAAAGAAACCATAGAAGAATTACATGACCATTGGATGAGAATGAGCATGCTGTGCTGGAAAATATAAGAAACTGGCTGAACTCCTGCAGTTTTACGAGAGAAGGTTTCATAGCTAGTGCTGAGATCAACGAAGTCAAATCCATTTCAAGTTGTGTTTATAACTGAGGCAAAATAATAAGAAGAGTGGCTTAGCAGCTCTTGTTGCAGATGCACAAGGACACACTTGTGTGCATCTGGATTAGAGCAGTAGTTGAGGAAATGGTGAATCAGCTGAATCTCAGAGAAGTTTGGACTCAGAAGATTTAGAAACATCTGATGACTCTGAGGGCAAAAAAAGACTGCAGTCAAATCTCATTCTACATAGTGAGCCCAAAGGACTGGGAGTTTGGGGGCTATTGATAAGAATGCTCAAATAAGAAAGAAGAAATGATTTGTGGATTTAGACAACTGAAATGTGAATCAAATAGGTACACTATCATGAAGATACACATGAGGAACTTTCTCACAGAAATGGAGGGAAAAAACTGGAGCAAGATTAAGAATTCAGGACTTGCCTACATTCATCATATTTTTTCTTGCTTTCAGTGCAGCATTCTTAGTTCAGAATAATACATATCAGGACACTAAACTGATATAATTAGGTGGTGAAAGTTTCTTAGCAAACAAAGAGAAAAAAAAAGAGACCTTGGAAACTCTGATTCTCAACTGTGAGCTATCACAAATCTAGAATAGATAAACTGACTCTTAGTTGAGATACATTAGAGGAGAAGAAAATTCATAGACTCAAGAAATTTGATTGGTAGAACAACCAAATATATATATTTTAAGTATTTATTTATTTATTTGTCTGGCTGCACCAAGTCCAAGTTGTGGCATGTGGGATATTTGTTGCCACGTATAGGGATCTTTGTTGCAGCATGCGGGATCTTTTAGCTGCGGCACGTGGGATCTTTCAGTTGTGGCATGCAGGATCTAGTTCCCTGATCAGGGATCGAACCCGGGCCCCCTGCCTTGGGAACGCAGAATATTAGCCATTAGACAATCAGGGAAGTCCCTAGAAAAAACAAATATTGAGATGAATAAGGCTGTAGCAATGTTTCCTGAAAATACTACAGGCAATGATAACTGCAAAATGAATACAATCACGACTTTTGAGGCCTTTTAAAAAAACATTGTTAGCTTTAGGATTAAAGAATCTAAATGAAAACTAAGACCATTATGGAATTCAAAACAAATTTCTCGAAACAGAGCAGACATTTCTCGCACAGTTCTAAGAGTGACACAAGGCAAGACCACAGTTACATTTGCGAGAAAGGGCTGGGTATTAGGAAAAGTGTGGCTGGAAACTGCCATGCACACAGGTTTGGAGCACTGGTTGGCACTTCATCAAGAATGACAATGATGCAGTCACACTGGTAAGAAGTTGGAGGTGAGTCATGCTCTACCATATCCCATTTATTAATAAAAGTATAGAAATATGATTTGGTACTCAGATAGAGAAAAGATTTATATTTGAGAAAACCTTCCACCAATACAGGGGAGGGTGGGGTTAAAATAAAAGAGGAGGTAAAAAATTAGAGATGAATTTGATACTGTCAAAGTAGCTAATTTTCACTTGGAAAAGCATTCATTTAAATTTCAATATTGACTAGGAATATATTTAATTGACAATTCAGTAGCATATTTGATAGCTAAAGTCCAAAACAGATTTTTGACAGTCCATGTCTATAGAAAAGACATGAGTAATGTATCTGTCATCATTTCTTTGGTGTTGGTTTAGTCACATTCATGAAAGGGCAAAAGTATCCCTATTTATTTAGACTCTTTTTTTCAAAGTCATTTTTCCATTAAATATCTTTATATTAAAAGATAACTAAAATTGAAAAAGACATTAAATATATCATAATTTTAGAAAATATTATTTCTCTTTTTCTGGTCTCCTAAAAAATGAATTCTACTATACAAAGGAGAATAGAAACACAAGAAAACATTATAACTATATTTAGCAAAGAATGATATATTGCTTTATTTTCAGTAACAGATTCAATCTTCTCTTTTCCCAGATTAAATAATAATCTTTTTTCATTATTTTGACCCTGTGCATAATAGATTGCAGAGTATTTTAAAATACTTTGTAATATTAGTGAAAGTTTTTATTTTTTATGTTTGAAATTATGTCTTAAGTTACAAGGTACAATGTTATTAATTAAAGGAATAGTTTTCATAAGTATGGGTATTACTCTTTTGGAACATTAATTTTGAAGCAATAATTTTTAGCTGTTCTAAAGTAAGAGCATTTTTAATATAATACTTTATTACTAATGCTTTGTATTGTATGTTGATTAATAAATTAATGTGCTAGGGCTTCCCTGGTGGCGCAGTGGTTGGGGGTCCGCCTGCCGATGTAGGGGACACGGATTCGTGCCCTGGTCCAGGAAGATCCCACATGCCGCAGAGCGGCTGGGCCCGTGAGCCTTGGCCACTGAGCCTGCGCGTCCGTAGCCTGTGCTCCACAAAGGGAGAGGTCACGGAAGTGAGAGGCCCGCATAACACCAAAAAAAAAAAAAAAAAAAAATTAATGTGCTAAATCCATAAACTTAAACTTTTCTAAAAATAATATTTTAGAGTAAATTATAAAATCAAAATGTTCTTTCATCCAGAAAAATATTCAAAAAAGCAGTCTGGTATAGGGGAAAGAAGACTGGATTTTGCTTCTTTTTTTTTTGCATTTTTCTTTTAACATCTTTAATGGAGTATAATTGCTTTACATTGTTGTATTAGTTGCTGCTGTATAACAAAGTGAATCAGCTATA
>NC_041221.1:55345587-55436067 GCF_002837175.3 Physeter macrocephalus
TATTCCATTGTATATATGTGCCACATCTTCTTTATCCAGTCATCTGTCAATGGACATTTAGGTTGCTTCCATGTCCTGGTTATTGTAAATAGAACTGCGATGAACATTGTGGTACATGACTCTTTTTGAATTATGGTTTTCTCCAGGTATATGCCCAGTAGTGGGATTGCTGGGTCATATAGTAGTTCTGTTTTTAGTTTTTTAAGGATCCTCCATACTGTTCTCCATTGTGGCTATAACAATTTACATTCCCACCACCTGTGCAAGAGGTTTCCGTTTTCTCCACACCCTGTCCAGCATGTCTTGTTTGTAGGTTTTTTGATGATGGCCATTCTGAACAGTGTGAGGTGATACCTCGTTGTAGTTCTGATTTGCATTTCTCTAATGATTAGTGATGCTGAGCATACTTTCATGTGTTTGTTGGCCATCTGTATATCTTCTTTGAAGAAATGTCTATTTAGGTCTTCTGCCCATTTTTGGATTGGGTTGTTTGTTTTTTTGCTATTGAGCTGCATGAGCTGCTTGTATATTTTGGAGATTAATCCTTTGTCAGTTGCTTCATTTGCCAATATTTTCTCCCATTCTGAAGATTGTCTTTTCATCTTGCTTATGGTTTCCTTTGCTGTGCAAAAGCTTTTAAGTTTCATTAGGTCCCATTTTTTGTAGTTTTTATTTCCATTTCTCTAGGAGGTGGGTCAAAAAGGATCTTGATGTGATTTATGTCATAGAGTGTTCTGCCTATGTTTTCCTCTAAGAGTTTTATAGTGTCTGACCTTACATTTAAGTTTTTAATTTATTTTGAGTTTATTTTTGTGTATGGTGTTAGGGAGGGTCCTGGTTTCATTCTTTTACATGTAGCTGTCCAGTTTTCCCAGCACCACTTATTGAAGAGGCTGTCTTTTCTCCATTGTATATTCTTGCCTCCTTTAGCAAAGGTAAGGTGACCATATGTGCATGGGTTTATCTCTGGGCTCTCTATCCTGTTCCATTGATCTATATTTCTGTTTTTGTGCCAGTACCATACTGTCTTGATTACTGTAGCCTTGTAGTATAGTCTGAAGTCAGGAAGCCTGAATCCTCCAGCTCTGTTTTTCTTTCTCTAGATTGCTTTGGCTATTTGGGGCCTTTGTGTTTCCATACAAATTGTGAAATTTTTTGTTCTAGTTCTGAGAAAAATGCCATTGGTAGTTTGATAGGGATTGCATTGAATCTGTAGATTGCTTTGGATACTATAGTCATTTTCACAATGTTGATTCTTCCAATCTAAGAACATGGTATATCTCTCCATCTGTTTTTATCATCTTTAATTTCTTTCATCAGTGTCTTATAGTTTTCTGCATACACGTCTTTTGTTTCCCTAGGTAGGTTTATTCCTAGGTATTTTATTCTTTTTGTTGCAATGGTAAATGGGAGTGTTTGCATAATTTCTCTTTCATATTTTTCATCATTAATGAATAGGAATGCAAGAGATTTCTGTGCATTAATTGTGCATCCTGCAACTTTATCAAAGTCATTGATTAGCTCTAGGAGTTTTCTGGTGGCATCTTTAGGATTTTCTATGTATAGTATCATGTCATCTGCAAACAGTGACAGTTTTGTTTCTTTTCCAATTTGTATTCATTTTATTTCTTTTTCTTCTCTGATTGCCATGGCTAGGACTTCCAAAACTATGTTGAATAGTGGGTAACCTTGTCTTGTTGCTGATCTTAGTGGAAATGGTTTCAGTTTTTCACCATTGAGAATGATGTTGGCTGTGGGTTTGTCATATATGGCCTTTATGATGTTTAGGTAACTTCCCTCTATGCCTACTTTATGGAGGGTTTTTATCATAAATGGGTGTTGAATTTTGTTGAAAGCTTTTTCTGCATCTATGGAGATTATCATATGGTTTTTATCCTTCAGTTTATTAATATGGTGTATCACACTGATTGATTTGTCTATATTGAAGAATCCTTGCATTCCTGGAATAAACCCCATTTGATCATGGTGTATGATCCTTTTAATGTGCTGTTGGATTCTGTTTGCTAGTATTTTGTTGAGGATTTTTGCATATATGTTTATCAGAGATATTGGTCTGTAGTTTTCTTTTTTTGTAACATCTTTCTCTGGTTTTATTATCATCATGATGGTGACCTCATAGAATGATTTTGGGAGTGTTCCTGCCTTTGCTATATTTTGGAAGAGTTTGAGAAGGATAGGTGTTAGCTCTTTTCTAAATGTTTGATAGAATTTGCCTGTGAAGCCATCTGGTCCCAGGCTTTTGTTTGTTGGAAGATTTTTTTCACGGTTTCAATTTCAGTGCTTGTGATTGATCTGTTTACATTTCTTCCTAGTTCAGTTTCATAAGGTTGTTCTTTTCTAAGAATTTGTCCATTTCTTCCTGGTTGTCCATTTTATTGGCATATAATTGCTTGTAGTAATCTCTCATGATCCTTTGTATTTCTGCAGTGTCAGTTGTTACTTCTTTTTCATTTCTAATTCTGTTGTTTTGAGTCTTCTCCCTTTTTTCTTAATGAGTGTGGCTAATGGTTTATCAATTTTGTTTATCTTCTCAAAGAACGAGCTTTTAGTTTTGTTGATCTTTGCGGGCTGTCATGTTTTCATTGTCATTTGTTTCTATGTATTTTTTGCTTTCCTCTTTGATGTCTTCAGTGATCTCTTGCTTATTTAGTACCGTATTGTTTAGCCTCCATGTGTTGGTATTTTTTACAGTTTTTTTCCTGTAATTGATATCTAGTCTCATAGCATTGTGGTCTGAAAAGGTATTTGATATGGTTTCAATTTTCTTAAATTTACCAAGGCTTGATTTGTGACCCAAGATATGATCTATCCTGGGGAATGTTCCATGAGCACTTGCGAAGAAAGTGTATTCTGTTTCTTTGGGATGGGATGTCCTATAAATGTCAATTAAGTCCATCTTGTTTAAAGTATCATTCAAAGCTTGTGTTTTCTTGTTTATTTTCATTTTGGTTGACCTGTTCATTGGTGAAAGTGGGGTATTAAAGTCCTTTAGTATTACTGTGTTACTGTTGATTTCCCCTTTTATGGCTGTTAGCATTTGCCTTATGTATTGAGGTGCTCCTCTTTTGGGTGCATAAATATTTACAATTGTTATATCTTCTTCTTGGATTGATCCCTTGATCGTTATGTAGTGTCCTTCTTTGTCTCTTGTAATAGTCTTTATTTTAAAGTCTATTTTGTCTGATATGAGAATTGCTACTCCAGCTTTTTTGTTATTTCCATTTCCATGGACTATCTTTTTCCATCCCCTCACTTTCATTCTGTATGTTTCCCTATGTCTGAAGTGGGTCTCTTGTAGACAGCATATATATGGGTCTTGTTTTTGTAGCCGTTTAGCCAGTCTATGTCTTTTGGTTGGATCATTTAATCCATTTATATTTAAGGTAATTATTGATGTGTATGTTACTATTACCATTTTTTTAATTGTTTTGGGTTTGTTATTGTAGGTCTATTCCTTCTGTTGTGTTTCCTGCCTAGAGAAGTTCTTTGAATATTTGTTGTAAAGCTGGTTTAGTGGTGCTGAATTCTCTTCACTTTTGCTTATCTGTAAAGGTTTTAATTTCTCTGTCAAATCTGAATGAGATCCTTGCTGGGTAGAGTAATCTTCGTTGTAGATTTTTCCCTTTCATCACTTTAAACATGTCCTGCCTCTCCCTTCTGGCTTGCAGAATTTCTGCTGAAAGATCAGCTGTTAACCTTATGGGGATTCCCTTGTATGTTATTTGTTGTTTTTCCTTTGCTGCTTTTAATATTTTTTCTTTGTATTTAAGTTTTGATAGTTTGATTAATATGTGTTTTGGCATGTTTCTCCTTGGATTTATCCTGTTTGGGACTCTCTCTGCTTCCTGGACTTGATTTCTTTATTCTGCTCTGCAGTAGTTATTTCCACTATTTTATCTTCCCAGTCACTTATCCGTTCTTTTGCCTCAGTTACTGTTGTACTGACTCCTTCTATAGAATTTTTAATTTCATTTATTGTGTTGTTCATCATTGTTTATTTGCTGTTTAGGTTGTTTTGGTGTCTGCCCCCAGTGGGTAAGGTTTGTTCAGTTGGTTCTGTAGGCTTCCTGGTGGAGGGGACTGGTGCCTGTGTTCTGGTGGATGAGGCTGGATCTTGTCTTTCTGGTGGGCAGGACCGCATCCATTGGTGTGTTTTGGTGTGTCTGTGAACTTAGTACGATTTTAGGCAGCCTCTCTGCTAATAGGTGGCATCATGTTACTGTCTTGCTAGTTGTTTGGCATGGCGTATCCAGCACTGGAGCTTGCTGGTCATTGAGTGGAGCAGGTTCTTAGTGTTGAGACGGAGATCTCTGGGAAAGCTCTCACCGATTGATATTACGTGGGGCCAGGAGGTCTCTGGTGGTTCAGTGTCCTGATCTCGGCTCTCTCACCTCAGAGGCTCATGCCTCACACCCGGCCCAAGCACCAAGACCTTGTCAGCCACACGGCTTATGGTTCAAAGACACTTCCTCAGATTATCTATATTCTCTTATTAGATTCTGAGCTTCCTTAGCAGTGTTTTGGTTATAGTCTGGCTTCTCACTATAGATTTGCCATACAATTCAGCAATTGCACTTGTTGGTATTTACTCAAATAAGTTGAAAACTTATGTCCACACAAAAATCTTCTTGAGTGCTGAGGCACCTTCCAGTCACTGTCCAAATGATTTGTTTTTAATGTAATCCATCTCTGCAGCCTGCACCCGCAGCCTCCTTTCCCAGCTGGCTTCACCTTGGCAAGGCAGTGGAGGGCATTTCTTCCCCATTCCTCCCTGCTTCAGTGCCCTGGCCTGGCAATAACTGGTGCCATCATGAGCACAACTCCTGCCAGAGGCCCAACGGCCTGCAATGCTCTCTCCTCTCCTGGCCCCTTCTAGATCTGGTGAGGGCTTCACATGGTTGCTAGTTGGGGCACCTCACTGTTTCTTGTCTTCCCTAATCTCTGCTCACAATCTCTGCTCACTTTTCTCCATTTAAGTTTTTTTATTAGAACCATCTGCTTCTTTTTCTAACTCCAGCTTTTACCAACAGTGTATATTTGCCAATATAATAGGAGGTTAACGTATAAAACCACAGTGCCAACTTATTAATTTACAAGTGGGGCCAAAGTTATCTTATCTTCAGAAAATGAGCATCCCTCCTTGTGCTGGAGTGTATGCCACAATCTACATCATAGTTTCTGGCCATGCTTGTGAATTTGGAATTAGGACAAAGAAAGTTGGGTCTTCTCAACGTTAATTTTTATAAAGACACAGTGATCTGCTGCCCTTTTTTACTATGGGGATTTTGCTATTTAAATGACTCAACCTAAGATCTGAGATCATTTTTCACATATACCATTTGTGCTCCTTAACACTTTCATTTCTGGATTCCTCATCCCTGGAATCATTACTTTGCATGCATCTCTTTCTTCATGGCACAATATAATTCACCAAATTACAAAGTATTTTATATTTATTATAGTTTATAGACATTGTTGGTGGCACTCAGGGGAACATTTATTCAAATCACAAAGTAGGTAGGGTGTTACAGCCAATCTTGTCCATGATGTATTGATGTGAATATAGAACAGATATTTTGGAACAAAAGCAGTCAAGTCTAAGCTATGTTATGAGGCAGTAAGAGGATGTCCAGTCATTTAAAATTATTGTTAATTCTCAGATATATTGCAATCATCCCCCTTAAATTCCTTCTGAAAAGAAAACTGAAACCCTTACATCTAGAGTGATAAAGTAAACTGCAAATGTAATGTCAGAGCCACAGTGTATAATCTCTAAGATATTTCAGTAGCAGAAGAAAGGAACAGGTATCCAAAGATGAAAAATATAAACATTACTATATTTTAAAAATCAGACAAGATTAGATCATAGAATTTGAACACAATTATGCTGTTAGTTGATACATTTATTCCCAATCTACTATTAAGTTAACTTAAAACCTATTTCATCTTTTTCTCCCAGTCTTGGCATTGTCTCTCCCCTGACAGCACCTTCATGATACCTTCATTCGCCCCTAACCCCAATTATACTACCTCATGTCCTCTTGCCTTAATTAAGTCTTGTGCCACTTTTTAGTCTCATCTGCTCCCAAGGACGAGTTTGTTACTCTTCTAACATGGTTTTCTTCTCTCACCAGAATGCACTCAAGCTGAGGGGCTGGCACCCTGAATCGAAATGGAAGGTTAAAATTTAGGTAAGAGGTGAGGCTAATTTTACAGAATTGTGATACAGCAAGGAACCAGAACCTGTGCCATCCACGTCAGGCATGAGTGAAATTGCAGCTTGCCCTCCGTCTCCTGTTGCTGACGATCCTTCAGGTCTACCGTCTCCTACCTCCTCGGCCTCCTCCAGTCAGTAACTCTTTTTGCCTGTTCACTCGATGCCAGCCCCTGTTTGCCAGCTGTTGTGCTGTACTACTGTACTTTTCAAGGTACTGTACTGTAAGATTAACAATGTATTCTTTATTTTTTGTGTTTGTTTTTTATGTGTTATTTGTGGTTTATAAAGTATTATAAACCTATTACAGTACAGTACTATTTCCATTTAGTTAGACTTGAAAGAATTGATCATTCCTTCAACTCCTAACCCACTGCAATCTAGCATCTAGTCCTTACCTTACTTTGCATCTCAGCAGCATTTATAGAGTTCCCACTTCCTTCTTGGATTACTCTTTCCCTGGTTTTTGTGACACTGCTCCATTCTGCCTTCCCTCCTCTTTTTCTAACCACCCCTCTTAATCATCTCTGTTGCCTCCTCTTCCTATGATTGGCCCTTAACATTGGTTCTCCAAGGTTTTCTGGGCCACCTTCTTCTCTTACTCTGTGCATTCTTCCTAGGTGATTTCTTATACTGCCATCACATCGAGCATAATTTGTAAGAAGATGAGGCTCAGGTCATTACCTCCAGCCCCAATCTCTCTTTCCTGAACTGGCTAGTGAACATTTCCAAGTAGATACCTCACAGGCACCTTGGACACAATATGCTAAAATTTCTCTTTCTAGTCCCTCTATTTCCAGCTAAACAAACTTCGTTCATCTGTTTGCTATCGTGGTGATGATAACACCATGGGTCCAGTTATCCAAGTCAGAAGTGTGAGTAATTTTTAACTTCTTCCATTCCCTTAATCCAATATCCCATCAATCACCAAATTCTGTGTTTCTGCAACCTAAATATTTCACAAATCTCTTTATCTCTTGTCTGAATTTTTACCATCAGATCCAACTGGTTTTTTACATTCGTCTTTCCTCCATCTTCTACCAGTGGTGTGCAGGTAAATGTTTTGCAATCACTTCTCTGAAGAAAGAATAAAATCCCTGATTTGCAGTATCTGTCAATTTCCATGAGGTAAATAGTCACAGCACGACTAATTTTAAGCTACCAACGTGATACCAGTGAATATTGAGTTGAGAAGTGACACTAATCTTTGACTCTCTTGAGTTTATGAGTTGATTCCAGCACAGGACTCTTTCTAATCAAGTGTTTCTCCATTCTGGCTGCATACTAAAATGATCCAGTATTTACATATATATGTGTATGTATATACACACACACAATGCACAGACCTTGTTTCAAGAGTTGAATCAGTTTAGTTCCCAATACTGATGTATATAAGACTTCCACAAGTCTTTGCACAACTGAAGTTAGTATCAATTCTGTGCACCTGAGTGATCTTTCTAAAATCAAATCTGATCATGACCCTTAATCATCCCTAACCCTATGCCCAATTAAATCAATCTTCAAAATAATATTCAAGTTCTTAACAAAACTTTTAACACCATATGACCTTGCCTTATTTTTGTTTCCTATGCCTAGGGTATTCCTTTTGCCTGGTTAACTTCCCCCAAGTTGTCAAGTCTAAATTTAGATAGCACTTCTTCCAGGAAGCCTTCCTGCATAAATGAAGGCTGGATTTGGTTCTCTTCTTGCTGTACCACAGTACTTTGGATCCTTCACTAGCTCCATGAAGACTGTGATTAGGTGTGTCTTATTCATCATTGTATCCCCAGAGTCTAGAACCTAGTTTTTAAGTGAAATTTCAATAATATATTTGAATGAAAGAATGTCTTATTTTCTCATTTCCTTATTAGTGTAAAGTGCTTATTAAAAATAATATGATATAAAAATTAGAAAACGTAGAAAGTCTGAAAGAAGGCTACCCATAGACCTACCTTCTCCAAATCTACCCACTCAAAAATATATTAGTATATATTTTTTCAATCTTTTTCTAGGCATAGATAATATGTCTAATACATGTTAACAAAGATTATCATCAGTACTTATATCCAGTGTGTGTTTAGGTTGACTTCTACCTTTATAAAAATAAAATGATCAGAATGTAATATACACACTAAATCTCCCCTACTCTTCTTCTTCTCCCCATAGAGAAGCTATGCTTCTCTGCTTTTGAAAATTAATGTGACCTAGAAGAAAAAGCTGAATTCAAATGTGGCTCTGCTTCTTCTGGGCTGTCATTTAATTCCTCTGAACTACACTTTTCAGAAGTGAATAAATGGGATTAATAACACAAACTTTAAAAGGTTATTGTGAGGATTATAAGAAATGACAACTGTATAACATATAGTTTTATAGTTTGATAATGTTGAATGCTAGAGAGTTTGGTGGAGAATCAGGATTGAGAAAAAATAATGAGTGGCCAGAAGAGGATCAGTCACAGCAGCCCTTCTAGAGCGTGGTTCTATAAGGGTGTGGAGGTCAAAGCCAGATTGCAAGGACTTAAAAAGTAACTGTAGGCTATAAAAGTGGACCACTCACTTTGACAAAGAAAGATAAGAGAGAAATACGTAATATCTAGAGGGGGCAGCAGAGTCAAGTGAAAGTTTTTCAAGTTAAGTGACAGCAAAGAAATTGGTGGCAAGGAAGAGTGTGAGGTTGAAAGAGAAACACACCTCAAGTGGGAGGTTGGAAAGGTCCAGATGTCAGAGTGAGTGTTAGATTTAGTACCCAAACTTCATCACTAGAAGGATAACTTTCCTTTAGACTTCAGGAGGTTCAGATTAAAATGAGTACAACCGATATTTTTAAGACCTGCCTTTCTCCTCAGGAAAAGAGATAATTCTATTAAAACATACCATGAGGCAATGTTGATGACTGAAAGACATTTGAAGGAATAGATGCTGATGTTTCCAGTTACTAGCAGTTAGCTGCTACATCATCTTTGCATTTTTGATCATTGGTCAAATTTAAGCACAGAAATACTTGGTAGCCATATTTCATATCCACCTCAAAATCATTGATATTGTTTTTGCTCAAAAGAAGTTTGAGAAATCAAGGGCTAAATAATTTTAGTTATTTAAAAATAAATAAAGATTTGAGGTAAAGGAGACCTAGAAAGTGTCACACTTCAAACAGAACACTGTTTTGGTGCCTTTTTGTCTCCCTTCACTCAGCTTGTCTTTTGGGCCAAGGGGACAAAGCTACTGCTCTCATGGAGTTTACTTCTTTTTTTATTTTTAATTTTTTTTTAAATATTGGAGTACAGTTGATTTACAGTATTGTGTTAGTTTCAGGTGTACAGCAAAGTGATTTGTCATGGAGTTTACTTCTGAACAAGGGAGTCTGATGGGACAGAAGTAAATAAGTAACTGCACAGTGCCATAGTGTGATAAGTGATAAGTGATAAGTGCCTTAAGAAAAGCAATGCTGACAAATGTGGTAGAGTGCTAGTGGGCAGGTTGCATTACTGTAGTCAGCTGGGTCAGGAAGACCCTCTTGACAACTTGACATTTGAGATGAGACTTGACTGGCATGAAACAGAGCCATGGGGAAGTCTGAGAGTATGGTATTCTAAGAGTTCAGCAAATTCCACCTTCTTAAAGTGGAAAAGTAGAACATGAAAGGAAGGTCCGTTGTAGTTGAAGAACAGGATAGCAAGTGAAGGCCAGGGAGAATGGAACAAGGTGAGTCTGGAACTTAGGCAGGTGGCTTGCAGACCACGGTGAGGAGTTTAGACTGATTTTTAGTCATTGCGGGTTAATCAGAAATAGGATCTGATTTCTATGTTACAAAAAACTTCTGGATACTGTGTGAAGAATAAATAATATAATTTGATCATATTACTAATTACTACTGGTTACAAGATGCATAAAAGCTCAATTCATTGGTAGCCTGTTTAGAATTTTGATGAAAGGGGTTTTAAGGACTCTCTAGCAGTTTCTTTAATTCCTTTATTTTACAGATGAAGATGTTAAGTCCCAGCTGTGAAATAATATAACTAAGGTCGTCCAATCAGTTACCAGCTGAACCAGGATTAGAACATGTTTCCCTATCTATTGTTCTTCCCACAGTGCCTCACTTTCTCCCTTGGTTCTGCCACACTCCATAGATACAAGGCCCTCCCTAAATATGGCATCACAGGAAGGGTGCCAGCCTTGGATCATTTCAGTTACTCTTCCAGAAAGCATGGAGAGTGCTGCTTAGAATGTCACACCATCTACATCAGTCACCTAGATTTCTTGTTACAGATGCAGCTACTGATACTAAATCTCTGGGAATGGGACCTAGTTACTGCACCCAGAAGAAAGAAATACTGGAAAATTCCAGGAGTTGTCCAGTTTTCAAGATGGAACACTTGTCAGATTTAATTATACTCAATCTTAAGCAATGTGATTATGCTCTCTCTAGTGGACATTTTTCCAACACATTTCATTTCTTTTGTCACCCCACTTCCCAATACAGCTTTAACAGATTGTCTTAAAAAACAAGAAGTCATCTTTTTTTTTTTTTTTTTTTTTGTTGCGGTACGCGGGCCTCTCACTGTTGTGGCCCGCTGCAGAGCACAGGCTCCGGACGCACAGGCTCAGCGGCCATGGCTCACGGGCCCAGCCGCTCCGCGGCATGTGGGATCCTCCCAGACCGGGGCACGAACCCGTGTTCCCTACATCGGCAGGCGGACTCTCAACCACTGCGCCACCAGGGAAGCCCAGAAGTCATCTTTTGAATGGAAATAGCTCCCAAACCCTACATAGTCCTATGGGCAAACCTACAAATCGAGGACAATGGCTAATTTAATTACCGATAATTTGGTATCATTCAAGTAAAAAGGATTTGGATATGGTATACTGATTAGGAAGGAGGGAAACTGAAATATATTTTAGAAATATATCCATCAAAATGGTTATTTAAGCAGTAGGATTTTGGTATTTGGAAAATTCATTTATACTAAACATTCCATCTGCCTGATGGCAGTATATAAAAGGTCATTAATAATGCTTGTCTTTTATCATTGGGGAACATTCCTAGCTGAATTGTATTTGTTGACTACTTCTTATAATTTTCTTGTTTGTAAATACAAAATCTTGCTATGTACATTTAAAATTTTAAGTTTCACACTTGCTTTCCAAACCAGTATCTAGTCGTGAGGTGACCTTGAGGGTGGGGCAGCAGCTTCTGAAGGACGTTAATACAGTAACAGCAAAAAATGGCTGCTACTTGTTGAACCTTTACTTCATGCTAGAGGCATGGTACCAACTTTATATGCATTGTCTTATTTAATCCTCTCAAAACACTCGTGAATAGGTATTAGATCCATTTTACAAGAAAAATAAAAACCCACTACCATTTTACTCAGTACTTGTTCATATTGGGGAGTTAATACCAATCTCCTGAGCAGTAGAGAAATTTTCCCAGGTTTCTGGGTGAGGGCTTGATCTATGAGAATTTCAAAAGTTGAGTACAGTTGCTCCAGCCTGGTAAAGGGAAACAGGCAGGTGCTGATAGAAGATGCTGCAGATTCTTTCACCTTTTCTGTATCTTTGAAAATTTTCGTAAGAAGAAATTGGAGAAAAATCATAAAACCTTCTTGCTAGATACCTACAAAGCAATTAATAAAATCCAACATTGATTTTGTAGAATATTACTAATCTACTATCAAATTAGTAACAGAAGTACTTCTTTAACTAGATAAAAGGTATTTAACAAAAATTCTTCATCTGACTCCCAAGTTTGGCAAAATATTGGAAATATCTCCATTAAAGTCAGAAACAAGAAGGGAATGGCTACAAAATGGCTGCTCTTCACCATTAAAACAGGGTTCTAACCAAAGATGAAGAGAAGATAAAGAAATAACATATGTAAGATTTGAATAGGAAGAAGCAAAGCTGTTATTACTTGCTGACACTATAATTTCCTGCCATAGAACATCTAAAATAATCTATAAGCTAATAAAACAAGATCACCATAGATCAAGGGAACCCAGAATGTTCTTATATAAAGCAATAACCAATAGAAAAGTGCAATAAAAAGGGCTTTCTATTCAGAATAGCAACAAAACCTGTATGGTCCCTTGGAATAAATACAAGAAAAGAGGCCCAAGACTTGTACTGAAAAAATGGCAAAATGTTATTGAAGGAAATAAAATAGATCTGAATAAATAGACAAAGACCAACTATTTTCATAGATGAAGTTCCCAACATTATTACAAATGTTCAATACAATTTTAATCAAAACTTCAATGTGGTTTTTACTGAAACTGAACAAACAGAGTCTAATATTCCTATTCAAGGGTAAACAGCTAAGATAACCAAGAAAAGTCTAAAAAAGAGGAATAAAGACAGGGGAACTGTCATATAGATATTAAGGTCTGTTATAAATAAATACTTAATTAAAACAATGTGAGTTTTATGCTGGGATAGATAAGAAGATCTATATAAAAAATAAAGAGTTGAGGGACAGACTCAAACATATATACAAACTTTTATACCATAGAAGTACAATAGAAACACAACTCTGTGGGGAAAAGATGGACTCAATAAATAACGCTGGAAAAACTGGCTTTCTACATGAGAAGAAGTAAATATGATCCTTACATAAAATTGTAAAATAAAATAAATTCCAGATGGACTAAATTTCAAAATGTGAAAAGAATCTTAAAAATATATTAGATAAATATTTGGAAGAACATGTTCTGAAACTTGGGATAAGAAAGGATTTCTTAAGAAATACACAGGAGGATGACTCCTAAATAAGTAGGTTATTGTATTTGCTCATATCAAAATTTGAACTATATGACAAATAAAACTATAAATAAAATTTAAAACAGGTCTCATACTGAGAGAAGAATTTATAAGGGCTATTATGACAAATCTCTGATGATTAAAAAGAAAGAAAGAGAGGAGGGTGCGGGAGAAAGGAACAGAAGGATGGAGAGAGGGAGGAAAGGAAGGAAAAGGAGAAAGAAAGGAAGAAGGGAGGGAGGGTAGGGAGAGAGGAAGGATGAAAAAAAGAAAGCATCCCAAGAGAAAAATGAGCAAGGGTCATGAACAGTACCCTCTAATTTAAGGGAGAAAAATTTGAATGAGCAACAAAGGAATGAAGGACACTGGATCTAACTAATGACAATCAGGGAACTGCAAATTAAAACTAAACTGAATATGAAAAATACAATATATATATATATATGAATGAGTCACTTTGCTGTACAGAAGAAATTACCACAACATTGAAAATCAACTATACTTCAATATAATAAAAAAAAAATAAAACTATGCGACTTCTCTGGCGGCGCAGTGGTTAAGAATCTGCTTGCCAATGCAGGAGACGCAGGTTCAAGCCCTGGTCCGGGAAGATCCCACATGCCGCAGAGCAACTAAGCCCATGTGCCACAACTACTGAGCCTGTGCTCTAGAGCCTGTGAGCCACATCTACTGAGCTCTCGTGCCACAACTACTGAAGCCTGCACATCTAGAGCCGTGCTCCACAGCCAGAGAAGCCACCACGATGAGAAGCATGCGCACCGCAGTGAAGAGTAGCCCCCTCGCCGCAACTAGAGAAAGCCCATGCGCAGCAATGAAGACCCAACGCAGCCAAAAATAAATAAATAAAGTAAAACTATACTGCAATATCATTCCATAGCAATCATATTGGCGAAAAGAAAAGTTAAGCCTGACAAAGTCAAGCACTGATACGGGTATGGAACAATGGAAATAGGCATACTCTGCCTACGGGTTATACTTTGGTACAGCCACTTTAGAAAATATCTTGACACTATCTACTGAAGCTGAGTATGTGCGTATCATATGGCCCAGCCAGTAAACATACTCTTAATCCTGTGTACCAGAACATTCTTTGCAAAATTGTTTGTAATGGAGAAACAATGACAACATAAATGACTGTCAATAGGAAAATGGGTTAAATAAATCGTGATATATTCATATCATGACCAGCAGTGGTAACTTAATCTGTATATATCAAGGGAGTTACAAAAGTATATACCATCAGGCAATTTGCTGAATTATACAAAGACTTTCATGTAAAAAAAAAAAAAAAGCTTAAAAACACACAAAACAATACAATATATTGTTGGTGGAGATACATATGTTTGTAAAAACATTAGAACATAGATTGACTCAAGAAATCTAATCAATATCTTGGCATTGGTTAGGGGAGGGAAAGAGTGGGTAATGGATTTAAGGAAAGCAGCAAAGGGGACCTTCATTTATACTGTATTGCTTTATATGAAATAGAACATTCAGTGTATATATGTGTGCATGTGTATGCATCTGTGTGTGTGTGTCTGTCTCTATAATCAGAGTTTAAAATGACGAAAATTAACATTTGCAATATTGAGTGACAGTGTTTTTACATCAAATTTTACATTTTTCTACTTTGTAATGTTAAGAAAAGAAAAACCCAACTTCGACTCCAATGCTGAATTATGATAATTTGGGGCCAAAGGACTACCAGAGGTATTAGAATCCTAAGAAGCAACCTGCAAAACACTATGCATCAAAAATGGCAATTTACCTGCCTTCTTAAGGGGAAGTCAAATCGCGGTGTCAGGTTCCAGCAGTGCTGCTAGTCAACGCCTGGTAAGAGTCTCGAGTGTTTTCTTGGAGGAAGCGCTTGAGGACACAGAGGCAGAGCTGCAGCCAAGAAGTTCTGGGGGAAATGAGGCTGGATAAGGTAGAATTCGAAAGTGTATTTTCACGTGGCCAGGGGAGGTCAGCAAAACAAAACAAAAACTTACGAACCGTGAAAGGCTGAATACAGAAGAATTTTTTCTATTTGGAGGTGCCCCTAGGCCACTACGATTCTTTCTTTAGTCCAGTCTCACTCCTCTCTCTCTCTCCTCCTCCCTTCTTTTTCTCTTTCTTTCCCTCCCCATCCTCTTCCTCCTCTTCTTCTTCCTGCCCCCCTCTTTCTCTCTCTCTCTCTTCATTCACTCCCTCCTTTTTTTCTTTAAAGAAACCAAAAGAACATGGAAAAAAAAAAAAAAAAGAACATGGAAGTTAAGATGTGAGAGAAGGTCACATAAGGAATTTATATTTCATATTTTGATTTTGTACTTTCCAAAACACCCTACTTGCTCTTACTACCCTTTCTTTCCCCAAAACAAAAATTACTGAGTACCTCAAATCTTTGTAACTTGAAGTCAAAGTAAACTTAATTTTGTGGCTTAGAAGATACTCTTTTATATCTATGTAAAATGTTTCTGCGAAATTTGAGAAAAATTGTTTACAAGTAAAAGTGGAGTAATTGCTCCAACTTTAGATATAATATACTGAGTATAACATGTTCCTTTTTTGAAATGTGAAATGGCATACACATTTTTTTCTGAATACATCCCTAAGGTGTTGAAAAGTTCCTTTAAAAATCACTAGCCTTGACATCATTAATCAGGGAAATGCAAATCAAACCCACAATGAGATATCACCTCACACCTGTCAGAATGGGTATTATCAAAAAGACAAGAACAAATAAATGTTGGGGAGAATGTGGAAAAAAAGAAAACCCTCCTGCACTGTTGGTGGGAACCTAAATTGGTTCAGCCACTAGGGAAAACAGTATGGAGGTTCCCCCAAAAATTAAAAATAGAACTATCATATGATCCAGCTATTCCACTCCCAGGTACATATCTGAAGAAAATGAAAACACTGATTGGAAAGATATATTAAACCCCTATGTTCATTACAGCATTATTTACAACAACCAAGACATGGAAGCAACCTAAGTGTCTGCTGATAGATGAATGGACAAGGAAGATGTGGTGTATATATATATATATATAATATACACACACACACACGTACAATAAAATATCACTCAGCCATAAAAAAGAATGAAATCTTGCCATTCTGACGACATGGATGGACCTAGAGGGTATTATGTGAAGTGAAATAAGTCAACAGAAAAAGATAAAAACTGTGATTTCACTTATATGTGGAATCTAAAAAACAAAAAAATGAACAAACATAAAAAAACAGGAAGAGACTCATAGATACAGAGGGGAGGTAGGTGGGGGAATGAGCAAAATAGGTGAGGGAGATTAAGAGGTTCAAACTTCCAATTACAAATAAAGGGTCATGGGGATGAAATGTACAGTGTGGGGAACATAGTCAATGACATTGTAATGACTTTGTATGGTGACAGATGGCAACTACACTTATTGTAGTGATCATTTTTAATGTATAGAACTATTGAATCACTTTGTTGTGCATCTGGAACTAACATAGTGTTGTAGGTCAGTTATACTTCAGTGATAAACAAACATACCAAATCAACCCCCCAAAACAAATAAATAAATAATTAAAAATAAATAAGTAAAAATCACTAGCAATATATAGTCAAGAGGGACAGAAAATATTTTTACTTTGTGTAGAGACTTTTGCTATATTGTTGACCTCTGAACAAGGGGGTTAGGGGTTGCCCACCCTCTGCACAGTCGGAAATCTGAGTTAGGTTTTACAGTCGGCCCTCCTTGTATGTGGTTCCACATCCCTGGATTCAACCAACTACAGATTATGTAGTACTGCAGTACATACTTAGTGAAAAAAATTAGCATATAAGTGAACTCGCACAGTTCAAACCCTTTGAGTTAACACCAAACTTTAGGTGACTATGACCTTTGAGTTATCAAAGGTTGCTTTTGACCTATGAGAACTCCTTCTGGGTCTACCTCATTATCTTCTTGGTTCTGAGAGGAGACAAGAATTTCAAAAGGAGATTTCAAGAGAACTGCTACTCTTCATGAGGTTCAAGTTTTCCAGCTGAAATGGGTGGAGAATTCTCAGAGTCTGGGCTCCTGCAACAGGTGGGTAATGAGCATCTCTTGGACTGTGCTATACTGCTTCTTCTGGTCCTCCATGTCTGTGTAGCATTGTCTGTGCTAACAATTCCTTTATTGCCATAGTGATATCTACACTGTTTTTCTACCTACTAAATTTCCTAGAAGTGATCACTCTAGTGCCAGAATTCCTTTAAAACATATAGTTGCAATTTTCAGATTGAAAGGACAGCATCACAGTTTGCAAATTCTAGAATAAACATATATGTGGAATACACCTGCCAAAAAGAATAAAACTGTTTTTTCTATTCCCTAATGAAAACATTTACAAGCAAGATATAAATTTGGAAATCTGCCATTGGACTCAACTAAATACACACACACACACTCTCACACAGAGAGCCAGCACTTTAACCTGTGTGACAAAGGGTAAAATATTTGCTTACTTAATACCTGAGATAGAATGTTTATTTTGATCAGGTTTATTAAAAATATGAAAGAAAAGCCTAATCCTTTATAATTTATGTGGAATTTTCTGTAATAGCTGATGTTAACAATCTTTGCAAGTCCTTCAATTCATTCAGAATATAAATCTGTTACTGTCTGTAAAAGATTAGTCAATGAAGGTTCAAAACCATAAGCAGGTACTCAGTGGAGTTTAAAATTCCTGCTAAAGTAAAAAAAAATTTTTACAAATTAATTAAACAGGTTGGCTTGGGAATGATTCTCATGCAAAGAAGTATCAGTAGTGTTTTGACTTGTTCTCTGTCATTTAAATTTCAGGAACGTCAGTAGTGGAGCTGAAACCTAAACCTGGATTTGTTTGATCTTAAAACCTATATTCTTTCTATTACCTGGAAGGTTGAAGAAGGAAAGAAGTGATCCCTCAGGTAAAGAGAATGGTGCTACCAAAGTTTTGAAGACTTGAAGCATTGTAGTATGTGCAAAGAAACGCAAGTGGCTAATGCAGAGTTGGAGGTTTACCCCTCAGGCAGCAACTACAGGAAACCATGAATCTGTGAGCAGTACAGAGCCAAGAAAGAATTTAAGCAGATAGGATGCAGGGTAATATTTGCCTTTTAAATCTCAGCAGTCAAAATAAAAAGGATGAATTTTCAGAGGTTATTGAAATAATCCTGTTTCTCACCTAAAATTCTGCAGGAGATGAGGTTGGTGGAATGACTTGGAAGAGAGGATCTGAGATATACGTAGGAGGTGAAATGAAAAGGAGCTGGCGATAGGCTAGTTGAGGGGAAGAACAGTCAGAGAAGAGAATGAGACAGTAGTCACTTCCAGAGGTCAGGCTTGGGTGACAGGAACCTGGAGATGCCAGCCATGAAGAGCAGGGGCTTAAGAGGAGGAGCAATCCCATGGAATGCCAAGGGTGGAAAATGATGAGTTCAGTTGGAGAAGTCATGCTGCCTGTGTGGACATGTCCAAGGGTGAGTTGGATATGCGCCTGATGCTGGAATTTTGTAGATAAAACCATCAACAGGGATACAACTGATCAGAGGTAGACTGTGGAGTAAGCATAAAAGTGATCACAGGAACACATTTACTATGGAGGTCAAGAAAGGAGCGCTATTAGGAACAAATAAGACTACAAAAAGTCAGAAAACAAAAGAACGTTGTGTGGTGGAAAAAGAGTAGACAATTTGATTTCAGTAAACAGAACTAGTAAGACCTGTTTGGGGGTTAAATATACCTGTGAATCTACATAAATAACTGTGATTTTATATATATATATATATATATATATATCTCATATATATACATATCCATCATATGTTTTTGTATTCACCTTATGTTTTGTATATATACTATGGTTTTATATTATGTGCATATATAAAACTAGTATATATGCCTATATATTTATACAGAACAAAATTGTATATATATTTATTATTTGTGTATTACATGCATGTAATACATATACATATATATGTATATACACATATAATGAATATATATTGCTATTAGTTATGTCTCTCTCTCTCTATATAGAGAGAGAGATGTTTACCCAACTATAAGTCTTACTATACCTGTAGTCTGCTACACCACACACACACACACACGCACACACACAAAAGAGAAAGAGCTGAGTTGAATACTTGGCTGAATGTAAATAGTCAAAAGAAATAAACAAGAATTCATTTAAGACTGGGAATTCTTTCAGCCATTTATCTGAGTTTTTAGCTTTTACTATTAGCACTCCGCCAAACTATAATTTGCTTACAAAAAAAGGACATGTTTTATGTTAAAAAGAGTAATAAATTACATCTGTTTTCCAAAGTTATTGAATTTCTCATTTCTTTTCAGATCAATCTGGTAGACTTATTTATACACACATTATTAGCTAGACATTCTAATTGTGTTGAAATAATATTAAGATGTGTATCAGGCATTAAAAGAGTGTATTGTCTACTGTAAATGGCAGACATGAAATACAAATAAATAATAGAATATATGCAACAATAATAAAAATATATGCAATATCCTGTAGGAATTAGAGGAGAGGGTGAATTTATTAGTTAATTGTTCATTTATTCCTCATTTATTTAAGAATGGATTTAAAGTTCAAAACATGAGATAAAAGGCAACACGAATAATGAAGTGGATTCAGAGAAAAAAATAAATTTTAATGGATAATTTGAAGTCAACAGCAAATCGCTATACAGAATAGCACAGTTAAGGTCTAGAAAATGCTAGAACAAGCCACTGGTTGGCCTCTAGGCTTTCTGGAAAGGAGACAAAAATGAGAAAATCAATCACTCTGTTAGTATTACCTACAAAGAAAACCTATTTCTGGTGCCAAAACTAAAGAGTTTTTCCTCATAGATAGTAAAAAAAAAAGAAAGAAAGAAAGAAAAATAAAAGAAAAAGAACAGTATACCACCCTAAACACACCTGTACTAAATGTATTTCATGGGCTGACTGTTTCCTACAGTGGCTCTAAATATAGGCCAATGATGACATAATGCCAAATTATGTTTCATAAAAGCAGTTTTACAAGAGAATAGACCATATGGTCCAGATGCGTGGAGACCTGCTTGTGTGGTTTTTTCCAAGGATGAATTTTTTTGTGTCTGGAGAAACACGTGGACTGTATTTCACCAAGGCAATCCTTTGCAAATTTATGTTGTTCAACCATGTATTTGATGAGTATTAAGCAGCAGTGAGTTCAAGGTTAGTGTTCTTGACAATCACTTAGGTGCAGCTATTTCAGTCTACTGGTTAAAAAATGAAAATGCCTAACTCCCCCTGGGAATGGGATGGGTGCAGAGAAAAGGACCCTGGAAATTTAGCTGTTTTTTTAAAGTTGTGGCAAAATACACATAAGATAAAATTTACCTTCTTAACCAATATAAATTGTACAGTTTAGTGGCATTAAGTATATTCACATTGTGATGCTACCATCGCCACCATCCCTCCACAGGATGCTTCATCTTGCAAAACTGATACTCTACCTATTAAACAATAACTACCCATCCCCCCTCTAGCCTAACCACCATTCTACTTTCTGTCCCTATGAATCTGACTACTCCATGTTCCTCCTAAAAGTGGAATCATACAGTTTGAAAACATGGAACGCTTCACAAATTTGCATGCCATCTTGCCCCGGTGGCCATGCTAATCTTCTCTGCGTGGTTCTGATTTTAGCCTAGGTGCTGCTGAAGTGAGCACTTTAGCTGGTTTTTGAGGGGAGAACAGGAACTCATCAGACTTAAAATGGGGGTAACAACTCCCGTATGAAGGCAGAGTGGTCTAAAATTGCTTTCTGTGCTGCTGAAGACTGAGGTGAGGAGGGAGGCTGAAAGAGATGAGGTTAAAGAGACAGGAAGGAGCCAGATGCCAAAGCGCTTTGTAAGCCCCTTTTAAGAGCTTGCACTTACATACAGTGAGACCGGAACAGGGAAGTAAAATCGGTATTTAAAAAAAATTAATTCCAGGAAAAAAGAGAGGCCTGGAAGAGGATAAAATTTGAAACAGAAAGACCAGTTAGAAGGCAGTGACAACTATGCAGGTAAAGTTTTCCTTTTTTATTTTTGCAAATCACTAGAGTGTTAGAGTGGGTATTCAGAATTGTAGCTCATGAGGAAATAGGTGTCTGCACTGTGGATCTAGTGTCTAATCTTCCTCTCCATGCTTAGAGGAAAACTTTTGACATTTTAGAAAATTTTGTATTTTAGCAAAGAATCCAGACAAGCCAAAGTCAAAGTCTAAATTCACATTTTAATCAAGGAAAGCATGTTTCTCCTCACTGATCTCTCTCTCCTTTTCCTCTTCCCATGTTTTAGAGGAAGAAGATATTCTGGGAAAAAGAGTAATAGAGGGCATATCGAGACTGTCAGACAGAAATGCTAAGAAATCTGGAGAGGGCTGGAATAAAAACTTGCATTCTAGGACGTCTAATCTTGGCTTGGTCACCAATGGTGTTTCTTCCTATTGTAACACGGAATTGTTCTTAAGATAGCAAGAAACTGAACTACAAGAAGGCATATTTCAACTCAAAATAAGGACAACTTATTAGAGCTTCTCTACATTGAAATTGGTTGCTTTGGAAATATGAAAAGTTTTCTATCATTGAAAGTGTATAAAAAAATCTAGATAACCACTTATCAAGTATAATGTATGTAAGAAATCATTGTAAGAGATAAAAAGTTTGAGTTGAAGAACTGAAAGACCCTAAATTATTCCAAGATTTATGAATTCCACAGAAGGATAATATCAGATTATCTCTTATTAGAAACGGATGATTTTGAAACTCTAACAGAATTTCTGCTGATACTCCCAGTACATTGATATCACTCAATTAATGAACTATACCAACTTGCTAAAGAGTAACTTCCTCCTTTAATATTTTAACAAAGAGGCCCCAAACCATTATTTTGCACAGGTAATTGCCAAAATTTAAGCGAGTTTATCCTGAAACCTGAGTGTTATGTCAAGAATAGAAGCATAGGCATTTCTTTTGCCTCTATGCTAATCTTCTCAAATATCAGTTTCCAAATGACTAAAGTATCAAGGTAGCAACTTTCCATGAAAATAATTCACTCAATGAAGAGAATGAAACAGAGAAAAATGGAAAAAAGAGCAAGAGAAATCTTCTATTTTAGAAAAAGCCCAGCACCTAAAGAAATGTACCAAACATATCAAAAGTGAAAAAAATTGATGAAATACTTTAAAACTCCATTTATTTCATAATTAAAACTCTCAATTCCCACTCCTCTTTCTCCCCAGTTTTAAGCGTCTTCCTGCTCTCTCTTCTCCATTCCATCTAACCTGTCAGCATTCGAGCCTGAATCACGAACGTTTGGACCACTGTGGTCCCCACGCTCTTTCTTGTATCTCTGATCATATCATCAAATGCACATATCTTTAAAAACACAAGTCCGATCTTGTAATCAAGCTGTTTTACAATCATTTTGCAAGGGAGGAGACTACAGCTTATAGGATCACAAAGCTATGAGCATCAGGCTGGAACTAGAGTTCAGGTCTCCTGGACCCTGTTCCAGAGTCCTTTCACCTCACGTCAAGGTCTTCCTAGGTATTGTATGGATATTGTAGGTACTAACAAAATTATGCTGCCCCCCAATAAAGTTTGCACGGAACACTGGGACTGTATTTTTACCTTAAAGACTTTTACCTTAAAATTTTATTTACCAAGTACAGAAAGCCTATTCTTCTCAGTTGTCAAAGTTCAGTGTTGCAGACCAATTGCTCCTAGCACGTAAGTTGCCAATTTTTAAAATCATTTCCCTCTCTTTGATTGTCTGGGATTTAACTCCCTCTTAAATATGCAGCAAGAAGCATTTTATTTTGTTTTCTTTTTTGCTAACACGTTCGTAGTAAACACGTGGCTCATATACGTTAAAGGAAAATATTCTCAAGATTAACATTTGTAACATTATATTAACGGTTTGCATTTTCTTAATACTGTGTAAAATTTACAATTGTAAAGAAAAAAGGAATATCAAGTGTATTCATTTTCTGCTCTTCACTCTAATTCCCATTTGATTTTCATATTAAAAATGTCCAAATTCTACATTGAAAAATTCATGATTTAAAGTAATGAATTTGAGTTACTTTGCTACAATGTTAATTCATGCAAAATTATAGTAAGACATGGAATAGATAAATATTTTGTTTTTAAAATTAGCCAGACCTAAAAGATATTCTGTTATATAATTTATCAAATAAGATTATTAGACTTATTGCAATATAATTAGAATAAAATAAATGTAACTGAATTATACAATTATGCCTTTAACTTTCATTTTCAAGTTATTTCTGCTTTAAAGATACATTTAAAAATTAAAAGTGAAATTTCCTGATAGAAAGTTAAAGTAAGCATAATTTTTAAAAATTCCATCTTTGCATATATCAAGACAGCTAACTTTTAAAAATATTTAGTTTCTTTGTTGTTTTTCCATGATAATATTGGTGCTATAGTACAACACAAAAATATTCAAACGTGTTTCTTAAATTAAGTGGTGATATATATTTTATAGTGAATAACATGTGATTAAGTTTTGAGTTATATAAATATTTGCTCACTAAAATCAAAATGTGCTTAGACTTGGATATACTATAATTCACTTTATTTACTGTTAGTTTCAATAATAAAATGATCAAAACATGGTCTTGAATATCCTAGCTATTATTTTTAAAACTACCTAGCACCAAGAAATGAAAACCTGCCATTGATGTTGACCACTTGCATTATTTTAAAAGACTGAATTAAATCCAGCACACACTGCGAATTGTTTTTGCTTCTTCTTTTTAGGAGAGTTGTAAAATAACCAGGCAGCCTTATCTTAGGTGAGACTGTTTCGGCTTGGAAATAAACAAAGCTCTCTCTCAATGAGCTAGGTTCATTTCTTATTTGTGTAATACTCTGGAAGAAATTAGGTTTCAATAAAGTCCATTTTTGTCACTGCATGTAGCAATGAATATCACACCCAGCAGGGCACAGTGGCACCTGGCTGTCCAGACCCCAGTGAGCACAAACCATCTGGGGGTAATTACAACAAGGTATTCTTTAAGGACCAGATGGGACCAAGGAACAGAAGCCCCGACCCCTCCCAGTCATTTACAACATAATTCCTTTCAATGATATACTTAATCCTCCCACCAGCTATGCTTTTCAGCTTGCTGTTGTCACTGTTCCTTTATGTTAATTCAGTTTCAAGACGGAGCAAAAGAGGGGGAGAGAGAGAGTTCAAGAAAAAAAGGGAGGGGGGAGAGAGAGAGAGAGCCACCGGCGCCTCTGGAGACCAAAAGAAATTATTCATCTCTAAATTGTTTCCACCACAGCAAGTACAGTAACAAATTTTTTTTTTTAAGGGGGCTGAAATTATCCTAAAGAAGGTCAATGCGACAGCCCTGTGTGGCACCAGCTGAGGTTTACTCAGCCACCTGTTAGCTAGAAAGCTCTCTGCACACACGCTTATGATGCATTTAACCAGTTTAAAGGGTCTTTATTGTCAGCCCAGCTACCTCCATTCAGCAGGCCCGAGCCTTTAGGCCTGCTTTGTGGTCATATGTGGCACACAAGCCTTAATTCAATTACGCTGTAAGCCTATCCAGTCTGCATCACTGCCCTTTCACTTTGGTGCCATTTGTCTCGTATGTTGTAAAGAATTTTATTTTGAAGAGGGAAAGGCACCCTACAACCCACTTGTCTTTACTTTTCATTTAAGGTTTGTGCCGCAGGTGCGCTGCCACTCCCGAAATGGATTCATCTTTAAGTGATATTTTAGATGGAGGGTTATTTATTGTTTGGTGACAATGCTTTTCTGGTGTTGCTGACTTTTATTTTTTTTTAATTAGGTGTTTGTTCCAACTCTCCACCAAATCAACAGTCTCTGAACTTGAGAATTGAAAATTCAAAAGGAAAAACATAAATGATAGATGAAAATGACAATTAGCCTTGAACTACCATTTTTTAAAAGAAATGCATTTCTTAGAAGGAACAAATGTCAAATTTAGGATTTTTGGTCTCCCTTAAGTTTCTGACACCCAATATATATCAGTTTATATGAATGAGGCTCAGTGAAGCTCTGTTATTGAAAACTTTGTTTCAGATGAGATTATTAAATATATTAAATCTGTTCATATTGTTTGTATTCTGGGGCTTCCAAATTTCCTTGGCATCAAAGCAGTGCATATCATTGTCAAATGCTTGGCATTTTTATAATAATTTATGGGCCATGAAAACATAAATAAGATTTCTCAAAGTCAGGGACTCATGTTTACTTTCATACCAAATTTTTCTTAAAAGGAAAGTTTGTCTCTTTAAAGCATGCTCAACCTAACATTCTTATAAGTGTTTAAATCCTACCCCCTGAGTTCAGTGTCCATACGAAGGGTATGGGTAATTTCAAATCAACATTCCCCCAAATCATTAAGTGCTTGTCATGGGAGATTGAAGGGACTTCAAAGGAGGGAGAGAAGAATCTTCTGTGCTATTTCATATCAATTACTCACCCAAGTCAAGGAAAGAACAATAGTGCTAAATTCTCAGTGTTACTCAAGTTGTGTGTATCAATTCTCACTGTAGCAACTTTTACACGTCTTTTGTATGGAAGTCCTATCTCTTTAAATTACTGAATCAGAACCACAAATATGAAACATGCAGAACGAACCAAGACATTCTAGTTGGCAAGAAAAAAATAAAGATATTTACATATAATCTTCAAAATAAATAGGATTTCAAAAACTGGTTTCTGTATACATATAAATTTAATGGATATGTTTCTCTCAACAATTCTTTGCCCATTTCCATTTCCTTTAGGTTCCCATTTTATAAATAAGAAAAACTAAGGGTTAATAGAGAGACTAAGTAGCTCACTTAAGAGGTCAAAATTCTTCTGATTTCTTATTGAGGGCTCTTCCTATTACATCATAAAACCTTTATATAATTATTTCATAAACCACAATTTTGATCCATCTGCACAACTCCCTATACATATATGTATTAGAGCACCTTATCAATATTCTGTGACGTGTGAATAAAAACTGAACTTATAAAAGTCTAGACAAAAGCAAAAATAAACAAATGGGACCGAATCAAACTTATAAGCTTTTGCACAGCAAAGGGAACCATAAACAAAACAAAAAGACAACCTAGGGAACAGGAGAAAATATTTGCAAATGATGTGACCAACAAGGGATTAATTTCCAAAATATACAGACAGCTCATACAGCTCAATATCATAAAAAACAAACAATCCAATCAAAAAATGGGCAGAAGATCTAAATAGACATTTCTCCAAAGAAGACATATACATGGCCAACAGGCACATGAAAAGATGCTCAACATTGATACTTATTAGAGAAATGCAAATCAAACTACAGTGAGGTATTACCTCACGCCAATCAGAATAGCTATCATCAAAAAGTCTACAAATAATAAATGCTTGAGAGGGTGTGGAGAAAAAGGACCCCTCCTACACTGTTGGTGGGAATGTAAGTTGGTGCAGTCATTATGGAGAACAGTATGGAGGTTCCTTAAAAAACTAAAAATAGAGTGACCATATGATCCTGCAATCCCACTCTTGGGCATATCTCCAGAAAAGAAGAAAACTCTAATTTGAAAAGATACATACACACCAATGTTCATAGCAGCACTATTTACAATAGCCAAGACATGGAAGCTAAGTGTCCATCGACAGATGACTGGATAAAGAAAATGTGGTGTATATATATACATATGCACACACACACACACATATATATATATATAATGGAATATTACTCAATCATAAAAAAGAATGAAATACTGCCATTTGCAGCAACATGGATGGACCTGGAGATTATCATACTAAGTGAAGTCAGTCAGACAGAGAAAGAAAAGACAAATATGATGTCACATATGTGGAATCTAATAAAGTGATACAAATGAACTTAATTACAAAACAGAAACAGACTCACAGATATACAAAACAAGCTTATGATTACAAAAGGGGAAAGGGGAAGGAGGAGGGATACATTAGGCTTGGGATTAGCAGATATACACTACTATATATAAAATAGATAAACAACAAGGATCTACCATATAGCACAAGGAACTATCTTAAAATATCTTGCAATAACCTATAATGGAAAAGAATCTGAAAAAGAATATATGTGTGTGTATATATATATATATATATATATATATGTGTGTGTGTGTGTGTGTATAACTGAATCACTTTGCTGTACACCTGAAACTAACAAAATATTGTCAACCACCTATACTTCAACAACAACAACAAAAAGTCTAGAATTACACCCAAACAATGAGAAAAATGGCCCAACTTTGTTACATTAAAAAAAAGAAAGCTCTACATAGGTATAAGAATACGTCTTTAGCCACTTTTAAATCCTTTCATAGGATTCTGAAGAAAAAAAATGGCAATGAAATTTGTCCAGTTTCACAGTCTTCTGTATGAATCACTTAACCTGCTTGCATTGTGTACCTCTACATTTTAATATCAAAAATATTTGAGACTTCATTTTTTAAGGACATTGTGAAATTCTAGAATATCTAAAGGCATCCTTGATATGAAATGTGAAAACCCAACTATGCATGCTTTAAAGGCATTTTAAAAGAAATATAGAAGGTTATTTTCATTATAGAAACTATCTTTTTATCAGCATTTTACTACCTAAACTTTTTTTCCAAATTTCAAACATATCATATTGCCTTTGAAATAATGGAATCTGTAATAACCCCATTAATAAATTCATTATTATATACCAAAGGAATAGCTCTTAAAATTTAACTGTCCGTTATACTTTTTTTGGTAGCTCACTTTATACAACAGGATAGAATTTTACAATATTCATTTTGTATTCTCGGTTTCCAATAAAAATCATACACATAACTCCTGAAAATAACTTATTTATGGAAATGTTGAACAAAAAAATAAAAATATGTAGAAAACCCAAAACAATAACTAATAGCCATAACTGTTATCCTATATATGTATGTGTATATGTAATATCTATATACAAAATATATAAATATACATGTAGTTTATAAAATTTATGTAAATATTATACATATAATATGTGAGAATTCAAACTTAATATAGCTCACTAAATCAAAGGACTAATGAATAGTTTTGAATATTTGTTATTCAGCAGCTAATATTTTCAAAAAATATTCAAAGCTGAAATTTGAAAACAGATCATAATATCAAATTTATAATACTTTAGGAACGTTATTCATTATTTACAAACTCTCATATAAGGAGAGTTGTCAGGGAAAAGCTCAGATAAAAGGAAACTGATGACCTTCACACTACAGTGGAACACAGTTTTAGCTGTGCAGCATACAGATTCTGTCCAACACAATGGTGCCTCCTGAGATTCAAATGTGCTTTGGAGAAAACTATCACTTCACAACCAGGACCTGCTCCTGCAGACCTCCCTTCCCTTTCAATGGGATTTTCAAACACATTTAATGAACACAGAATGGGACATATGTGAATGTCTCTAAGCCAATTATGTAGTTTGAGTTCAAATAAACTACTTCTTTACCAGATTTTCTGGTTCTTAAACATGCATGAAACTATTTGCCAATCTTGAGTTTCCAAAATCTGTCTAGAAAATTCATGAGAAGATTTTTGTGCATATCATCTTGCCATAGTCAATTCTAATATCAAGAAATTTCACATGATGTCATGTGTCTAGAGGAAAAGTGAAAAATCAAGTCAACTGGTTTTTTTCTGTGTGCAGAATGCCAAATCATGGGTGGTGTGATTTTTTTCCCTTGAATTCATCATTTAAACATTGTTTGGCAAAGTTATATGAACATTTTGTTGCTATGGCCAACACTTCTTAGTTTGGTATGGTAGCTAGAAACAGGAGATAAAATATGGCTTCATGCTAAACTGAAGAATGAAGACAAGCAAATTCTCACTAATCCAAAGGGAGATGAAAATACTAGAATGAAAGCTAGAAGACTGATGAAATAGTCTCATAATTATCTTTTATTCTTATGTCTCCACCAATCCAGACACCCAGGTGACCCTAGCTATCTGAAAGAGAAATACGGTAGGTCAATGACAAATGTTCACCTTCAGGGAAAAAAAAGCTCCTGGGTATCCTCCTATTCACCCCTAAAATGGATTACAGATGTCTATTAACTTCAACTTTCAGCTCTGTAACAATTTCTCAAGTAACACTTGGTTCTGAGATTACACCAGAAGGCAGTCAGTTTCTTTGCATTAAGAAAGAGGGAAAAGAATAAAGTGTAGATGTCTGTAAGTACAGATGAATATGCGAGTGGGGAATAGGATTTTGTGAGATGGTGCATTTCTTGGTTTTGGCACTCTGGGGAGTGTTTGTGGATGTTAAGTGTAGGCATGTATGTCAGAAACACACATGCATCCACATGATACAGGAGAAATTAGCACCAATAGGGTAATTCTAAATTTCAATGACATATTTACTTATTTTACCAAAACAAACACTGCATATTGAGAACTATTTAAACAAAGTCATTTAATCTTTAACAATCCCTCAGCTTCATTGCACAAATAAGGGAACAGAACCTAGAGAATGGTGTAATTTACCAAGGTCACATTGCTAATAAGAATGAAAGCTGGGGTTTGAACCCAAAGATGTCTGAGTCCTGAGCCTGTGCTGGTAACCACTATATGCCAAGAATTAAACATATGATAGGTAGTAGCTGTATGATATGTCTACAGTACTAATATATTTGCAAGTTCTCTTTCCCTTCCTGTTATTCTGACCATCATTAGAAGTAGTCATGAAATCTGGAAATTATCACTGGGGTCACACCTGGATGCAAGAGTAGATGATTATCCATTGTTACAGAGGCTTCCCGACATCTCTCCCACATTCTCTGAAATGCTACCTAATATAAGTTGATTAATCGGCTACATCTTTTGAAATAAAAATGTCTGTTAGAGTAAGGCTCTCAATTTCCCTTTCCTGGAACAAATATAAAGTGTCCATAAATATCTGAATAAATATTTGAATGGATGAACAAGATATTTCATTTGATTATATTGTTCTTTACTACTTAGGGGTGAATGAGCCCACCTACGGGAATGGAGTTTCATTAGATGTTTTGGAGAAGGGAGCAGATGTAAGAAACCTGGGGAAAGGTGGTCCAAGTGTAATGCCAGGGTAGAGAATTCAGGATGGCCTGAAGGAACATGTGAACACACAATGAGGGGGCCAGAAGGCTGCAGAAGATCACAGTTTAGAAGAAAACAGGGGAATGCCAATGATTTTATATATATGTATATATTTTATTTCACAAAGGTTCTCTGGCTCAGTCAAGGCTAGAGAACCTTTGCAAAATACTATATATATATATATATATATATATATATACATATATATATAAAACCTTTGCAAAATACTACATATATATATATAAAACCTTTGCTTGTGTTTCCCTGACTCTTCCCACGACCGTATTAGAAAATGCTGACGACCTTTGTCCCTGGGGCTTTTTAACGAGAGGCGTGGTGTATGTGGCGTCGCCGGGGCGCTTCCTTCTCCAGGTCCGGCTGAGGGCAGAGCAGGACCAACCAGCGGCCCCAGGAGCCGCCTGAGCCTCCGTTCTCCATCTGCTTTTCAACTGCAGCGGCGCAACAACCCGCAGGAAGCGCGGGGCGCAGTCGGCACTGGGCGGGAAGGGGCCTGCAGACATCCTCTGTTACTAACCTGGAAGGCTATATATATGTGTAACCTTTGCCAAATACTATATATATATATATATATATATAATGTATGTATATATATATATAACCTTTGGAAAATACTATATATATACATAACCTTTGCAAGATACTATATATATAAAAAACCTTTGCAAAATACTATATATATATATCCTTTGCAAGATATATATATATATATATTGTATGTATATATATATAACCTTTGGAAAATACTATATATATACATAACCTTTGCAAGATACTATATATATAAAAAACCTTTGCAAAATACTATATATATATATCCTTTGCAAGATATATATATAGATATAATGTATGTATATATATATAACCTTTGGAAAATACTATATATATACATAACCTTTGCAAGATACTATATATATATATATATATATATATACGTAAAACCTTTGCAAAATACTATATATATATCCTTTACAAGATATATATATATATAAAAAACCTTTGCCAAATACTATGTATATATATATATATAAAACCTTTGCAAAATACTATATATATATATCCTTTGCAAGATATATATATAGATATAATGTATGTATATATATATAACCTTTGGAAAATACTATATATATACATAACCTTTGCAAGATACTATATATATAAAAAACCTTTGCAAAATACTATATATATATATCCTTTGCAAGATATATATATATATATACATATATATATATAAAACCTTGGCCAAATACTATATCTATCTATCTATCTATCTATCTCTCTATATATATATATAGATATATATAACAAAACTGTGGTCCTCTACATCCAGGAAACACATTAGCTTCTGGTACTAAGAGCAGACTTGTCTAAGCAAGCTGTCAATAAACACAGCAGACTGCCATACAGGCCTGACTCTACTACTCTACCTTCATTGTCATCCCTTCTTGACTAAGTTAAGAAATATTCTGCCCTTTGTCTGAAGGCTTTTTCATCCAATTTCCAATGTTTGTGTATTTTTCCCATATTTTTTCCATTCATGTACACAGAGTGAGAGAGATGATATTATAATATCAGCACTATCAGCATGTAACACGTGTTGCTTGGTCACTGGGTTCACTGGGCTCTGCTAAATACCTCACATTTTCTTCTCCCAAGAAGGCTAGAGGAGATTTTATTATTATCTTCCTCTTACAAATAAAGCAGCTGAGGTGGAAATCATGGATCCAAGTACACATGTGGAAAGTAACCCAACTGGAATTTGAATCCAAATAGTCTGATGCCAGAACCACACTCATAACCACTGTACCAGACTCTCCCCCTACGTTTGCTCGTTAATAAACTAAGTGACTCATCAAAACCACTAAATGTTCTCGGAACTATGCTAAGTCCTGGAGGGTACAAAAATGAATGGAAACTATTCATTCTCCAAGACTCATCTAAAATCCTCCCTCTCCCAAAGTCTGAGATTCTCACTGCTGAGGCTGAGTCTCACCCTCCTTGAATTCTCTCTGGCGCTTATCTTAATACAGCTGATATTCTGATTACTTCTGGACCTGTTTTATTTTCTGTCCCAAGCATCAGGTAGTGTCTTTCTCATGTCCCTTTCTCTCACTACAGGTCACAAATCCTTTGACTTTCACCGCAAATATTCCCTCTGCTTGGTACACTTCTTCCCTCCAGCTCCTTTTTTTCTTATTCAGGCTCTCCTTTTAAAAATCACTTCCTGGGGCTTCCCTGGTGGCGCAGTGGTTGCGCGTCCGCCTGCCGATGCAGGGAAACCGGGTTCGCGCCCCGGTCTGGGAGTTTCCCACGTGCCGCGGAGCGGCTGGCCCATGAGCCATGGCCGCTGGGCCTGCGCGTCCGGAGCCTGTGCTCCGCAACGGGAGAGGCCACGACAGAGGGAGGCCCGCATGCCACAAAAAAAAAAAAAAAAAAAAAATCACTTCCTTCAGTAAGCCCTCTCTAATTCCCCCAGGGTTCTCTTAGATGCCCCTCTTATGTGCTCCCATAGCACCCACTATGTCCCCCATGAGAGCAGGTGACACACTGTTTCATAATGGCCTTTGTACAATTCTGTCTCCCTCCACTGGACTGTCTGCTTGGTGTGTCATGTTCACGTAAAATGGATTTAACAGATATTTGCTAAATGAACAAAAGAAGAAATGGCTTGTTGAAGTTGACTGCTCTCTTCTTCCAGGAGGGAGGCCAGGATTGAAGAGTGTGAGTGGGGGAACCATGGTGATAGGGTGGAGATGAGATACGATCAGATCAAGGATCCTATTGGATTCAGGAATTCTACCACATTGGTAGATGTAGATCCATGTGTGCTCCATTTAGGACCATTTTAACCCTGATATTTAAGAAGGTCTGCCAAGACCCTAGCAAACAAGGTACTTCCCAGAAATCTTTACGTACCCGTCAGCATTCCCAGACTGAATTTCTCATCCGAGGATTTCAGTTCTAGCCTCTCCTTTTGTTGCAACAGGAGGCGGTATCTTTCAACTTCAAAGCTTGTAACTCAACGGGTACGTAAAAATGTCCACCCTCACTGTAGCCTAGTTTTATTATCTCTACAACTCAGTGGACATCTGTTATTTTTGCCTGTGTAATTTCTTCTAGTAACATTACCTCCTTAAGAAACTATCCATCCCTTGTCTAAAATCCAGGACATGACCCCAGTTAGGTCCTCTGTATCTGAATCTTGAGGAAAGTGTCACAAAAATGAAAACCTTTCAGAACTCAGTGCCATTATTTCAAGTGGCATGCTGAAGACAGTGGTGAGACTGGGTAAGCTGCTTAACTTCTCTGTGCCTCAATTTCTTCATCTACTAAAATAATAATAATAATATGTTGGCCCAAAAGTTCATTTGGGATTACGGAAAAAACCGAACGAACTTTTTGGCCAAACCAATGATACTACTACTAATAGTACCTACCTTATTGTACTGCAGTGTGGATTAAAGGTGTTCACATGTGTAGAACACTTAGACAAGCCCAGGCACAGAGGATGGGCTAAATAAGTGTTATCTATTGATATTATAGCATGGCTGTTAGAATTTTGAAGTTGCTCTGTTTCTGTCCATTATGAGGCCTGGCTGTAGGATTTTTCCTTCAGGTTTCTAGGTTACTCCAATTTCCTTCCAAAAAGAATTTTTTTTAGCTTAAGTTGGCCTGAGTCAGTTTGTGTTGCTTGCTGCCAGAAAACTCTAATGGTTGCTTCTTTCACATACTGTAGGTCTTTTCTCCCCAAAGTGTTTATTAGACTCTAGAGGGCAATAACCATATATTATTAACCTCTGCATCATCTAGAACACCAAGAGTAGTGGTTTGTATGTAAAAATATTCATTTTGGTGACTGGAAGACCAAATATGTGAATAATACCATTGACCTCTTTCTTTAGGGCTTTATCACTGTTTTTCTTAGCAATAAAAATCAGATCTAAGAGCATCATGATCGCCTTCAGGACTCTAAAAGTGGCCACCACAAAATATTTAACTTCTCAGAGAGGCAGCTGGTGCAAGGAAAAGAAAGCTAGTGTCAGTCGCAGGGGGCTGTGTTCCAGTCCCCACCTCACCAATTCTTACCTGGGGGATGTTAGGTGAATAGCCAAGGCTCTCTGAGTCTCAGTTTCCTCATATGAAAAATTCAGATAATAAAATGTATCCCACAGTGACTTAGAAACCAACAGAACAGATCATATGACCCATGATGGATGCTCGATATATAGCTACTTGTCTTATTTTTTGAAAGAGCTCTTTCAGAGTGCTAGTTCATCAACAGAAGAAAAAGGAAATTAAACTTTTAATGAAAATAAGCCATTTACAGGAGTATGTAACTTGACCTATAACTAAAAAGTAAACAACTCCTGCCAATTAAAGAGAAAACAATAGACAAAAGGAATAGGAAAAGCATAAGACCATTGGTTTGGGGGCTTTAAAATGATGCCATTTTACCATGAATGCAGAATTAAAGGTACCTTCATTTTTACCATATTACTGATTCAGTAACTGGCAGATTCTATTTTCATGCTGTTCTACATTTTGTATCACACTCATCTAATAAGCAACTTGTCTAAAAATTACTATAGAATGACCATTGTTTGTTGAGAACCCAACTGTTTCTGAGTAGTTTTATGAAAACATTTTAATAATGGGGACATTTTGTGTTAAACTATTTATCTTCTGTTTGCTTGTTTATTCTTTAAAATCATTTATATTATTTTTAAATGATAGAAATAATATAACCAAATGAAAAACCATTTGGAAAATTCAAAAATAAAAAATGTTACTTATAATATCACTATACTGTTTCCTTTATGTAGATTTTTCTTCACATTTTATAAAGTCGAATATATTCTATCCTACTTTTAAAATTTAACACACCATAAGCATTTTCTATTTCTATAGTTTTCTAACAGTCATTTTTTCTAGGTACAGATCTTAATGTTGAATATATATTTGAGCTATTTACAGTTTTTAAAATCATCTTGCTTCTGTTTTGAATAGTTTTTATAAGTATGCTTGCATTTTGACTTAAATATATCTCATTTTCAAAATTTAACAATATTTAAATATTGGTAATAAATGTTATGGCTCATACCTTGTTGGTATTCAAGAGATACTCAGTAGATACACTTCATAACCAAATTATATTTATATCTGTGTGATGGAACATCTTGAAGAACTATAAGTGCCCCTTTGATGATTATGGCCACATCCAACTTTAAGATCCTGGTAATTACAGTATATACACATTTAATTTTCCTGAGCATTTCTCCTAGTTCTTCATTTCTCCATTGGTGAAGATGGAGCTGGAAAAGTAAGTCTGAGGAAGAACAGGCTTTAGTGAATCTCTCTTGAAATTATGTCATAACTAGAATCTAGCTTTTATTTAAATTATTTAGCATAAATTGGGGGAGGAGTTGATAGAGATTATGGACTCTTAAAAGCCCTTATCCCTCACCCCTCATGCTATACTCTAGACAGACAGGTACATTCTGTGATGTATGTGGTCTTATATAGGGGCAGACTGGGACAATATAATGTGGCACTAAATCCACTCATTGGGGGCAGGGAAGGAAGTGTTTCCTCAGCAGAGATTTAAATTAAAAATGGGGGTGGAGGCAGGTATATGGATACTGAGCACAGGGAAATGTTCAAGAAAAAGTGAACGACCCGTACAAAAGCCTACAAGTAGGAAAGGACAGACCCTTTTGAGAACAGTAAGTATCTCCTAGGGGATAAAGTGTACAGGGTGAGGGTAGGAATGACCAAGACCAGAGAGGCACGTAGAGGAGAGGTCTAAAGGACCTCATACTACTTTTATAGTTAGCTCTTTAGATGGCTTTGTGTTGGATTCACAGTATGTTTACTCTCATTTATTTATTCAGAAAATGTTTATTTACTGCTTGCAATATGCCAGGCTATACAGAAACAAACAAAACAGACAAGAGCCTTGGGACTTCCCTGTTGGCACAGTGGTTAAGAATCTGCCTGCCAATGCAGGGGACACGGGTTCAATCTCTGGTCCAGAAAGATCCCATATGCCGTGGAGCAACTAAGCCCGTATGCCACAACTACTGAGCCTGTGCTCTAGAGCCCTCGAGCCACACCTGCTGAAGCCTGCGTGCCTAGAGCCCGTGCTCTGCAACGAGAAGCCACCACTATGAGAAGCCTGTGCTCTGCAACAAAGAGTAGCCCCTGCTGGCCGCAACTAGAGAAAGCCAGCACATAGCAAGGAAGACCCAATGCAGCCAAAAATAAATAAATAAATAAATAAATAAATAAATAAATAAAATATATATAAAGAGTTCTGTTGTTGTAGAAATTATAACTTGGTCAAGAAGGCAGAGACTAATTTATCAAATAACCACAAAAATAAACATGAAATTACACATGAGGTGCTCTGAGTGTGTCAAGGAGTACTGGACCATGCTGGGAGCTCAGGAAGGATACATAAGAATTGTAGAAGGATAAGTAAAAATTGGCTAAACCATAGGAGAGAAAAAGGCATTCCAAATGGATAAAATTTCATGTGCAAAGGTCCTGGGGTAAGCACAGTGAATGCTAAAAACTGAAAAAGAACCATGGGGCCCAGAAGACAGACGTGGGGATGGGTCAGAACAATAAGATGGAATTGTATTAAGGAGTTTGTCTTGTCAATATCCTAAAAGCAATAGGAAATTGAACAGTTCTCAACTGACTTGTGACATAACCAGATATGCACTTTATAAAGATTACTCTGGCTACATTGTAGAAAACATATTTAAAATTTGAAAGAGTATATTACATGGTGACCCAGGAGAGGGGTTTAGCACCTTGGGTTTGGGTGGTAGAGATGGCCACAGAGCATATTGGATATACTAAGAAATAGTTAAAATGTAAAATCCACAGGGCCTAATGGATTAGATATGAAGGTTAGGAAGATGCAGGTAATTGATCTACATCTCCATTTGGTTTCTTTATCATATGATTTTTTATATCTATTTTCTTACTTCTTGCTTATTTGAAAAATATATAAGTTCAGAGCATTACGTATATCTAAATATGAGTGAAGAATATTAATGCAACAACATGATCAAACTAGTTGTTCAGAAATAAGATAAACATTTATTTCACCATGAAGAAATTATTTACCATGTTGTTATGATTCTGTGTGAAATAAATTTGGTATTGTTATGCTTTTTTTTGCTTGGAAATATGACTGTCTTATTTTTCTCATTTATTTTTGCTAATCTTCCCATTAAAATTATGTTTACAGCATGTTAGTGAATACCTACCTCGGTTTCCCTATAAGTGTAGATAGAGTAATAAATCCATAACCTATTAGGAAAAGAAGTGACATTTTTTAAGAATGTGAAGGAAGATGCTTCAAACTCCTTAGAAGAAGATCTCAATCCAACTGATTTACAAAAATAAATGGGTCATTTTTAAAACAACAATAGTTGCTTTAGAACCATGGCTACAATTCCCCATTTAGCAATTTTTAAGGAAGGGGAACTTGCCAGTTTGATTGAAATTTGGTTTAAGCAGGATCTGTCTATTACAAATTGAAAAGGCAAAATTAAAAACATAATTAGTTTGACGCAAAGGCTTGTATAAAGATTGGACTCATTTTTATTTCAGTTTTTAATATTTTAAGACTTTCAGAAAACAATTTCATTGTTGTATGCCTGAATTTCCATTAGAATGCACTAATTACAATATTTACATTGAGTTCCTTAGAAAGAGAATGAAATATTATATAGAAAATAGTAAATATTTAAAACAGAAACAGGGACTTCCCTGGTGGCGCAGTGGTTAAGAATTCGCCTGCCAATGCAGGGGACACGGGTTTGATCCCTGGTCTGGGAAGATCCCACATGCCACGGAGCAATTAAGCCCGTGTGCCACAACTACTTAGCCTGCGCTCTAGAGCCCGCAAGCTACAACTTCTGAGCCTGCATGCCACAACTGCTGAAGCCTGTGCGCCTAGAGCCTGTGCTCCACAGCAAGAGAAGCCACCGCAATGAGAAGCCCATGCACCGCAACGAAGAGAGTAGCCCCCGCTCTCTGCAACCAGAGAAAGCCCGCGTGCAGCAACAAAGACCCAACGCAGCCAAAAATAATAAATAAAATAAATACATTTATTAAAAAAAATAAAACAGAGACAAAATAAATCTTCATGGAATTATTCAGATGTTAGATAGTTCAGTCTTTTTAAACAAAATAATATTTACATATACTAAATCCAGACAATGTGTAGACAAAAATATACTGAAGCATTGAAAACTGGAGAGCCAGTTTGCATTTCAAGAATAAAAGATAAAAATACTGTTTAATTGTAAAAACCACTAGTAGAGTTTGATTTTAATATCTGTAGAATAAAAAAGGTCAGCATTTTGCTTTGTGTTTATATACTATCTGGTTATTACTCAAAAGAACTTAAAGGTAATAGATCAGTAGCCAAGAACTTGGAGGATGTCATCTCAATTTTCATACAAACTTTGGAGACACAGATAACTTCTTCCGATTTGAGAGAAACTTCCCCTGAACTACAATAGATTTAAATAAAGGAAAGAAAGTATAATTTAACAATCTGATTCCTGAATTTTTGGCCAGAAACAACAAAGAGAACATGCTGATGAAGTCAGTTTCCCAAAAAGGAAATTGAGTTTTTTGCTCTGGCAAAAAGAATTCAATATTTTCATCAAATTTGATCCCAATCGTACAGTGTTCTCTCTCTGTGTCTCTCTGTCTCTCCTCCCCCTTTATCTTTCTATCTTTATCTCTGAGTATATATATTCAGAGATCTGTACTTTCCAGATTTTTTATTTATGTATTTATTTAAATAGACCGCGATGGGCTTCCCTGCTGGCACAGTGGTTGAGAGTCCGCCTGCCGATGCAGGGGACACGGGTTCGTGCCCCGGTCCGGAAGGATCCCACATGCCGCGAAGCGGCTGGGCCTGTGAGCCACGGCCGCTGGGCTTGCGCGTCCGGAGCCTGTGCTGCGCAACGGGAGAGGCCACAGCAGTGAGAGGTCCCGTACCGCAATAAATAAATAAATAAATAGATAGACTGCAAAAAAGAGTTGCCCACCAAGAAATACTGATCATTTCTTTCAAATATACTGCATGCTTATTTCTGATGCAACCACTGTATTTGTACTGTTTATTATAAATTGAATTTCATTTGAAGTACAATTAAGTAGCTGAAATTCATGAATTCATTATTCAAAAATAGTTTGACTCTTATCTCTTTCCTGACACTGGATTCTTTTTTTGTGCGGTACGCGGGCCTCTCAGTGTTGTGGCCTCTCCCATTGCGGAGCACAGGCTCCGGACCCGCAGGCTCAGCGGCCATGGCTCACGGGCCCAGCCGCTCCGCGGCATGTGGGATCTTCCCGGACCAGGGCACGAACCCATGTCCCCTGCATCGGCAGGCGGATTCTCAACCACTGCGCCACCAGGGAAGCCCCCTGACACTGGATTCTTAACCAAATTCTCATCTGCATATTTCAATAGAGTCCTAACTGCTCTGAGGTCTCTAGCAATTCCTTTCCAAATCCATCCTACACATTGCTGCCCGGTTCCAACCTCCTGTAGTTCATCTTCAGTCATTGCACTCTCCTGCACAAAATTCTTTAAAGTTTCTCTACTGCATATTAAATTAGGAGCATTCATGAGAAGCAGGAATTAGGTCCTTCACGATCTGGCCCCAGAATCTTCACTGCCTTACACATTGTAGTTACCCTCTTTACATACTGTATACTCAGTTAAACTAGACTACTATGCTACAACTTTGCACTACATTGTCTGCATTTGGGTTTACTGGTTGCTTTTTTGTTTGTGGGCTTTTATTGTTGATCCCTTTGCTTGATATATTCTTCTCTGATACCCACATCTCTATCTCTTGAAATTCTACCTTTTCATAAAGGCCCATCTCAAAAACCATTTTCTCCATGAAATTGTGTCTGATATTCTCAACTAGATGTGGGATTCCTCTCCTCTGACTCTTAATGCATGCTTAGTTCCTCATTAAGACACTTTTATTTGGCATCGTAATATATTTACAGGTCTGATCCCATGGTCATATTTGTCTCTGACCACCGTAGCACCTGGCAGTATTATGATTACAGTAATATTCTAAAAATATATATTGAATTCCAGTTAAAACCTAGAACCACTGAAGTCCCTGGTGCTCATCCCAAATTCTAAAAACACACTACTACAATTTTGCCTTCTTTAAGACACAGTAGGGAAAGTGAAGTGAAAAAGAACCCCCAAACAAATTTTTTTTAATGTTAATTTTGTGATTTCAAAGGTATTTGGAGTAGAAAAGCATGTCGAGAGAAGATGAAATAGTCCTGAATACTGCTCCAGTATGAGCACATGTGATTTTGAATGTGTTATGTATGTATGAGCCTATCTACCTACTTATTAATCTAAAAAAAATATTAGAAATGCACTGTCATCAATTGATTTAAAAATATATATTATTCTTACTATATCATCTTGCATGGAATTTACTTAGTATATTAAAAATGATATGCTTATTTAGCCTCCCTCTCTAAAACTGGAATACATACTAGACTTACTTAACTACTGATATTTAATTATCCATGTTAGGTGTCATGTTTTCATTCTAACACTTCAAGATTCTCTCTGTGAAGAATTGTATTAATAAAGACTATGTTGCTGTTATTATTCAAAAGTATTCTTTTTAAGCAGGGCAAGATTTTTCCAGTGGAAGACACACATACACAACACACACACACAACACACACACACACACACACACACTCATGAAACAATCTGAAATCAGAAGGGCAATGCTAACAATATTCCAGAACCTCCCCCCCAAACATACAATGTATATTTTTAAAAAAATTAAATACAGTGATCATGTGATTAGTCTCACTATCAATATTATGACAAAGTCTTTTACAGATTGTATGTATATTTAACCCCAGAAAATGACTTTTTTAAAAAAGCTGATTATGTCTGAAATACATACTAGGAAAGATTAATGTAAGATGAATATGCAGACACTGCTCACAATGCCAGCAAACGTCTTTGTTGTAAATACTTTTTCCACCTCCCAAAATATTAGATTTACATAAGGAGTGTTCTGATTTCCTGCAGATATGAATACACTTTATTTATTTATTTTTTTTGCGGTACCCGGGCCTCTCACTGCTGTGGCCTCTCCCGTTGCGGAGCACAGGCTCCGGACGCGCAGGCTCAGCGGCCATGGCTCACGGGCCCAGCCGCTCCGCGGCATGTGGGATCCTCCCGGACCGGGGCACGAACCCGTGTCCCCTGCCTCGGCAGGCGGACTCTCAACCACTGCGCCACCAGGGAAGCCCTGAATACACTTTTAACTATTCTTCTGGATAAAGGAAAAAGTTGGAGCTATGAATTTATTCACATATTCTTTCCTTTGGCTCATTTGTTTGATCATTGATTTGTTCATTCTTTCAATAGCGATGTTTTACGCTCTTGCTAGATGCTATGCCCCATGCTAGTTAGTCAATGGCCTATCAAGGTAAGACACAACCCTGCCATTTTAAGTAGAGAAGAAATGTAGCCCAAGACCCCATTCTGTTTGACAGTAAGTTTGGTGCAAGACGGTCCTAAAGCCATATTCTGTAAAACTGGTAATACAGAATTCAGCAGTCATAAAGTTATATTTCTATAAATTTGGAAATAAATCGGAAATTTACTCACCGAGCCATGCTCTTTTAGATTGGATAATATATGCAAAATAACAGTCGTCTATGTTTATTTTCCTTGACTTACCTTCCTACTCTGAGGAACTATTAATTGTCTAAGAGGTCTGATTGCACCTTTCAAGCGAGGAGGTTTTGACCATGATAACCCTTCAAAATATACCAACACTGTGATCAAAGTCTTGATTCCACTTATATTTTAAATCCATTTATAAATGCTATTTTTGTATATTCAGCTTATCTCCTTTGTTTCTCTCTGCCTTGGATAATATAGGTCACTCTTTCACTTTCGTATTCTAAGGATGCCAGACTGAGGCCACACATGAAGAACAGTCCGAGCTTCTCCTTTTTACCCTCCTTTCGTAACATGTTTTATTTGCCAGCTGATTAAAGATTGTGCTTCTAGACAACTCTCCATAAATAGCTGGTAGAAAACAATGGATGCTGCTTTGTTTACCTTGCGTATTCACAAGTGCCCCTACTAGAAGAACCCCAGAAGTCCCCGTCACTTACATCAAGTGTTTTTAACAATGGTAAGTGTGCCTTCTTTAGTTTGCCCACATGTGTGATATTTCGGAATAAACCAAAGCATGGTAGAACCTATTCACATAAACAAACACAACATTAAAACAGAACTGGTAAGAACACTGAGAGAATCACAGAAAGAAAAATTGTAAAGATCCATTTGATCTCCAGGCCTAAATAATTATTTCAAACTTCACAAACAGAAAATATCAATATGCATCTTTGAGTAAAGCTTGTTAGCTGTCCTTATTATTACCTGCTTCATTAGCCTTGAGGACATCCCTTCTAAAATAGGAAAAGCACAATCTGTATGCTAGGAAAACTACAAAGAAGCAATAAATTATTGCTGTAATGACATGCTAATTAAAATTTTGCTTGTAACTCATGTAAGTGTTTGAAGCCCAGCAAATTTCTCTTTTCATTTGTGAAGTGTGAAGGTAAATTGCCCAGTGACAGTGGGACATCGCTAACAAGTACAAATTGAATAACATGCTATCTTGCTCTATTAGCCCTGACTAGCATGTCTGAATTAGATATTCAGCACACTCCCCATTGAAGGCCTGATTGATAAATGCTACGGAGGATTTGTCAAAACAACAGGGGCTACACCCAGTGGGACATCAATATGCTCCATTTAGTCACCCACACAGCACTTCCTACATAGGATTGTCACATAAAATTAAGACTAGCCGCTAACCAGCCATCAAGCTTGTAGCAGACGTCAGGCAGCCTGTGTTCTGTATGCATATTAGTCACATGCTTAACAATTTGGGCTGTCAGGACAGAAGCATGCAGTGACCTCTGGAGCAGAGGTTGAATTTTCCAACTATATGGAAACATCATGCTCAGCTGTTCAAGATTTTAGACCATTTCCTGCCAGATCTGTGCACAGATGCAGTGCCCTAAGCTATAATCTGTGGCCACGTCCAAATGACAAATGGCACGGGGAAGGTTATTGCATTATATATTAAGTACCACAAGTCTGTAAATTATAAGTAAACTACTGTTCAGACTGTCTCCTCCAGCCTTCAGGATGATTTTCCTCTCCATTCTTTTTTAAATAAACGTAATAAATATTGGGTGAACCCAGAGATGAAAGCCCAGAGTTTGAATTAGCCCATCTCCATTGCTAATTAGCTGCTTGAATATCAAACAGTTTTGGACCAGCTGTAATTTAATAAGCCATGATTGAGGTTGGCCTGATTTTGTTTCCCCACTGAAAATTCTTCTCAGGAGCAAGTCTGTATGATTTTAGAATTCTTGGTGATAGGTTGTTTTTGTTATTTCCCTTGTAAACATAATTAGCCATAAGTATGGAGTAACAATAATAAAAATCATTACAAATCTAACAGAATTTTTAATTGGGTCAGTTATCTTATTTCTATTGCATTATTTTTAAGCTCTTCATGTATGAGGTTATCAGCTCAGACAATAAAGAACTAAAATTATAATAAAGTCAATGTGTCAGTGTGAAATAAAATGTATTCTCTGCAAAATCGAAAAACTTGTCATTCTCTAATTCAGATCTTGCCATCTGGCATGAAAGCTAGGATAACATTTTAAAATAAATTGCTTAAGCTTTGTTTTACAAATAGTCTAACAAAGCATCTGTATGATATGTTAAAGAGACTATGTCAAATAATTTTTGTTTTTGAAAATCATATATCTGTTGAAACCTGAGGATAACGATTCTAACTTTTAAACACTTAGCACTGATCAATATTCTCCATGTATTTTGGAATTCTTGCTTTTGTTCTGAGACCCAAAGCAGAATTACTCAATTAACATGAGAAATTATATATCTTATGGCACTTCTATAGAATACAATTACAAGAAATATGTGGTATATGATGAAAAATCACTATTAGACTTGAATAGTGTTTCTTCTTTCTAGGACATAAAGACAAAACATATTTCTTTTTTCTAGGACGAAAGGCAACCTGCTACTCGAAGTCTGTATTCTCCTTTTCAGGGATAACACATAAGTGAAATCTTACCTTTTGCTACTTTCTGAATTTTATATATCCTAGTGTTTGAAATTTTTCAGCTTTTTGATACATCTCAGGGTATGTATCTCTGTTTACGTAACAAATCTAATCATAGGGCTCCTTCCATAAAATAATTATTCTCCATGATAATAAAAGACACCAGCTTCCTTAGCATATACAAAATGAATATTTAATTTCAAAAAATTGGTGAGCTGTGAAATTCTCATTAATTTACGTTAAACTACAATAAGCTGTATGTCAAACCTAAAACGAAGTTTGCTCAATGTGGTTCAAGTGACGACCAAAATTGTAACAATGGTCTAAACAATGGCTAGGTACCATCACATTGTTGGGGATTATTATGAAGGCAAGTTAGGGTAAGGAAGAAATAGTTGAACATTTAGCAGTATTAATCTGGTGACTTCCTCTGAACAGCTATAAATCTTTTTTCTTCCAATATTCTTTTAAAATTGAGAACTATCCCAGTGATATGAGTGGGATAGCTCACATTTATTAAAGCTAGAAGCAGCAACCAATTCCATTTTTTAAAAGTGCTCATTTTAAACTCTTTGACCAGAATTCTTTGCATAAAATTTTTATCATGAATTTCATAAATTCCCATTTCCTGCCCCCACCTCCCCTCAGTCTTCCAGTAAGAACAGAAAAACAAAGGACAACAGGGTCCTTTTGCCTTAGGCAACAGTCTGCTGATGGATATTGTAGCAGCTGAATTGCTCCCCATTCACATTCTAAACCCTCTCTCCTAATTGTCATCAGTATCATCAATGTCACTAACTGAGACCACTGCCACAGTTTTACAGCCCTTCAGAGCAATATTGCCTTTGGCTTTTCTCCTGGGGCTTGCTCCTTGCTTGGTGCAATCTGTGGAACCACTTAGCAAAGGATCTATGTTGACTTATAACAGGTACCAGATGATGCGCCCAGACCTCTAGGCTAGTTTTATGCCCTTATGGTTGGTGCGCCTGCCACTGATGTGTGTGTGTGTCCAGATGTCAGGGAAGAGATGACATTTCTGCTGCCATTTTCATGAAAGAGCTTCAGGTTGGTGGGAATGAACTCAACAGTATGTGAGAAAACCTGATGTGTAAAAGAAATAGGATCTCTCGTATTCTTGATAGCTTTGTACATTATTGAACCTAACCCAGAATTTTCACTAAGCATATTTATATGTCTGTGTTATTGCGATGCTTGAGAAAATAGATGAAATTGCCTCTCTCATCTCACTGATTTCCTTGATATTTAAATATTCTACATTGTTCTTGCAATTTATAAAATTTATGGAAAAATATTCATATCTACAAGTTATCTATAAGGATTTGGAAAGAAACTACTCTTAAGTGGCTATTTTTTAGTAACAATTTTTATTAATAATGTTCTCTCAATGAGAAAAAATCATTTCTTTTCCCATAAATTCATATTTAATATTTCTTCCTCAGGGTCAAATTTGGATTAAAGTTCATCCATAAACATATATATACAAACATAACTTGAGGAAAATTATATTGTCTCTGTAATTGTTACATATCTCTCTTAGTAAACAAATAATTAGATATAAATAATAGCATTCACTTCTCATGGGGTATAAATATAACGTCACCAAATATATTAGCAATTAGGACATCTGTGTTTGTGAAACAGGTCATGATATATCTACATTTTCTCTATCTGAACTTCCATACTTTCAGCTAACAATTGTGCGTTCTTATTGAGATTATTTTATCAATTAATGTCTTCTTCTATGTGACTGTAAACTCCATGAGAGAAGAGATCATGTCCCCCTTTTTCCTTATCATTTTATCCACAGTGACTAATAAAAACAATATCTGGGTCATTGTGAAGATTGGTTGAATGAATTAGTATATGAGCAAATTAATAAAGGAGTGGATGAATGAATACATAAAATTACTGGAATTACTAGGAAATTTTTAGTACTTCAAATAAACATTGAACAGGCAGCCTAACATGAATGCGGTTAATTCTAAATGCTGTTGAGGGGCTCACTGTGCTGCCTCTACCTGGAATAGCATATTGCCACCTCCTCTGAACTTTTAAGTAGACCCAAGCCTTGAGGAAACTCACTTTAGGTAGGCTGTTCGAACTGGAGAACTGGAGAACAAAGAAGAAAAATTCCTGGGATAACTTAATCTTCAGGAGGGATTCTGATAATTTACTCTTTCATTGTACCTAGGGAATGCCACTTCAGTTGGTATATCTTTTAAGAATTGGGCTTTTGTAATGTATTTATCCTCTCAAAATATGGAAGAAAACAGGGCATTTTTCATAAGGTGGATACAGTGAAATAGAGTTATACAGCAGTTCCTCTATTTTAAACAGAGTATTACTAGTAATGCATTTGATTTCTTGCCCACATCTTGGCCTAGGTGGAGATTTCCACCATTTCTCTCTTTTCTTGGTTCTATGATGATTTGCTATACAGATTGGATTACAGAAATACTGTTTGCCTAGGGTTTCCCCTGAGGACCACCCAAGAGCTTTCCCTGCCACAAATGGTAACAGCCTGTGACTTTAGAGGATTGTTTGCCTAAAGCGTATAGTACCTATAAAATATAAGGGACATCTGTCCTGCAGTTCAGATGGTTATGAAGTAAATCATTTGAAAATTATTTCAAAAGCTTTCTGAACAAGTCAGTTCACTATAATGCTTTTGACAGATAATCAGCAATGTTTGATCCTAATGATATCTGTGTGTGTGTGTGTGTGTGTGTGTGTTTAAAAGTCTTTAGAATACCCTTATTTGTGCAATTAAGGTCCATCATGGCCATCTTCCTGCAAAAAGCAATACAACTGGTTAATGCCAGTTTGTCTTCTTCATGGAAGAAAGGATTTTTCTAGGGTCATAAATCTAAATTTGATATTCTAATAATACATCTTATATAATAATCCTTTCTGGTAAACATGAATTTAAAATTGTTTAATCCTTGAGCCAATAAATGTTCTGTAAAGTTAAAAACAATGTAATATATCAAAAGCGGTGTTTTATGATATTTACTATATACTATGTTTATTTTCAATTGTAATACATATTTAAAGAGTGAAAAAATATGCTTATGATTATTAAACTTTTATTTTCAAGGCAAAAATTACATATACACACAGATTGATTCTGTACAGGAAAGCACAGTGGATAAATAACTGAGAAATACGGTTTCTGCTATAGACAGCAAATTAAATCATTTAATTCCAAAAATTTAATTAAAAATTGAAATCCATATTAGATTTCCATATTGATCAAAATAATGAGGTAATTTTCCCAAATTCACTTCATTCACTGTGTGCGTATGTATTCATATGACTATGGTAAAGAAAAATTCATGTATTCCCCAATATCACTTTTAAATCACCATGCCTAAAATAAAACCTGGTTTTTTTTTTAATTTCTTCTTATGAATTCCTTATTTTATTCAATATTGTCACTGTCAGATTTTCAATCACCTAAATGCTTACAGTTAATTTTGGACCCTCCCTCCTTTGTAACTGCTACAGGACTTGGTAACTGTCCATTAGTTAGAAGAGCTATACATAAGTCCTACACGACTGCTTTTAAGCCCTTCCATGCTTGCCAGTTCCAACTGTCACTACTCTATTCCGGGTCCTTATCACTTGCCCTCTAAAATTCTCTTTCAGCAGCCTCCTAAATGATCTCCTTGCGTTCATACCTCCCACACTCAGATATCCTTAAAAAAAAATTGTTCATTTTATTACTAATGTCATCAGAAGTATCCCATGGCTACCCATGGCTAATAAGGTAATTCTGAACTGCTTTGCCAGAATTCAGGGCTCTTGATAATTTCCCTTCAACCTCACTTTCTGTCATTGTCTCCCACTCATCACTCAAGCTGTACTGTTCTACTTGTAATGCTCTGAATGTTCCTATTTCATTATTTCTGTGAACACTATCACTATTTCTCACACTCAAAATGACCTTCTCACTTCAAACCACCTAGGAACCTGCCTCAGTCAGCCTTTCTAATTTCCTCATCCCTGATGTCCTGCTTTTTAGTAATCACTTAGCCCTTGTGCTATATTATATTGTATGATTATCATGTTTATGGTTACATATGTTTTACCTACCAGCTAATCTCATGGCTCTAACAGAGCCTGTTTCCTCTTTCCCCACTGCGTGCATCACACAGGTAATGTCTCCAAACTACTTACTGAGAGAATAAGAAACTCTACACAAAGGTTAAACTATTTCAACTGTATAAATACTTTACTTGATAGAACTAAACATTTCCTAGCCTATTAGATCATATCATATCAAAATGATCATATCAAGCAGACGTTTTATATAAAATACATTTCCTTTGATGCCAAGATGTAAAATCTCAGTAAAAATGAGCAAAACTGAAGTTAAATCCTAATCAAAACTTATCCTTTTCTTTGAGAAACACCCACATGTCTCTCATAAATAATTATGTTATTTGAAAACAAAGGAATGTTTACAATTACATATATATATATATGAAAATTATTACAAAATGCAACCTGGGTGAGTCTTATTCATTTATCTACTCAGGGGCTAGCAGAGTACCCTGCATATATTGTACACTCAAAATAACATGTATCTGGAAACAAAGTGAAATATTAATGACTGAGATCCAACAAACTATAGTCAAAAACTTGTCGAAGTGCACAATGGATGAGTTATTCAGTTTCCTCCCACAAAACAGTATTTTAAAAGCCATCACTAACATAATGTTATAATACAGTTTAAAATTTAAATATCACTTTTGCTTCTGTGTGTGACACTTTGTAAGAATTTTTACCTCCAAAAGCTCTTTTTATCCAAAGATTAGTAGCCATAATAAAGTGTATATATTTAGGGTTGTTTTCCATGACATTTTTGATGATTCTTAAAAGTCCAAAGTAAGTTTGCTCAGTTTGCAGATTTGGGCTGAGAAGTACAAATCATTTAGTAGAAAGCCACCAGAAAACTTACATTTGCGGAAACAGGAACACCGGGGGATAGAGCCTTTCTTCCCATGACTTGAGCAAATTATTTTATGGAATTTGTTATTCTGGCCACTGTGACACTATTAGATGAATATTTTTTAAGTTACTTCTCAGTTTCTAACATCTTTCTGCAAGGCCAGAGAGTTAGAGCAGTCAGTTAGTGTAGGACTCGATTAGTATCCTCCGATTCATCAGACTGACTTCCTCTGTCACAGAATCACAAATAAACTTGTCATCCCTTTTAACGTGCAAACCTGTGCTTCTAATCACAATAGGATGGAGAATTATTGGTAGGTCTTTTCTGACCACTGAAAACAAAAAAGTAAATCAATCCTTTCATGATGGGGAGTAGCAGCACCAACTTTAATTATAAGGAACAGAGTGAAAAAATATATGAAAAGTAGTAAAATTAGTAAAGAAATCCCATATGTATATTATAAACTTCATTAAATATGCTTTAAATGAAAATATCTAATAGTTATTATTAAGTTCAATACTATACATAAATATTATTGTTCTATGTATAATATGATGTAAAACATATAACCTATGTATTCATGTTTTGTACAGATATATGCTATATAAATGTGAATATATTATATAGATATGTATATATATATAGCTCCATCTCCATATCTATCTACCTATATAATAATTCTCCAATGTCAAGCTAAAATGACAACACAGGTAATCCAAGTATGAGTTATTTTTTTTTTAATTTAGGATTCAGACTAATACTCTTTTGTTACCAGACCTAAACCTTACTTTTTCTGGCACATGTACTAAATAATTTGCTTCCTGAGTAAAATTTTACAAGGTAAATTGATTTATTGTTTTGCAGTTCTTCTTGTCAATTTTATTCTATTTAGCATTATCTAACTAGTTCATATTCCTAGTCACCATATTTACTACTGAAGGACATTTGGCTCTTATTGACAATAAAATTCATTCTTGGAGAATCAAGTTTCACCATTACTGAGAGTGATCAAAAGAGGAATTCCAGAGATATTTGACAACTCATTGCATCATTATTGAGATAATTGTTTCTCCTCCAAGATCAATGCTCCCACATTCTTGTCAAGATGAACATATTTACTGGAAAACATCTGCCATATGTGTGTGTGTGTGTGTGTGTGTGTGTGTGTGTGTGTGTGCACGTGTGTGTATAGATAGATTCACTGAAGAAAGATAGAGAGATAGATTCACTGAAGAAACCCAAAACTAATTTACTTTTCATAAGATTAATAGTACTACTTACATTTTGTGTTTTTGTGGGGAAAAGTTGTAATTTTGTAGCATTATCTTGTACTTAGTTGTCATAAAAGATAATGGGTGTTATTATAAAATAATGGTGGATTCCTCAAACTATATGTAAAAATCTATTTTACAATCTTTCTCTCATGTGTTCTTGGTAACCTAAGGGATCTGAAACACGATCTAGACTGAGTCAGCCTTGTATTAGCTATATGCCCTAGGGCAAATCTTTGAAGTAGCTTACACATCTGCAAAATGGGTAATATCTAGTTATATAATATTTTTAAACCATAAAGTAATTGCTTCATTGGTTAATAAAAAGTACATATAAAGGAAAAGTACTATATGAAAATATATGATCCAAAAATACTGAAATTCAAGAGCAAAAATCAAAGATACAGAATAAATTTTCACTGGTGGTGACAACGAACTAAAATACAAAAGTCCTTTTCATTTTTAAGTGTGCTATCCTATTGATTAAGAAAATATTTTAAGATATATTTTTGTCCTGACCATGATATTAACATACAAAATAATATTCAAATATGTCTTGTTTTTAACACTGCAAATGCAGATCTACTATAGTACAGGAAGAATTAACTGAAAGTAACAAGGGGTCATATCTTTAAAAGATATACTGCTGTTGAAAAATATGGTTTAATCACACTGGTTGACTTTTTTCTGAAAATGGGTTAAAATTTACACACCACTGGAGATCTGTTTAAGAGCATGTGGGTTAAACACACTGAATCTCCATCCCAAACACAGTAAGGCAGCTACAAGTCAAACATAATGACAGTGCTGATTAATTAGATACTCCTACCCCCAGCACTTCAGAGTGATTTATGGAGACACATCTCTAGCCTGATCCATTGTGCTGACTGGATTAATGGAGTGAGCTAGAAAAATTCACTGGCAACAGTATCTGGCAGCCCAGCAAAACATTAACCCTTGGAGTTTTCTTATCTAGCCTATTGACAGAATATTAATTATGACAAAACATGCATGTCTCACCTAATTATCTTTTGATAGCTTGGTTTATGTTTGACATATAAATATAGATGTATATATTGTGTTGAATATTTGGATATACTGAAATTCCTTGCATTAGAAAGAAATTGCACATAAACATTTAAGAAGGACAGAATTAGAATAAACTGTGTATCCATTATGGAAAGGAAACTATGCAAGCATATCTTTTTCCTCTTAACCATATGCTTAGAAACAGAGAAATTTCTTACAGAACAAAGAGAACATAAAAATTCTTTTTCAAACAAAAAATATTCCCATTGCATTTAGAAATATCAATGTGTAGGTTGCCTGGTGGTAGTGAATTCTGGAATAAAGAGAAATTCTGCCTAGGGGAGAAAAAGATGTCACTGATATATAAACAATTAAACGTATTCTGAAGTATGTCTGATCAGAAGTGAGCATATTAGCACATAAATTGCTTCTGGTGTATATAAATGAAGAACCATATATTATCTGAATCGCAAAATTAAAAAGCTTCAAAGTGCTATTTCTGCACAGTATTTAAAGCTTTGTAACAGTGAAACTGAACCTTCCCTAAAATATCTAGAACACTTATGAGATATATCAATACATTCAGCTTTAATTATTTTTGTGGTATTTGAACCATCCCAGTTATATTTTCTAAATATGTTATGTTAAACATATGAAACACAACTTTTAGGTAGACTTGCTTTAAAAGTCTCTGGATAAAAATGTCTTTCAATTGGAAGCAAAAAATAGAACCGAGTAACAAACCCCTAATCAAGCTGCTCTACCTTGCACTGAGACTAAATGAATAAAGAGTTCATTAATTAAAATATTTGTAAAAACTAAGTTATTATAACAGTATAGAAAGGATAATATAAGGAAGCTTGCAAAACTCTGTATTCTTACCTCTCTGGTCACTCAAGGTTCATACTTAGAAGGCTTAGATTGTCGTGGATTTTCTTAAGTTCAATCATGGTACAAAAGAAAGGAAATGCAAAACTGACTAAATCGAAGTTCATGAATTTTTATTGCTCAAGCCATCAAAAAATAGAAACTTAATATCAGGCTTTAATGTCCACAGGTACCATGCCTCATGAAACCAATAGGTTAGATCAAAGCTGCTGTCATAAATTGCCAAGTTGGAGTTTCCAACGGTTCTGCAAGGGTAACGCTAAATCAGTGGTTCTCAACTGGGGGCGATTTTGCTCCCCAAGGGGACATTTTCCAATGTCCAGAGACACTGTTGATTGTTCAAATTAGGAGCATGCTACTGACTACTAGTGGATAGAGCTCAGCTGATAAATATTCTACAGTGCACAAGATAGCTCCACACAATAGAGAATTATCCAGCCCCCAAAGTCAGTAATGCTGGGGTTGAGAAATCCTGCCCTAGGTAGAATACATTTAAATATTTTATCTGACGTTTTCAGATGAACTTATTAATGTTGAGAATTGTATCTATGAATAAATGTCAAGGCTTGATAATCAGTTATTGCAAAAGGTGGTAGTATCCACTTAAGGATAAAAAAGTACTCTGAAAACTGGAAAAGTGAGCGTAAAGCTGTTAACACTCTCAAAAGGGTGTCATCATTAAAACAGCATCAAGATATTAAGAGGCCCTGAAAATAGAACACAGACTAGTCAATAATTTCATTCATAATGTTCCAGATGCACAACATTTGAATTGGAACATTTTGGACTTCTAAGGTCATAGAGTATCTAAAAACATTATTCAGTACCAGAAGAAAAGTTTTTTCTTATTTAATGATGCTAAGATTATGAATAGTGTTTAAAGAAAAAAATTAGTAAACCTTCTCATGCAAAATGTTATAAAACATCGCAAGTTAATGAAATAAATATCTCCACTGAATACATGACTGAAGTTAAAATTGTGCATGAGACGAAAAATTTCAATTTTATTTTCCAATTAATGAAAACATTTTCAGACCAAACTGCTCATCTAATATCATTCAAAGTTTCTATTTAGCAAAAAATAAACTCCAAAGAGAATAGCTTCTCCTTCTAATCATTGCTAGTAACAAATTTGAGAAGTTTATGTGGCTCCTGTCTCCAAGCTTTTTAATTTCAAGATTAAAATCTAATTATTAACAATAATAACAGCCTTTGCAAATGGTTGCTTCTCACTTGGGAAGGCTTTTTTTTTTTTTTTTTTTTTTTTTTTTTTTTGTGGTACGCGGGCTTCCCTCTGTTGTGGCCTCTCCCGTTGCGGAGCACAGGCTCCGGACGCGCAGGCTCAGCGGCCATGGCTCACGGGCCCAGCCGCCCAGCGGCATGTGGGATCCTCCCAGACCGGGGCGCGAACCCGGTTCCCCTGCATCGGCAGGCGGACGCGCAACCACTGCGCCACCAGGGAAGCCCCGGGAAGGCTTTTTCATATTACAAATCTATTAAAAAATTTCTAGGTTCAAATATAGTCCCAGTCTAGTCAAATCTAGTCAAATCAAATCAAGTCAAATCTAACCTTTCCCAGCAATTCCAAGTCACTCACAAACATATTTTCCTCTTAGAAAATTAGAGAACTTAAAATTTGTATCACTCATTTTGGTACTTAATGCTGTATTGCCTCACTTTTTTTCTTAATTAAATCTTTTCCATTTATTTTTTTATCTTCCCAGTTAAATACTCAGATTATAAATTCCATATCATAAAAATCTCTTCTAATGATAAACTTAGTAAATATTAAAAGAAGTAAAGGAGGAAAGAAGAGATGGAGGGAAACAAGAAGGGAAAAAGGAAAAAAAGAAGGAAAAAAGGAAAAGAGAGAGGAAGACAGGGAGGGAGTTGGAAAAGGAAGGGTGTGTGTGTGGAGAACAGTCCTTTATATCACTCTGTGTTATTCAAGAATAAAAGATTTCTCTAACTCTTCTTTAAAATGAAAGTGTTTTCAACTGGCTCAGAGATGCTGAAATGCATTAATTTCAATTCAGAAATGCAGACCCTGATCCCTGTGCCTAGGCGTAATATTTGAGGTTTCTTTAGTTTTTCTCATTTGAGATCTGTAATTCTTAAAATTAGAACTACCATATGACCCAGTAATCCCACTACTGGGCATATACCCTGAGAAAAACATAATTCAAAAAGAGACATGTACCACAATGTTCACTGCAGCACTATTTACAATAGCCAGGACATGGAAGCAACCTAAGTGTCCATCGACAGATGAATGGATAAAGAAGATGTGGCACATATATACAATGGAATATTACTCAGCCATAAAAAGAAGGGATGGTTCTGATGAACCTAGGGGCAGGACAGGAATAAAGACACAGACATGGAGAATGGACTTGAGGACACGGGGAGGGGGAAGGGTAAGCTGGGACAAAGTGATAGGGTAGCATTGACATCTATTCACTACCAAATGTAAAATAGATAGCTAGTGTGAAGAAGCTGCATAACATAGGGAGATCAGCTTGGTGCTTTGTGGCCACCTAGAGGGGTGGGATAGGGAGGGTGGGAAGGAGATGCAAGAGGGAGAGGATATAGGGATATATGTATACATATAGCTGATTCACTCTGTTTTACAGCAGAAACTGACACAACATTGTAAAGCAATTATACTCCAATAAAGATGTTAAAAGAAAAAGTATTGGAAGCCCTCAATTTGTAAATGGTCAGGCAGGTCAGGGGCTTGAGGAAACCCAAAATTTGCTGCTGACATCTGAAATGGGGGCATTCTTGTGAAGGACTTGTGGGGTCTGCCCTAACTCTGGGTAGTTGGTGTCTGAGAATAGGTGTCAGCACAGTAAACATAAAATGATTTTATTCATAATTTTAAAAATGAGATTATTAGAACTATCAGATTCTACAACATAAAGTTAAGGTTTGGGAGAGTAAGAGGAAAGCAAATGGATAAGTTGAATTTTTTTAACATGTATTAAAACTAGACTACACTGCATGTGAATTTAACATATAATAAACAGTATTTCAAATTACTGGCCAAAAAAAAAAGATCAGTAATTCTAAGCTCTACTTTAAGAGAGTAAACCCAGCTCTTAGGAAAGAGTATTAGAATATGAGGCAGGATTAACTTGAAAAGCATAAAAAATTTAACATAATTACATATTTAGAAGGAAAACCCTTTATTTTCCTAAAATAATATACAGAAAGCAAAACATTTGCAGTCAGGGTAGGCTTCTTCAACCAGATCTGAGCCAATTATTTTCCCATCGAAACCCTTAAATATCTTCCCATCTCCTGGAAGATGAACTCTAATTCTTAAACTGTATAGGCATTCTTTCTACTTCTTTAATCTCTTCACTTTTTAGTTGCTAATTCAGACTCTTAGCTTGAACCAAACCAAACTTGTTTACCTTTTTCTAAAGCTCCATGCCATCTCTCTCTTCACTTTGCATATAGTCATGTACCTCAACCCAATTCCCAAGCCGCCTGGTCCCCAACACATATATAAGTGCATATACACGTACACATATGCAGTCGTTATCTACTTCCTACTTCACTTCTTGTAGTTATTCCAGGACCAGCTGCTTCCAGGCCAGGTGTCAGGTCTCTGGGTTCCTCTGAGAGTCCTGTACTCTCTCCGGAACTTCCTCTTTCCTGACAGAACCATACAGAATGAGATTGCATGCATGGCTAGTATGTAAGCTCTGTGAAGACCTCTTTTCCTCTCTTACTCTCCTGGTGTTTCTGCTACCTAGTACAGAGTCAAGCAGATATGTGTTTCAATAGCTATTTATTAGAATGAACTAAAACAAACTGAATTGGATCAGATTAAATGCATTTAAGTTAAATATACAGACGCAGAAAATTTTTACTTTGATCAAAAGGGGATTTGGTGTTTTGTTTTAAAAGATTGATAAACACATGTTTAGATCTCTCAGATCTCCATAAGTTCTCAATGCCTTTCTCCTGTAGGGAATTCACTTTGTGTTTCACCTAGATCTTTCTCCTTACAAGAGTCAGCTCAAGACAGATGTCAAAAATTCCTAGGGCTACTCAGTGGTTACACATCTGCTATTACATAATTGACCTTTTTTCAGTCTTAAGAAGACTTTCTTCCCTTAAATGATACTCTCTTCTACTCCCCCAAAACACCTTAAATTAATTTGTAATATGTTCTGTATTTAAAATTGCAGGACATTTTACTATTCACAGTGTTTCTTTACCAAAGTATCTTCTAATAAAGGTTTTCTTTTCCTTTCCAATAATTGAATTAATAAATAATCATCAGTAGAAATTTTGAAAGACACAAATATAAGTAATATCACACACAGAATCCCAATATCCAGAGATGGCCCTTGATAACATTTTGTTGAATTTATTTTCCATTTATTTTCTATGCATGTACTTTTAAACAGTTAAGATCAATCAGGGCAAATAGACTATATCCTGAATTTCTAAAATAATTTTATACCATAAATATTGCCCAATGCCATTATCTTTGTACTACACTTAATTTTAAATGACTATCTAATAGTATTATATGAATATATCACAATTTACTTCCCCATTTCCCCATTAATGGCCATTTAGATTTCTCTATGTGTTAGAGTTGTTTCCTGCTTTCAGGAAACAGAGGCTATAGAAGCCCTTGAGCCAATGTACTTGGGTGGAATATTTTTCTTCCTTCCTGGTTCATGTAACTTACCATACAACAGTTGCTTCAGTACAATGATATATTTAGAGAGCTGTTCTATAAGTGCACAAATAACATAATTGGGAATTTGGGGAAAGAACCATGTCTTCCTTTGCCTTACACATTGCTGATAAATACAGTCATGACTCAGGGAATGATAATGAGTCATTTAATTTGCTTAAAGCACTTCCCCTCAGATTCAGCGAAATGGCAAGCTTAAAATTGCTGGCAGCTGAAGATGTTGTAGCTCTTTTATATTTAAGGGAGTAGGAGTGCTTTCTGCACCGCTTGCCTGAAGATCGATCGTTAAGAAGCGTAAATGATATAATGACTGCATAGCAGTACCTTGGTATGGCAATAATACCAATAACGACGATAAACGGATCAGCTTTCAGCGTTCCAAAGGTGCGTAGGTATAGGGACAGGTTCTCCCACAACTTGGTGAATTACAGCAAAACCCATTAAAGTGTCTATAAAATGAAATTTTCTAGATGGACATATTCTTGGCAAAAAGGTCAGTAACGTGTCTGTTAAGAAAAGTCATTTATGCCAACAATTTGCTTCCAGTATTGATGAGAAAGAAAGTCAAATAACTGAATTAAATGGCTTTTGCAGTTTGACCTCCCGGAACAGGATGAAAAAAAACCCAAGCGCTCTAAATGCTCAATTATAAAGTGCTTTGACGATGAAACACCCTTCCTCGGTCCTAGACACTATATTCCCCGTAAAAGATTCGACAAATAATTTCCATTTGAAGGATACTTTTGTTAGGATTTTCTATCCATTTGAGAGATATTACACTTTCTTACCTACAAAAAGAATCCAAAAAAGGGTAAGAAGAACTCCAACTTCATTCATGAAGTTAGACCAGAATTCAAGGACTCTAATTTTTTTTTTTAATTAAAGAAAGCAACAGAAATAATAGGAAAAACCTTGGTCTTAGATGTAAGCCTGGCCATTTGACACCCCATGGCATAGATGGGAAGGTCTCATAGATTGCGGGAAGAGAAAACAAAAAGGAATCTAAATAGGAATGTGGGACGGAAGGAGGAAGCATCCTGGAAGAGTACTAACACCAGCACTTGTCCTGATAGTGCCCCAGAGGATGGCTGTGATGGGCCAGGCCTGGGGACTGTTGCAGACCAACTGAGTACTGACTAATTTCTATAGCAGATGGCCAAACAGGCAGGTGGGTTTCTGAGAGGACGCTCCTGGACCTTCACCCACATTCTCTACGTATCTGGGTACACAGATGGTAGCATCAGCTGGCAAATGAAAAAGATGACGTTTATGTGTTGTATTTACTCCCATAAATTACAGAGAACAAACTCTATCTTCTTATATGTACAAAATTAATTCTTAACACCATATATATCACTTAACTCTGATGTATTCACTTAACTACGATGATTCTATTTTTATTAAATTTTTAGAAGCTATAATTTTCCATATTGCTTGTATAGACTATCTAGGTTTCTGAATGACATGTTTTAGCTGGAATATCTAAGACAGTGCAAAGAAAATTTCCAAGAACAAAGAAACAGAAATCTCATTTTGTACTTATATTTTCTATATTCATTAAAAAGAGTTTGAACTAAAAATTTTAAAATATTTAGAAATTCAGAAAGAAACTGTTTCTTAACTCCTAATTCTCAGTAAATGGATTGTCATCATCTATTTATTACTAAAAGTACCATAATACAAAACAATAGTTTTCCATACATTAAAAAATACTTTTAAATAACTAATTATTTCATATTTTAGGTGTGTATATGTTACATATAGATATGAATAGAAATGCTATCACATAAAACAGTATAATTTCATTTTAATCAAATAGCATTTATTGACCCTTTTTGAAGCGTGCTTTTTGGAAATGTGTGTCAAAGTGAAAATGCTTTCAAGTGGTTTACAGTTTGGTTGAGGAGAGAGAGAGAGCGCATAAAAAGGACTTAACCAAAAGCTTGTTATGGAGAAGCAGAACAAGGAAAAATTAATATAGAATAAAATAAAATTTGTTTTAAATGACCGGAAATAGTGGGGCTGGTAGTATTAGCTGACTTTTTTTGTGATTAATAATGGATTTCCAACAACAGTAGAAACCATATAATGGCTAGTTTTTTCTTAAGTTCATAATTGATGGTACCAAACTGTATAGCATCAATTTTTAATCTGTATTTTGAAATCCAAATAAGAACATTTTGAAGTGATTCCACATTGCCAAAATAGACAATGCCATTTACGTACCTTGAAAATCCCTGACAGAAGTAGGAATGTATTAGGCATTTGAGTCCAAAGAGGTAAGGTTGATCCTAGTGGTTCTCCACATGGGTGATGTTGATCCTCCAGGGAACATTTGATGACAGTGATATCTGGAGACACTTTTGCTTGTCACCACTAGGGAAGGGGGTCTTACTGGCATTTTGTGGATAGAGGCCAGGCATGTGCTAAACATCCTGCAACCGTCACCCAGCCCAAAATACCAGTAGTGATGAGACTGAGGAACCCTGGTTTATCCCCATATATATCTGCTAAATCCTCAAAGGAAAGATTAGCTCAAAAGAATGAAAAGATTGTCCAAAAAATTAGAAGAGCGTAATATAAGAGATTAGCCTGTTCTGCAATCACAGCTATATTTTACATGAAATTAAATCACTTTTTTAAAAAGTTTCCAAATCCCTCTTCAATTTAACCCTACTGTTTGAATTAGTTCTCAAAAACTTCCTCAAAATGGACCTTTTACTCTGGTCATGGGAATCTCCTTAGTGTCTCACAAGTAGTTATAGTTACTGCCATACCATTATTTCTATTGTTCTTTTAACCTCCAACAGTTTCTTTTCTTTCCTCTCCATCTATTCAAATATTTTATACCTTCTGATAGTTACATAAGATCGTTTTTCAAAAAAAAAAGAACAAAAACTGAACTTTTGTGCATTTATTATCTCCGTCACATAATTTATCATTTAATCATTGCCCATTGTCTTTTGTGGTTTTATGTCTTGCTTTTTATGTAGACTATATGCTCTTGGGGTAAGGATCAGACATCATCCATAAACTGTATGATTCTCTTGGTATCCAATACACAGACCAGCATATACAGTAAACGTTCATTAAATTCTCATTACTTTATTAAGTTATTCATTTAGAGTGATAGGAAAATCAAGGTGAAGAAAGATAAGGAGGAAAAGGATAAAATCAAGGGAGGAACAGGCCTTGTGACAAGTTAATAAATATTTTCATTGATCTTTGCTCACGTGAGTTGCATCTCTTATAATTTAGTCTAATTAACTTGCATTTTATCCTGTCTCAGTGTGTATTTATGGGTGTGGAAATAAGTTACTGTTTTCTAGGAAAAACCAATCGAAGGGGAAGCTCTCATATACTCACTGGAAAGAGCAGACCTGATTCTAGCAATGGAGGGTGGGGACTTCAGTTGGTCTCTGGAGACAGACTAGCTGGGGCTGAATCCTGGATTTCCCACGTATTAACTGTGTGACATTGGGGAAGTCAGTTAGCTTTTCTGACTCGGAGTGTTTCATCTATTCTATGGGAACATTAATAGTGCCCAGTTCAGGTGGTTGTTATGATGACTAAATGAGATAATCTCTGTGAAAGGCTTAGCACAGTGCCAGGCAAAGCATGAGGGCTCAGTAAATGTGAGATAGCCTCATTACTCAAAACATAACTTAATCCTGTGATCCCTCAAGTTCTTATCTGTTAACATGACCTTAGATCTAAGATCTTCAAATCACCTGAACATTTCAAACATATGGTATAATGTCCTTTAAATGAAATTATTTTTTCGCAATTCCTCAAGAAATAACGTTTTACAATTCACTGTGCTTCACGTGGGCAGATTCACGTCATTTTCAAATGTATTTTACATTTTAAAATCTGTCTAACTTAAAAATCTAAAAGTAAAGAATAAAAATGTTCTTAATCTCACATACTATAAATCTGCTTTTGTGTGTTCGTAAACACTGGGTTCATGGTGAAATAAATTAGCACTGTAAAGTACACATATGTCAACAATTACTGGGTGCAGTAATTTAAGGCCTGACTCACTAAACTTTCCTTTGGCCAATAGGCACACTTGAACAAGAAATGTGATTTAGGGCGGGGAGAGGACTAAAGCATAAATATTGCACTGAATCCATCTTTCATATTCCAAAGTGCTATAACTTTCAGCGTACTATTTCCTACACAATTAGCTCCCTCCCACCAACATTTATTTAGGTCATCATTTTCCCTGGAATTAGTTCTGATTTATAAATAAGCATTCTTGTTGAAAGCAAAGTAGAAGTATGATTTAACCCAAGGTAAGAAAAATGTGTAGTTTAGTTGATCAAAACTTGTAGTAGGCATTGGTGAAAAAAATTCACCTATACAATAAATGGCAAAGTGTTTAAGCTTTACCTGCTTGATTTAGAAGGGTAATTAAGTCAGAATCCATTCTTCTATTTTTACATGTAAAATTTTAATTGATAAATACTGACTTCCAGAGGTGTGACACAAAACTTCTCAGCATGGCTGGAATATCTGACTTCCTCATATTTCACCTGGATTCCTTTTTTAAATTTATGGAAACCATTTCAAAAGTATGACTCTAAGAGAGAGCATTTATATTTTAGAAAGAAATACCACATGTGTATTTCTGCATATTGTAAAATGGAAGAGAGAACATCACAATGTTATTCCTCACTAAAGGGTACTTGAAGTAAGCAATAGGCCAGTCTGCAACCTAGAAAATAGATTCTTTAAAGGCACCCTTCTCCCCTTGCCCCAAATTAAACAAGCAAATAAACATACAATGACAGCAACAAACACCTAGAAAATAAAGTGGCTGAAATGTGTGGAATTTATTGTTAAATTTCTTTACTACCAAGAGAATTGGAAGGTTTAGCTTAAGTACTCTAAGACCAGCAAATATATGTTAATTCATGTCTGTCATTAACAAATAGATATGATTGCAGTGGCCTCTTTATTTGCAGTCTTTCTGTACCTCTGGTCTATGCAGTATATTTCCCTTGGATTATTTTCCCTGAAAATGCTGATTTAATTTCACTCTCTTCTGCTCTAAACATTCACGGCTTATTGTCTTTGTGATCTTGAAAAAGTTATCTTTTCTAATTCTCCTCATCAGCAAAATCCCTATTAGGGGTTTAATGAGATAATGTATGTGGATGTAATAGAAGCTGAGTCGATTTGAGTTTAACATGAATCTGAAATATTCTGTTTTTAGAAGCATATTCCTGTGGTTCATCAGAAATACAATTAGGCACAAATCCAATAGAAATTGAATAAAATGTGTATTAAATTGGTTATAATTATCTCTTCTAGATCTTCTTTACTCCAGTTTCTCCAACACCAATGATTTTAATACTATTTGCAGATTAATTTTCTTAAACAATGTCTCTAAGGGCATCATTCCTCTATACAAAAATTTTCCATGGTTTTAAATTGCTTAAGAAATGAGGACAAACTCTTATCAGTTAAAAGCCCTGTATGACATAACCCAACATACCTTCTACCTCCTCTCTGGCATCCAATATTAGACCACAGGCTGCTCCACGCATTTTCACTGTTCTCCTGCCTTTACTTATATTCCTCCCTCTGTGCCATTTGGGCTTGTTGAACTTCTATTGAAGGATTTTCTCAATAACTATTTGATGAATTGAATGAAAATGAATGAACTAACTATAGTTTGTTCTTTAAGTTTATAAGATGATCTGTTTTATTCCCTAAAAACTTACAACAGAAGGGTGGGAGGGAGGGAGACGCAAGAGGGAAGAGATATGGGAACATATGTATATGTATAACTGATTCACTTTGCTGTAAAGCAGAAACTAACACACCATTGCAAAGCAATTATACTCCAATAAAGATGTTAAAAAAAAAAACTTACAACCAATTGACTCTGAGTTTAGGTAAAATCAGTTTAGTGTAAAAAATAGTACAGAGTTTATTTTTGGGGTGATTTGACTGAACATTTAACTTTTCAGCCAGTTAAGCCTATGTCAGAAAGACATGCCAAGTTACTAATGTGTCACTTCACACTTCTGTAGAATTGCTTTGGAGTCCATTTACTGCTATTAATAAATACAAAATATGGGAAGTGTGTAGGACATTTTCATTAAGATTTGGAATACTGGAGGTAAACAACAACACACATCTTCAGAGCGAACCAATAATTTTATTAAAGCCACTTGCAAATACATGCGTTCTTTCTAAATTTGGATGTTAAAATGAAAAAAGTAAATGAACAAGAAAATAGTATACATATTTTTAATATCCAAAATGAGAAGGCCAGAAGTCTGGTGTGAAGGTCACATCTGAGCAGTTGCACTGATATTCTCTGACACGATTTGTCCATAGAGAACGCAAATTGAAAATTGAGTTTAAACCGAAAATTATTCTAAAAATACTACTCCCATAATTCACAGACAGGAATTCTGGCATGTTCAAAGAACATTGCACATGCAAGATAATTTGATCACATTTAATACTAGTTATTTAAATTAACTCTCTTTTCTAGGCCCTGATTTGCTTCTTGGCAAGTCTTTTACACATGTAAGTTCTGAGGATGTTTGTTGAAGGAAAAAGTGAGAGCATGAACAGCCACATAGCAGTGATTTAATTATCTTACTCTTACATACAGTTCAAAATTATTTGTAATTGAATCCCAAGATCTCTCCTATTTTTTTTTTTACAAGGACTGGATTTATTAATCTAACCCCTACCAAGTGCCAGACATAATGCTAAGCACTGGGGATAACAATGAATAATAATTCAAAGTCTTTGCCTAAACGAGCTTACAGTGCAGTGAAAAAGAAAATGCAAAGTTTAAGATTTATAGAGGAGCTGTCTGAGGAAGTCATCAATCAAGACCGATGTTCTGTTGAAGTTTAAGAAGATAGAGAAGCATTGTTTGAAGAAAATATGAAGACTCTGGGCCACTGAAGCATTTCAGCAAAGATCTATGAATGTTAACATTATTTTTGTTTGCAATTTTTGATTCTTTTTCAAATGGTCCATATTCCCAATTCTCATTCTTGGTTACTCATCTACCCAGAAAAGCCTCGGGTCTGAATTTCAGATTCCCCATCTTAAAATATGTACTAATAAAACTGATGACCTAACATTGTTTTACGCTGGACTTTAAACTTTGCACTTATTTTCATACTGAGGGTTATTTTTGCCAGAAATGTTCCTAACAAAAATATACTCCAGGCTGGAAGTAATTATTACCGCTGAGGGATTTAAGGGAATAAAGAGAAGGGAAACCTCACTTCTTAGTTTACCTACTTCTGTATTTTTATAACGACTATATAAACTTTGGTGATTAAAAATAAATTAGAAAGTGTGCATAAAAAAAGGGAGTGAACATTTATTGGTCTAAAACCACATTCAGAAAACTGAATCAGCCTAAAACACTGATACTAACTCCTCTCATCTGAAAGCAGAATGGCTGTGGTGTCTTGGCAAATATGGAGAAATCAACTTACAGTCAAACAATAGATGGTATGGAAGAAATGGTTGAGTATGGTCTACACAACAAATTAATAAAACTCCCACCACAATAACCAAGTGGTTGACTAGATTTATGTTTTCTCAATGTTTGAATATACATACACACGTTACGAGTTCATGTTTAAATGCTTAAAGAATTATGGGAAAAGGAGGATATATGATGTTAACTGTGTGTCCATTATCCATTTTCTTCAAACTCACAGGGTTAAGTTGTTGTACCTAAATACATGATATGGTCATTGCTCATTCATAATATAGGAATTTAATGTTGATAATTCTTCTTTGTAAATCATATTATCTAAATCTGATGCAATTAAAAATATTTTAAATAGATTATTGAAAAATAAAAACAGATGATCCACAGTGTAATAATGATTATTCAGAGGAGAAAAAAACTAAAGTGATGCAAGTCCTGTATTTTCCTTAGCCTCTTAAAACTTGCTCCTCTGTCTAGAGTAGAACTAGCTTAAATGTTATAGTTGGAGGTCAAGGTCCAGGAATGTGGGAGATGTGGCTAGGAGTTGCCTTCCTCCCCCACTTGGCTCCATGCTTGTCTTTCAAACAAAAACTGCTCTACTGGTAATTAAACAAGAATTGAACAGACACCACATGTAAGGCACTCCACTGGGTTGTTGGAATACATGCACAAATAATCATCCTACCTAGGAACTTGCGGATGCTGTATTTACCAGTTTGTCTCAGAACTGAATCTTCTAATTTTTCTTTTTTCAGGGATTCTTCCACAAATGTGTTCTTTAAAATGAATCGACAACCACATTTCTTGCCCTTTGACTTCAACATTCTTCCTTTCAGCTACATCTTTGTTTTTTTTCAATTCTCTGACTATGAGATAATTCCCTTCCTTCGAAATTTTGTCTTAAAGGTGTACTTTTATTTCCAGACACCTCATCTTTTCGCCTTGTTTTTTAAGCATTTTAAAGTAAAATATTTATGCATATAATAGAGAAAAGTAAATATTTCCTAGATGAACAGTATGATGAATTTTTAAAAAATGGTCACCAGAGAAACCACTATTATCTCCCCAGGGATAACGACTCTAATGATTTCTATCACTTCAGATTAGTTTTGTTCTGAACTTTATATAATTGAAATTATGTAGCATGTACCTTTTGTTGCTAGTTTCTTTTGCTTAACATTGTGCTTGCGAGATTAATCCATATTGTTTTGTGTAATGATAGTTCATACATTTGTATTGCTATATAGTATTCCATTGTATCCATGTTTATTGGCCATTTGAATACCCACTTTTACTAAATGCTCATTCAAGTAATTTGCCCAAAGTGGGTAGGGAGTGAGGTGGCTCTGTAGTGTATTTATTGATTTGAAGAATTCTTTATATATTCTAGATTCAGGGCCTTTATTAAATATATATATTACACATATTTTCTCCCACTCTGTAGCTTGTTTTAGTGGTGACTTTGGATAAAAAGAAGCTCTTGATTTTCAAGAAAGTCTAATAATTGATCTCTCCTTTATAATTCAAGTTTTCTGTCCTATTTGCTGTCTGTAAAGTGATGAAGTTATTCGCCTGTTTAAGCTTTTGGAGACTTTATTCTTTTAGGTTTCAAATTTAGATATACAATCATCTTTGAATTTGTGTGTGTCTGTGTGTTTTGTGTGTGTGTGTGGTGTGAAGTAAGAATCAAGATTTTTTTTCATTTAATATCAAAAACAACATTCACTGAAAAGTTCCTCCTTCCCTTCTGGCACTAGAGAAGAGCATTTGCCAGATATCATTTAACAATACATGTCAGTTTGTTTCTGGACTCCATTCTGTTCCGTAGATCTGATTGCTTTCCTGGGCACCAATTTCATGCTGTCTTAATTTCTGAGTTTAGAATGTCTTAGTATCTGCTACTTTGTTTTCCTTCAAGATTGTGTTACTTTTTGCAGTCCTCAAATTACATGTAAGTTTTAGACTTAACGTATCAGTTTTCACTAGGACAACCCGCTGAAAATTTGAGTGAAATTTCATTTAATCTATAGATCTTGTCTGTAGATTATTGACTGTAGGCCACGTCTGTAGTTTATTTTGCATTTTTAAGTACACAGTCATGTTAACTGCATATAATGATAGTTTCTTATCTTCCTTTACATCATTATATATGTTGCTCATTTTTCCTGTCCTCTTGCACTGGCTAGGACTTCCAGGGTACAGCTGAATAAAAGTCTCCCCCTTGCCTTGTGTCCAAATGCTGGGGGAAGCCTTTTACTCTTTTATTAAATATGAAGTCTGCTACATACTATATAATATTGATAAATTAAGGTCATTTCTTCTATTCCTAAATTGCTTAGACTTTTTATCATAAATGGGTGTTGATTTTTATCAAATGTTTTTTCTGCATTTATTGAGTTATTCATATATTTTTCTTATTTTATGTTAATGTGTTGAATTAAATTGATAAATTGTGAATATATAGCCATACTTGGATTTTTGGAGTAAATTCCACTTTATTATTTCTTTATGTTCTTTTTAATATATTGCTTAATATAATATGCTAATATTTTTATAATTTGCATTTATGGTCATAAAGAGAGGTTGACCTAAAATTTTCCTCCCCTTTCAGTAGTCTTTTCACATATTGGTATCAAGGTCTACTCTTTTTCTATTATCTGGAAAAGTTTTTATATTTTATTTCATCCTTGGATGTTCCCTGGGAAAAAATGGTTGGTTATATTGGTGTTATATTTTCAGTATCTAGTTGCAAGAATTCACCTGGGAATTTTTCTCTATGACAAATTCTCAATTTTTGTGATAATATTGCACCGTATGGATTTTCTATTGTTGTGTGTGTTACTTATTCTAAGGTGTTATTTTTTCCAGGAATTTTTTCATTTCATCTAAATTTTCAAAGTTATTTGCCTAAACCTGTTCTTTGACCTGTTATTATCTGGAGGTTATGTAGTGACATCCACTGTTTCATTCCTGATGTTAGTAATTTGTGTGTGGTGTAAGGGAGGTGGTAGAGGCTTGATCGGTTCTATTAGAAGTGTATCAGAATATCAGAGAACACTATAATTGGAAAAGATACATGCACCCCACTGTTCACTGCAGCACTATTTACAATAGACAAGACATGGAAGCAACCTAAATGTCCATCGACAGATGAATGGATAAAGAAGATGTGATACACACACACACACACAGTGCACTACTACTCAGCCATCAAAAAGAATGAAATAATGCCATTTGCAGCAACATGGATGAACCTAGAGATTATCATACTAAGTGAAGTAAAGCAAGACAGAAAAAGACAAATATCATATGATATTGCTTACATGTGGAATCTAAAAAAATTACAAATGAACTTATTTACAAAACAGAAATAGACTCACAGACATAGAAAGCAATCTTATGGTTACCGAAGGGGAAAGGGAGGGAGAGATAAATTAGGAAGTTGGGGTTAACACATAAACACTGCTATATATAAAATAGATAACCAACAAAGACCTACTGTGTAGCCCAGGGAACTATACTCAATATTTTGTAATAACCTATAAGGGAAAAGAATCTGAAAAAGAATCTATAACTGAATCATTGTGTTGTACACCTGAAACTAACACAACATTGTAAATCAGCTTTACTTCAATTAAAAAAAAATGGTTGTCAGGATTTTTAGTCTTTTCAAAGAACACATATTTGTCTTTGTTGATTTTCAGTATTATGCTTGTTTTCTATTTAATTATTTTTTTTGTTCATCTTAGTTATATACTGATTTCTAATTTATTTAGGATTAATGTGATTTTATACCCATAAATTCTTCATATATATCCTTATATGATTGATGTTCAGGCTTTCTTATTATTTTAATATTTAACCCTATATATCTCTAAGCCCTATTTTACCTGTATTCCCTAAAATTCTATATGTGATATTTTCCTTCTCATCCAGCCCCAAATATTTTATAAAATTGAATTTTCTTCTTTGTCCTACAGGTAGCTCATGATCGTGTTGCTTAATTTCTTAATATTTGGGCATTTTGAGCTATGTTCGAATTCTTATTCTAGTTTAACTCCTCTATGGTCAGAGAAGGTACTTTGCAGGATTTTTAATCATTTGATATTTGTTGAGATTTGATTTATCATCCAGGATATCAATTTTGGTTACTGTTTTATATAATTTAAAAAGATGAATATGTATTTACTACTTTAAAATGTTCTTTATTATATTTTCTGAATTTCTGTGCCCCCATCTCTGATCACTTTTCTTCTTTCTGAAGAGCTCCCTTTACTAGTTCTTCTATTGTTGGTAATATATTATTCCATTTTTTTTGTTTTTTTCTCAAACATCTTTATTTCACTTTAATTTTGGAGATATATTTTCACTGGATTTAAAATCATAAATAAGCAGCTTTCTTTCTTCCTTCCTTCCTTCCTTTCTTTCTTCCTTTCTTCCTTCCTTCCCTCCTTTCTTTCTTTCTTTCTTTCTCTCCCCTTCCCTCCTTCCCTCCCTTCCTTTCTTCCTTCCTTCCTTCACCTTAAAAATGTCATTCCGTTGTATTCCGGCTTCTATCATTTCTGTTGAGAAACCAATTGTCAATCTTGTGATCATCTGAAGTTAACGTGTCTTTTTTCCTCTGTCCGCCTTTAAATTTTCTCTTAGATTCTGGTGTTCAGCAGTTTGCCAAATATGCCCGAGTGTGTGTTTCCTGCCTTGTGACTACAGAACTTCTTGAATATGTCACTTCATAATTTCATCAGTCCTGAAAAGCTCTGTCCCATTCCCTTTTTTTTCTCTTCCTGAGACTTCCATTATAAGTACATTACTATAAGTTTTCACCTGACTTCACATATCTTTTGTGTTCTTTTGTACATTTTTCATCCTTCTTTCTCTCTAGCTTGATCCTGTATAATTTCAGCTAACTTAACCTTTTCGTTTACTAAGTCTTGCTTCTAGTCTATCTAATTTAATGTTATACCCATCCATTGAGTTCTTAATTTTAGATATTATTTTTTTCAAATATCTAGAATTTCTCTCTTACATGGTTTTTGTATAGACTCAAGGGCTCTGGTAAGATTTTCCTCTTTGGTATCTATTTTCTTAAGCATACTAATCATAGCTATTTTAACTCCGTGTCTGATAACTTCAAATATCTGAATTACAAGCCAGTCTACTTTTTAATTCACTGATATATGTTGAGATTTGCTGGGTTTTGGGTCACTTCATCATATCTCAATAAATGGGTTGTTTCTATTTTTTGACAATGACAATCAACACCACAATAAACATCTTGATATGTGTCTTCTTTTGCTCATGTGTAATAATTAAGAATGAGTATAAGTACAGTAGAATTGCTAGGTAAATAGATCATACATAGTACAGGTTTCCTAGAAACTGACAAACTATTTTCCAAAAGGATGGTACAATTTATATTCCCATCAAACATATAATATTTCCCATTTTTCATAATCTTATCAACAATTGCTAGACTTTTTTTTTTTTTTTTTTTTTTTGTGGTACACGGGCCTCTCACTGTTGTGGCCTCTCCCGTTGTGGAGCACAGGCTCCGGACGTGCAGGCCCAGTGGCCATGGCTCACGGGCTTAGTTGCTCCATGGCACGTGGGATCTTCCTGGACCGGGGCACGAATCCGTGTCCCCTGCATCGGCAGGAGGACTCTCAACCACTGCGCCACCAGGGAAGCCCTGCTAGACTTTTAAATTTTCTAATCTGATATGTGTGATGTATTTTTATTATGATTGCCCCCCAAATCATGTTACATTTTTAAAAATTGTTATGTTTCTAAAGATTGAGTTTCTGTTTCAAAACTGCAGATAAGTTCATCTTGGCTAACATGTAATTAAATGAGTAACAATCATTTAAACTAATATATTTTTATACCATTTGTGGTTGTTTAAATTTTATTAAAATTGTTCCTTTTAATTTACTATTAAGATGTATTATTTTCCTAATTCACTAAATGAATCATTGGCTCAGAAATGATTTATTAAAAGGCAAAGGGACACAAAAAATTAGATGAAAAATAGTGTTCAAAGCTAACACTGAAAATACAAATAGGGAACAGATACATGGTATGAATATAGAATATGGCTCAGTATATGATGCAGTCAGTAAATCCAAAATGTAACGATTTACATAAGTGGACGTAAAGGAGAAGTACTAATAGTAATCGTAACCCTCTGGATGTTGGATTTTATAGGATTTTTGTCCCATTTTCCCCTTTCCTCCATTGCCTTGTCTAATAAGAATACGGCACTGGGATTTTTTAACAGTGGTGCAAATGGATAAATTGTCAAGAATTTGACTTTTTTTCTAATATTCTTTAGTCTATATTTACTTTTCCCTACTAGATCCTAAGGTGGTGATGCTATGTTGGTACTTGGCATTTACTAATATTTTATAGATACGCTTATCACTAAGATTGTGAACCAAAGAGAAAGCAATGGTTTTAAATCTACTGTTTGTCTTCTTGAGTAATTATGCCCCATGAATTATCTAGTGTAAACTACAAAATGATTAAACTATTTTGATGCAAGTAAAAAGAAAATGACTTCATATATTTCTTCTTTATGCACCTTTCCAACTTTATGTAGAAAACAATGGATTTACTATGAAACCATTTCATCTGAATTTATTCCAAGGACTCTAACTGGATATGAAATTTTTAAAAGTTATGCAATATTATTTTAAATTTAAGATTCTTTTCAATGATTTACCTTACATCCGACAGTGTTTAAATACCTGTAAAAAGTACACAGTCATTTTCCTTCCTTCCAAGACAGTCAGTGCTGAGAAGTGTCTAAAGATTCTTCAGAAGCATTTAGTGTTTTCATGCTGAAATCTACTTATTTTTACGCTCCCTGGTTTTTCTCAGTGTGTTCCTTGACCTTTTTTTCAAGTGTATTTGTACTGGGCAAGAAGCCAGTGGTATTAGTGCATGGAAACCAGGTTAGTTGTCAGAAGAACTGTGGCAGCATGTCTAATTTTGCTATATTAAATCTGTCACAAAACATTAAGTAAGAGATTATAGGAAGTATGCATAGAGCACGTGGTTTGTAACTTAACAAACTTGTAGTGTTGGGAACAAGCTAAAACCCCTCTCTTTTATCTTCTTTCCCATTTGGTTTCACCAATCTCTTTAAACCACTGCTAGAAGAGTGGGTGAAACTACAAAAAATTTTCATGACCACAAGAAAGCTCTCTCCCAAGTAAAGCCATACCAACAGTTAGTCAGAAATACTTGAGAAGTTAACAAGGATTTTCTTTTCAATCCACACAAATATCTATCTCGTATGCCATGAAAGTATGATGAATCCTTATAACTGCTCCTGTCTAAATATATTTTTAATTTCTGACAAATCAGATTCTTTGTGTAACTAGCAGTGTCTGTGGTAGAAACCAAAGGATATCTCAATACAGTTGTTTTTTTTTTTAGGACAGAAAGTTTTGAGCTTAGAAATAGGTAGTACTTGCTGACTTTTTTTTCTTAATGAGCACAGATAGATCTAAGAATTGTGGTGCATGAAGTGTGCATAATTTGGAGGGCACTGTTTCAGAAACAGAAAAATAATTTACTAGTACAAAGTTAGGTACAAGAACTAATATGTAATTAGAGTATGAAAGAAGTCACAAGTTAAAAAGTACAAAAAGCTGACAAATACCACAAAAATCAGGAAAACAACAATATTTTTATGAAGTAGCAATCTTACATGTCCTTAGTTATATACTTTAGTACCTAGTATGTTATAGGTTCTATACTATGGCCTTGGAATGGCTAAGGCTCACCTTGTTTCTTCCAATCTTTTCAGAGGTCCTTTTGACCCTTAAGAGTATAGCACATAATAGGCAGTAAGAAATGTTTGTGGAATAAAAGTGGTCTAAGAAATAAATTAAAATAAAAAGATGACTGTTGCAGCCTTCCTACCTTATAAATTCAAAGGTTCATCAAGTCCACAATAATAACTAAACTAACCAAGACATTGTGAATTAGATTGATACATGACATTGTGTATGATATAGGGAAGGATTTTTCTTCACTCAGGAAAAAAAACCTAATGAAGACAAAGCTATTTAAAGTAATTTAGCCTCTGAAGAAAAAAATGATGCAAAAAGGAAAATGATTGCATGACCTCCTTTTCAATAAATGTGTTTGCTGTTTCAAAATATAAATGGGGCCAGAGCCTCCATCTTCCACATGGGAAATCCTAAAAGCAAATATTGGATACAGCACTCGGAAGCCTAGATATAGGCTTAATCCCAAAAGCAGATATGGAAAGAGAATGTCTAAGTGTGGAAAACTAAGTTAAAATGTGGTCAGGTCAGCTGGAATGCAAGTAGAGGAAGTTTACATTGGCTGCCTGAAAGGCAATAGGGAGAAGATCAAAGACAGGAATGGGTCAAGGTCAGGTTTAGTTGAAACAAAAGAGGCAAAGGTAGCAGGTGAGGCATAGAAAGGGATGTGTAACCATGTAATCCTAAAAGCAGAAAGGTCTGAGCTGACAGATATGTATCTTTTTACAAGCTAACATCTTCTGCTATGGTTTTAAATGAACTAGGAGTTCGGAAAGTCCAGTTCCAGAATTGTAGATGTTGCACAGCCTGTAAGTCCAGCAACACTCGTTAGGCAATACCTCCTCTTCAGGGTAACTCAAGTCTTCCAGAAGTCCAAAATGACCTGAGTGTTCCCAGTATTGCAGTCCGTCACTGTTTAAGTCATTCCCTTTCTCCCTCCCCAAGCTAATGCTCTCTCAATGTTCCCACCCTTTATAGGGTGGCCAACTGTTCCAGATTGTCTGGGACGGAAAGGCTTCCTCAGATGCAGGACGTTCAGTTTTAAAATTAGGACAGTGAAGTCAAACCACGATGAGTTGATAACCTTGTGGCCCAAATAATCTTGCAAACCAGGTCTAATTTTACCGCGGAACAGTGGTAGGGGCTAACTTGTGCTCTGAACACTAGACTTCCAATCCAGTGTACCTTTCACTATAGTTTGTTCTTATTATGATTATTAAGTCCCTTTCTTAAAAGATGTTAATTTAATAAATGTGATGGAATTTATTTTCACATTTACAATTACAATGTATATACAAAGTCCTAGACTGATAAAAAGTAGATTTGGGTTGCTAATATAGAGATTTTTGGTTTTATCTCACAAGTGCACTCTATCTGTGTGTGTGTGTGTGTGTGTGTTTGTGTTTAAATTACAGTTTTCTGAATGAAGTAGGATGAAATTTATCACCAGATACTCAGACACCATGGAACAAAAATTCTCATTCTGATAACTACTCAATTTTCTTGGAGTGGCCCTGCCATGGAAATTGAGCCATTGAGCTACTGAGAAAAAACATTTTCTAAGCTCTACAGCAAAGTAGATCTTATGAAGCCCATAAATTAACATTTGGAATAAGATTAATGCATCATAATTTCACTCCATTTTGCAAATTCAATCCTCTATTTCAACCTACAGACAAACTGAAATAATGAAGAGCCTCAAAAAGCCCATCTCACCTTAGAAATGCTAAGCCAATGGTGTTGTTGTTTTTTTAACCAGCATTTATGACTATATATGTGTCATACAGGATGGGGGATTGGAAGCTTGGTCTTCTTAAGGGATAAGAAGCGAATTATGTACTTTGAATCTACTTGGATGTCTGTAAATGATGGAGCTCAGTGTTCTGGGGATCTTAGCATTTCAAACTTGAACACTTTGTGTTGAGATTTCATTGAGTGGTCCTCTTATATTTCTTTGTCAATCATGTTTAGCATTGGAAAAAAAAAATGCAACCCTGAACAGTGAAAGCTGCTGAAGTATTCTGAGAGAATGTGAGTTGTAATCATGAAATATTGATTGTGATAATCCACAGCCCAGGAAATGATGTATAGGAGCTACGGAGATTAAGGCATATATTCATCATTGTGTTGACCCCCAGGTTCTCAGCATGATATAGAAGGAGGAGCAATAAAATGGATTGGGCAATAAAATGGGAGACCTGACTGCGGGTCCGTTCATACTGGTTGAGAGCTTACTACATTGTACTAAGAGCTTTTTATATGAATTTTTAAATTTAATTCCCAGAAGAACTCTATGAGAAAATACTTTCCCATTTACAGAGGAGGACACTGAGGGTTAAACAGTTTAAACAACTTGCCCAAATTGACCCAGTGGCCAAGCCAGAATTCAATCTCAGGCCACAAAGTCCACCAGAATTCTTTCTCTGTAAATGAATCTCTTAATACATAATGAAGCCCATCTCAGGCCCGGTGAAGATATGCCAGCACTACAAGTTTCATGGGGATAATTTTAAATGCTGTGTTTATTTAATAGAAACTCTCAAAGGCATTACAGTGTTTGATTGAGGATACAATATAGTTTTTACCAAGATGAGGAAAAAAAAAGAGGACACAAAAGTATATTTACAGGGCTTCCCTGGTGATGCAGTGGTTAGGAATCCACCTGCCAATGCAGGGGACACGGGTTCAAGCCCTGGTCCGGGAAGATCCCACATGCCACAGAGCAACTAAGCCCATGAGCCACAACTACAGAGCCTGTGCTCTAGAGCCCACAAGCCACAACTACTGAGCCCGCGTGCCAAAACTACTGAAGACCGCACATCTACAGCCCATGCTCCACAACAAGACAAGCCACTGCAATGAGAAGCCCGCGCACCGCAATGAAGAGTAGCCCCTGCTCGCCACAACTAGAGAAAGCCCACGTGCAGCAACGAAGACCCAATGCAGCCAAAAAAAAAAAGTATATTTACACTGTGATTAAAGCTAAGTTAAATAACATAATTTCATAAATGGAAACCAGAACTGTAAAATACCAAGAGTGATAGAGTTATGCATATATTTTCTATAGTGTGATAATATTATTTTAATGATGAAAAATTCAGTAAATTTGCAAAATTAAAAAAAATGGAATAAGAGAATACTGGGGGAGAAAACCCAACATTACCAACATATTAGAAACATAAAGTGTGACTATTTTTACAAGCAGAGTGCTATTGGAAATTAAACCTATCATAGAGTCCTTAATTTCTGAAATGAAGTCCATTTCAAGTGTTAGGTGAACTATAAAAGTATTTTAGTGTTTCAGTCCACAGATTTAAAAAAAAAATTATCATTATCCTCTTTCAGTCCTACCAGGGATGAATATTAAAGGGTGGGAACCATTCATGCATGAAGGTGTGGGCCCTCTGTAAATATTAATGATTGACTGACCGTATGACACATTTACCTTTTTTTCTAAAACATGCATCTATACTTGTTTTCTTATAACCTTGGTTACAGCCTGAACCAATTAATGTACCTGTGTGAGATTATCATTTGCTCAATGAAGAAATTTTATTCAATCATGTATGTTTAATATTTCATCTTTTCTCACAGACTCTCCTACCTTGGAATCATAAAAGGCTCTTCATTAACATCTGCAATTTAGTTTGATTAGTATTTCACAGAATCACCTGGCATTTTGTTAACTATGACTTATTAGGCTAATATCATTCTCTAATAACAGGTTTACCATAAAAATAAAACCCTGGTAAAATACTCTGAATTTTAAGTAAATTTGATGAACATGGTAACGCAATTTATGATTATCACACACAAAAGTAAAGAGGATGGAGAAAAAATTATGAGGCAAGATTGTAGAGTAATAGATATTTTAAAACTCCATCAACCTATGTCATGTTTCAATAATATAATTAACAATAACTAACCCTTGAAGGTAGGAATTATTATCCTCATTTAAAAATGAAGAAACTTGTGCTCATTAAGGTCAAGCAACCCAGGTATCTCCAGCTTCGGTGTCCGTGCTCTTAACTACAGTTCACACTCCCTCTAAAGCAGTCACCTGGCTGGTGAAATTACGTTGCCATCACTCAAAATATTGCTCTTACTTGAATTGCTTTTATAGAACCTTAGGAGAAACACTCCAGATTAAATCCTGTTACTTTATAGCCTCAATTCTCTATTTTAGCCAACTATTTTCAAACTTTTGGCTATTTCCAAAAATCTAGTCTTACCTATGAAGAATAAAGATCCTACATCAATGGGTAAGAATCTACTCTGAAGTCTGATCCAAAAGATGATGTTAAATACTTTGAATAATGTCAACGGTGTTAAAGCTGATGTACAGTCTCCAAAGGTGGAAACTTTGATGGCAACATACTCGTTAGGAAGTTTATGTTTGATTTGTGGAGTGGATAAATAGTTGGTGTCAATGGCAATGTAAAAGTTGTAGAAACTGCAGGTGATGGTGAATTCTTTTTGAACACACAGATATTAAGATTCACTTTGATGAAATATATATTGAGATTAGTTCTTGTGTGAAATCTTTTATGGAATAAATTAAATATTGATTCATATTTAAACAAAACATGCAATTCAGTAATATTGCTCTCAATTTTATCCCATGAGTCATTCCACTATGGATCCATTTCTCTGTACTGTTGTCCTCTTCATATTTCTCTATCTTGTCTCCAAAACTTTTATGAGACACAGGAATATACCTACTCGAGATCCTGAAGAATTCTCTTTTCAGATATTTCTGATACATCCCTGTGTAAAAACTAGTTTACACACTGAGTACTAAGAGTATTTAGAAAAGGAAAGGAACATTATTAAATGAAGTTGTTTTGAATGACTTTATAAAGAACTTGGGACTTAAATTGCACTTGGAGGATTTGAAGGACTAGGATACTTACGGATTACTGATAAAAGAGTTAACACATAATATAACTGCAATCTATCTACCATGTATATAAAACTGTGTGTGAATTTATAGAGATCTGTCTTTAATTCCTTCCATAAATGCTATCCCCAAACTTCTTTTTTTCTTTTTAACATCTTTATTGGAGTGTAATTGCTTTACAATGGTGTGTTAGTTTCTACTTTACAACAAAGTGAATCAGCTATACATATACATATGTCCCCATACCTCCTCCCTCTTGCGTAGTGAAACTAAATAATATCTAATCTGACTCAATCTTCAAGGCCCAACTTAATTCTCAATTTCTTAGTAAGGTTTCTCCACACTAAAACAACTCTAATTGTCTTTCATTCCTCTAAATGCCTAATGTAACTTATTGTTTGAAACTCTCATTTTGGCATTTTATTAAACATTATCTTTATAATGTTACTAGCTCTTTTACTATATTTTTAATTTCCTCAAGATAGATTATAAACTTCTAAAGAAAGTTGATCATGTTACATACATTTTGGGTTTTCTACGCAGCAGCTATCTCAATAAATACTGGCTGAATAAATAAGAATAGTTAACATGGTTGTTTTCTGACCATACCAAGGATTTTGGTATATCTATTTAAATGTAGGAGTGTGTATGTGTTTGTGTATGTGTTAAAATTTATATTTTCCCAGCGCATTTTCCAATCAACAATTTAAATGCAGAAAACAAATACAAAAGCTTGACTAATATAATACAACATGTGTAACAACTTATAAACCATCACTTTACATATACAATGCTAAATATCATTAAATTAATTCCAACATCACTGTATTCCTTTGCACTTCTGGTATAAGTTGGGTTTTTGTGCTTTCTTATGCTTATCTTACCCCCGTAATAAGGTGGAAAGTTATTGAGAACAAAAGTTGGTCTTCAATATATAGATAATTTTCTAAAATACACAAAAGTTTTTCTCCCTTCAAAGTACGCTGAAAGTATTTGACTAGCTTCTGTAATCATGAAGCTTAAATAGGAATTTCTGCTCCCTCCATCAGACAAAAGCAACCTGAAATCCAGCCATGTTCTGCTTTTTAAGATAGAGTTTGCTGATTTATCAGTTTGTTTATTTTCACTCTATCTATGCGACCATCATTTTGAAAGGACCTGCTGCAGGTCAGTGTTCCCCTTTCTCCTTGAATTACACCTGCAGTTTTTCAATGGAAATATCAGCAGGAGGAAAGCCTATTACCACTGAGAATTATTCCCCATCATGAACTAAGGAAGCGATGCCTTGCTACAGCTGGAGTGAGACTTCTTCCCAAACATCATGGTGTGCCACACAGCAGAACTTCCTGAATTGGGTGGTAACATACCTAGTTCTAGTCCTGGCTTTGCCATGAAGCAGTGTGTAACCCAAGGTAAGTCACCTTGCCTCTCTAGTTTCAGTTTAATTTTCTATAAACTGAGGAAGTTAGATTGGATTGTTTTTGAGGTCTTACAGATCTACAACCATATGAATTTCACAGGTAAAACTGTTCCTTCAGGCAACTGAGGCAGACCTAATAACAAAATGTTTATTTTTAACATGCATTAAAAAATCAGCATTGCTTTCCCTTTTTGAATAGCACAAGTCCTGCACCCCTTTTTTCACATATCCCTTTTTGAAAATGGTGAAGCCTGAAAACTTTCAGGAAAGAAGCAGCTTATGGTTTTCCCTCATAAGAATAAAATAAATAAATAAATAAATAAATAATAGTGTAAGAACCCACTTGAAACAGACTGACTACTACTCTAGAATTACCAGGTACATCAGAGAGAGCATAAACCCCCCATTCATATATCTACATGGAAGGATGAAGATTTAATCTTTGCTTTTGTTACTAAAAATTGGAAATAAGTATTCGAACGGTACAAAATTGTAGGACTTGAAGACGTCAAAGCTTCTTTTAAATACAACTGTAAAATGAATTTTTGTATTTAAAAAGTGTACTTACACTTCGGGCACATGTCACAGTTTGACTGCCAGGGGAAGTTTTGCACCTATGAAAGGTAGCCTGCATCCAAGCTGTCACACAGAATGCCACGTTGTATCCCCATAGAGGGAAAAATCTCCTTTAAGAAAGATGGTATACGGGATTGTAACGCAATTCAAGGTTTTGTTTGGTTTGGTGTGGTTTGGGTTTCTTACTACTCAACTCACCTCTCGATTTGTCATAAATGTCTCCATTTCCTGAGTTTGTATAGCTGCATAACGAGCAAGAAGAAAAAAATCATCGGAATCACTTCAACCGCTGGGAAAACCGAAGCAAAGCTGCCTGTTAAAAGCTGTTAATTGCAGTTTACAAAGGAGAAATCCCTTATCTTTGAAAGTTCACTTGCTTGAGTGACTCATTCTTCCTGGGAGGGATTAATGCTTAATTAGAAAAAGATGCTAAACAATCTGATGTGCTTCCTGAAGGAAAACCTTACCTTAGTTTGAAAGATTCTTAACAAGGTAATATGCTAATTATTTAATGAATGATTTGTGCTGAGAACTAGAGCTATGTGTTAAAATAGCAGTGCTTATCGCATCTGGCACAGCTCCCAGAAATCAGTGCACTGACTGTTCTAGGATTTGGTGCCAAGCCTGTTTTTTTGTTGTGCTCTGTGCTGGGTTTTGTTTTCCCACCTTTGAGTGTAAACATGTTTGTCAAGGTACACTGTTGGGAAGGAAAGCAGAGAGGATCTGGGTGGGCAAGCCTTGTGGTCAAGGAGGCCAGAGGGGGGCGGGGGACAGAAGAGAGGAGGAAAAGGCAGCCAGAACGCCATCTTCCTCTTCGAGTGTGACTGCATTCTGCTTACAAATACCTGGAAGTAGCAGCTCTCCAACAGAGCTGTGGGGTATGAGGAAGTTAGAAAGCGGAGCATGTACACTTCAGAGGAAGGTAACAAGGCATCACTGCAAGCCCAACTTCACACTTTGCTTGTCTGTCAGGGGGTTTTCTCCTTCCTGACAATACCCCCAATGTTTTGGTAGGCAGACTCCAGTTCACTTAGTAAGTGAGAGGCATGGGTGGAATGCCAGGTATGTCTACAGAGCAAAGCAGTGCAGGCAGGCTGACGCCAGGAGAGAATAGGCAGGTACCTATTGAGTTACAGGATTTCTACAAATCTAATCCTCATGTAATGTGAGACTTATTACAGAGCTATCCTCTGCTAGGGCTGTGAAGTCTGAGGATATGAACAGTCTCTGAGGTAATGATCCCAGTTAACCCATTGCAACCCAGCTTCATTTGACCAAAACTAATAGCCTCTTATCCTTGTAATGCTATTTAAGAGTGATAGTGATTACAAGTTGCTTACTAATTGTATAAAAAATACTCAGAGTAAGTAGGACATTACTGAACTGAAACAGATGTTTAATATGCCTACAGACAGTGAACAATACAACCACAGCAACTAGGGCTATTTTAAGGTGCTTTCTATTTAATGTGTCTGACACTGGATAGTCTATACATTACTAATGATGGGTATCTATAATTTATGGTGCATTTTTGCATGTGATAAATTTGTTATGAAAATTCTAAATAGCAAAGTTATTTATTAGTATTTAAAAAGCATCTACTTAAGGGAAGCAGTTTTTTTCCTGGGACATCTTCATTAATTATCATAATAAATTGATGACACACTTATCAAAGGAAGAAAATCAGAATTGCCAACACAAATAAGAAAGAGGCTCAGGTACTAAAATTTCAAATATTCATGATGTACGTCGTATACTTTTGTTGATCATCAACTAACAAACATCTTTGGAAAGTGAGTGAGAGAAATGAAAACATTGTTTCTAGACTTAATATATGATCAAAAGAATTCTCTAAATCAAGCTTGATTGATTAAAAATGATCAGTCTTCCAACAATCCCATAATTACACAAAGGTAAAAAAATTAAGACAACAGTTCTTTATCAATGTCATAAAACTCCAACCATAATCCAAATCTCCATATTACAGATCATTCTTAAGACTGATTCACTAATAAATAACGTTTAACCTGAGAAATATTCTACAAATGGCTCCAAATTACCTTTATGTTTTTCTTACATGTTGATACCTTCCCCAAAGGCATTTAGGTCCATTACCATATTTAGATGCCTTGAATAATCTGAAACACCTCTTTGTAGAGTTTTATTTATTAACACAGAGGTACCAAAATCAAGGAGTTAAAAGTCTAGATACTGATATGAGAAATGATATTTATAAAAGTGTCTTCTGTGACCCATGTATTCTAATAAATACTTTAGCTATGTTAATTTATTTATACATTTTTATGATTCCTACCTTTCAGATGAAGAAAATGAGGCTCAGATCAAGCAACCAGTGAGTAACTGGTGCCGGACTTAACCTAGGACTAGTTGACTCAAAGCCTGTTGAGAGTGGAACTAAATGGAGCACTCCACAAAAATAGCACTCCCCCAAAGAGGACAAAGTCTAAGCATGAAAAGAACATTAGATTTGTTCACTAGAGATCTGGGTTGAAAAATGGCTCTGCTTCTTGCTTATTTCTGAACTGACATAAATTGTAGCATTTCTATGCACCTCAATCTTCTTGCCTTTAAATAGAGATGGAAAATTATATCATCATGCTTTGGTGAGGATTGAGATAAAACTGATGCCCATAAGTGTGTAGACGGTGTGTGGTGTCTTGAACCATGTACTGTTCCTATCCACATACACTGCATTATACAAGTGATTCTCTATTGAACGTGGGCGGGAGGGGGAAGGAAAAAAAAACAGGCCGTCCTGTTCCTGGCTGAACTGGCAGAATTTACTGAAGGAGCTTGCCTCTGAACAATATTGAAAGTTTGCTTTTAAGTTAGTTTGTAACATTAAAGCCAACCCCCATCCTAAATTTGTTCACTCCCCTACTCCTCTTGTTTCTTTCAAGCTATTGCCAATTTTATCCCTGTTTAACCTTTGTGGTAGATAAGCAGATGCTATTAAATCTTGGACTACTGAGTAGGCCTCTTGAAAACAGCAGTCAGTATTTGACAAAAGAATGTAGAGAGATATTCTAAGCAGTTTTTTTTTTAACACAAAAAACATTAATTAAAATGAATAAATTGAGGACATTTGTAAAATAGCTCTTTTTGAAGGTGTTCTTAATTCCTAAATTAGTAACATCTTTAATATTTGGTAAAGATAAACATACTCCAACCTACTGAGTGATTTTACTGGGTGATAGTATTCTATATTAATTGCTGTTTTGACTTTGGTTTTAGTATGGTATGAAGCATTTTTCTTTAGGCCAGACACATATTTGAAATACCAAATGTATCTATTTAATTAGATATATTTCTATATTTTGTGGATGTTACATTTAAAATTCCCAAAGAAAATGTGGTTTAGAAGAGTTCATTTCTACAAAAAGCAAAGTAGAATAAATGCTTGTAAATTAATTTTTTAAAGAAATGCTACAAAGATTTAAAAGTGAAGAATAAAATACCTTAATAATAAATGGGATCTAAATCTGAATTTCTTAAAATTCAATTTCTTGGTAAATATTCTGTGTGCACTTGAAAAAAATATGTATTCTATTGTTATTGGGTGCACTGTTTTATAAATATTAATTAGATTAAGTTGGTTGGTGGTGTTCTTCAAATTTACCATACACGTGACTTTCTGTGTACTTGTTCTATCAATTATTCAGAGACAAGTTGAAATCTATTACTATAATTATGGATCTATTTCTTCTTGCAGTTCTATCAGTTTTTACTGCATGTGTTCTGAAGCTCTCTTGTTTAGTAATTATTTGTGATTGTTATGAATTGATCCCCTTTTCATTATGAAATGACTATCTTAACACTGGAAATATTCTTTGGTCTAAAATCTACTTTGTCCTATACTAATATAACCAGTCTAGCTTTCATTTGATTGGTGTGGGCATTGGTATCATAATTTTCCCTCTATTAATCTATTTGTTTCTTTATATTTTAAGTATATTTCTTATAGACAGCGTATAGTTGGGTCTTGATTTTTTTTATTTAATCCAACAATATCTGCCATTCAATTGTTTTGACCATTTATAGTTAATGTGATTATTAGTATAGTTAGGCTTATATAATTTTTAATATGTCCCATCTTTTCCTTATTCCCTTTTTTCTCTTTTTCTGGCTTCCTTTAGACTGGGTATCTTGATGGTGCCATTTTATCTCCTTTGTTCGTTTATTAATTATAATGCTTTGTTAGTTAATTTTGTTAGGCTGTATGGTAAGACAGTAACTTATCACTATCTCTGCCATCAAGTGATATTATCCCACTTCATGTATAGTATACTTTCATTTCTCCTCTCCCAGCCTTTATGCTCTTACTGTCATACACTGTATTTTTACCTGTATTTTAAACTTCAAAATATATTATCTTTGTTTAAACAGTCAATTTATACTTTAAAGTCATTTAAATAATAAGAAAATAAAGTCATTTTAATAATAAAATATAAATATCTGGTTCTAATTTCCAATATTTTTTTTGTATAGATCCACAAAGGGTTTCATCTAGTGTCATTCAGTTATATTTCATTTCGTATCATTTTTCTCCTGCTTGAAGGACTTCCTTGAACATTCTTTGTAGTACAGATTTGCTGGTGATCAATTCTTTCAGATTTCATATGTCTTTATTTTGCCTTAGTATTTGAAAGATATTTTTGCTGCTGAGTATAGAACTCTAGGTTGACAGATTTTTTTCCAGTACTTCCAAGCTGTTGTTCCACTATTTCCTCACTTGAGTTGTTTCTGATGAGTACTCTGCTCTCATTCTTGTGTTTGTTCCTCTGTATGTAATTTTTTTCCCCTCTGACTGCTTTTAAGATGTTCTCTGTATCACTGAGTACTTTGATTATAAGGTGTAGTTTTCTTCATGTTTCTTGTGCTTGGAGTTCACTGAGCTTCTTAGATATATGGATTTATTGTTTTCATTAGATTTAGAACAGTTTTGGCCACTATTATTTCAATTTTTTTTTCATCCCACTCCTTTTCTTCAGGGATTCCAAGCATGTGTGTATTAGGTGGCTTGAAGTATCCTCCAGGACTCGGAGGCTCTGTTCATTTTTAAAATTATTCTCTTTTCCTCCTTGTTTAATTTTGAATCATTTCTATAGCCATATTTTCAAGTTCATTAATCTTTTCTTCTGTAATACCTAAACTGCTGTTAATCCCATCCAGTTTATTTTTTTATCTCACACATTGTAGTTTTTATCTCAGAAATTTGATTTGGGTCTTTTTATATCTTCCATAATCTCTACTTAACTTTTTGAACATATAGAATACAGCTAAAATAACTGTTTTAATGTCCTTTTCTGCTAATTATAGCATCTCTGTCAGCTCTGGGTCAGTTTCCATGGGTTGATTATTCTCCTCATCATGGGCCCTATTTTCCTGCTTTTTGCATTTCTGAATATCTTTGATTGAATGCCAGACATTGTTAGGTGAGGAATATTTTGCATTCCAGTAAATATTCTTGAACTTCGTTTTGGGATGCTGTTACTTGAAATAGTTCAATTATTTTGGGTCTTGTTTTATGATGTTTTTAGGTGAGCTTGGCTCAGTGCCCATTTTAGGGCTATTTATTCTTTACTTCCAAGGAAGATTTTACTAAGTACTCTACCCAATGCCCCTTGAATTATGAGTATTTCCAGCATGGATGGTAGAAAGAGTCACTCTCCCAGGCCCCATGTGAGCAGTAGGTACCATTCCCTTTACTCATTTTAGGTGGTTCTTTCCCATAGCCTCAGGTAGTTTTTTCACATGCATGTCTGCTGAATATTTAGGTGGCTTTCTGTAGATCTCTGAGTTTCTCTTTCTATGTGGTGTTTTCCTCTCCAGTACTTGCCACCTTGGTCTTCCCAGATCCTCTGCTATGTCTCCTCAATTTGGGGAGATCTCCAGACTCCAAATGGGTTTCCCTTTCCTGTGGTACAGCTGAGATACTCTCTCAAGGCAGAAAACTGGGATAGCCATAAGGTTCACCTTACTCCCTGTCTCTTAGAAATTACTATGTCTTGTTGTGTAATGGCCAATGTCTTAAAAATCACTGTTTTATTTCATGTTTTGTCTTTTGTTGTTGTTATTTCAGTCTGGAAGGTAAATCTAGTCACTCTTTCTCCATCTTGGCCAGAAACAGGTAAAATTCAATTTCTGAACCAGACAGAATAATTTATTGATTCTAGGAACAGGAAATATTCTTGCTAATTACTAGCTAATTCCTTATTGTATAGCTGAGGACATTAATGCACAAGAAATTGAGTATTTTTTATAATATCACACAACTAGTTATAGTATTGTTCTTATGATTTTTGCTATCTTTTAGTACCAAGAATTTATATCTTCTTGTACTTGTTTCCTATAATTTATCTGTGTAGGTCTTAGTCATAGATGAATTTGAAAGGAGTCAAAAATGTCATCTTTTTTCACACACCACCCCCCCCCGCCACTCCTTAATTTTCACATAATGAAACTGAGAACCAGAAAGGTAATCATATTGTGTGGAAACAAAAGGCTACTGTGGATCTGGGCAAAGAAAGAGAATTAGTTGTTTCCTTCTTCTGAATCCTGTTCTGCCCCAAGCTGAAAGCAGAACACCAGAGTTCAGCTTTGAGAAATAGACCTACTGTGCTGATTCCAGTTTAGTCATAGTTTGAAGACTAAACCAAAACCAAGAAATCTGCCATGTAAAGAGAAATCTTATGAAACCATTTTATCATAAGGAAGTCAGGAAGTTATAGAGCCAAGGTGGTTTTGCAAAAAACAGAACAATTATCAATGGCATTGCCTAAGATGATCACAAGCTCCCTAAGTAAAGGCTCCTGCTAACCACATGGTTAAGGATAGATGAAAGTTGAACAAGTGAATAAGGAATTTATGGACAATGCTTATGCCCCAAAACTCTCCTTTTATTGCCCTGCTATTCCCTCAGTTCTTTCTTCTAGGATACCTCCTACTATAAAAACTCAAAGAGACACTGATTTATACTACAGATTAAACCTCTGAGAGACAAACACTGGTGTTACCTCACCCAAGGTATTTATAATTTTTTTTTTTTTTTTGAGCGGTACGCGGGCGTCTCACTGTTGTGGCCTCTCGCGTTGCGGAGCACAGGCTCCGGACGCGCAGGCTCAGCGGCCATGGCTCACGGGGCCTAGCTGCTCCACGGCATGTGGGATCTTCCCGGGCCGGGGCACGAACCCGTGTCCCCTGCATCGGCAGGCGGACTCTCAACCACTGCACCACCAGGGAAGCCCGGTATTTATAATTTGAAGGAAGAATCTAGATAATTCTAAGCCAGCATTTCCAAAAGTATATTCCATGATCATTACTAGATGGTCACAAACTTTAAAAAAAAATTTGGGGTTAAATATTTGGCTTCTCAAAGTTAAGCAGCTCTCTTTATTGTGGGTTTTTCAGTCTTTAAGTCACTGTCAGACATCATGCATCTCTAAGAGAGGAAAGAAAATATTCGGCATTTCCCAAATTTCTTCATAGAACCATTATCTCGACTAGTGTTCTATGAAAAATATGCTGGGAAAAGTTAACCTAAGAAATAAATGCTATGGTTACATTTTCAGGTGCCATGGTAGTTTGATGAGAAAGTATTTTTGACGCTAAGAACTATTTTTGATATCCTAAGAGAATGAACAACTTTGATCCTTGTAAAAATTGACCTTATGGATTGGTCAAATTAATATTTTGAACACTATCTTTCTAACAGGCTTTCATAAAAACTATGCTTGAACAAGAAAAATGAATAGAAAATTTCTATGATGCTTCCCAAGCAGAACCCATTACCCCTTAATTACAGAACACTGAAACTATATTTTGGGGAACAAAGAGGAAAAGCCTTAGATGGGTGGCATAAGGAGGAGGAATTAGGGGTTCAGTTTCATTTCCTTCCAAACTAATTGCCTAAGGAGCTTTTTATTTCATCAGGAAGTACACTAACAAATGGCCTCCTTGACTTTTGCTAATCACTTTATTAATGCTTTAGCCAGATTTTAAAATATGCAGTAGTATGAATATCTGTGGAGAAAAACCTTTATGGTGCATAAATTACAAATTTACTATCTCAATTGCAGTTGAGTTTTAATGTTTCCTTTCCAGAAAAGCCCTAGTGCATATTCTTCAGGGAGCAATCCTGCACTCTTAAGGGAATGAACTGAATGACCTAATGGGTCTTTCCATCTTTAATTTCTGTAATTCAGGAAAGCCTCATAAAACACAAGCTTCCTTTGTGAATTAACTTTTCTCTGAAAGTATTGAAACCACTTTCTTGCACACTTTGGAAGTACTTTAAAATGTTTAACAATATTAGAAATATTTAGTGGACCCATATTGAAAAATATCAGCTAAGTAATACTTAATGGTTCAAGAGTAATTCTTCCGAAACAAGAATTATGGAAGAAATATGGCACATGACTTCTTCACTCCCTTTCAAATTATAGAAACCATCTTTCACAACACCAAGAAAAATAAAGATTTTTTAGAAAGAATCTAAAACAAAAATCAAACTAACAACTAATTATGAACTATCTTTTATTCATAAAGTATGGTGCTAAAGTATCATTGTTAAAAAAGCAAAGGGGGCTTCCCTGGTGGCGCAGTGGTTGAGAGTCCGCCTGCCGATGCAGGGGACACGGGTTCGTGCCCCGGTCCGGGAAGATCCCACATGCCGCGGAGCGGCTGGGCCCGTGAGCCATGGCCGCTGAGCCTGCGCGTCCGGAGCCTGTGCTCCGCAACGGGAGAGGCCACAACAGAGAGGCCCGCATACCACAAAAAAAAAAAAAGCAAAGGCATTTACTGAAAACGCAAAAGATGTATTACATCTCCGTTTTAAACTATCTAGTAAATGTAAAATAAATAAGAACTTTTATTGAAAAAAGAATGTGTGCTAGAGAGTATGAAAAATTTAGTGGAATATTAGCCATGGCTGTTTACCATGAATGTTTGCAGTTTAAGAGGGAAAACAAAACAACCACAATAGGACAATTAGAACATAATGAGTCATGAATTTTAAGCTGTGAGAATTCTGTTGGCACTACAAAGGTGAGAGTATGCATTAAGAAGAATGAGTTGAGAGGTGATTTGCAACTCCTATCTGTACCTCACAGAACTTTGGGTTAAATATCCATCAAGATTAGAATTTTTTACTCTAGAATTCAATACTTGGAAGGGCTGGGCTTGGAGTTCCATGAACCATAGTATCATCTGAGAAATTGTGTGTGCGTGCCTTTGCATTAAAGACTTTTATGACGTATTCACTGGTATTTGTGACCCTAATATGTTTAAAGAGAATAGGTATTGTCTTTATATGGCTATAATTCTAAACTAGCATAAAAATTCATTTAAATAGCATACGTTTTAACATGCAAAATAAAACCTATTTAGATAATACTAATGAATTAGTAGTAGCCCAATTTTGTGACTCAGCTAATGGAAACTGTGAAGTTATTTCCAATTGCATATTATTGACAGTGGTAATAACTTCATTTTTAGCATGTATCTTTCCAAAGTTCAGACATAAAGCTACACCAAATGGACCTTAACTTTTCTATGGGCTTTAGACATATGTAATATTAGAAAATGACATTTCTAGTTTAAAAAATTATGACGAGTCCATGAACAAATCAATATATAAACAAAATGTAGTATAGAGATAAAATGAAATATTATTCAGCCATAAAAAGGAATGAAGTTCTGATACATGCTACAGCATGGATGGATCTTGAAAACATTATACTAAGTGAAATAAGCCAGACACAAAAAGACACATATTAAATGATTCCACTTATATGAAATATATCGAATAGACAAATTAGAGGTTACTAAGGGTTAGGGAAAGAGGAGAATGGGAAATTATGGCTTAATAAGTACAGAATTTCTGTTTGGGGTGATGAAAGGGTTTTAGAAATAGTAGTGATAGTTGTACAACATTGTGAATATAATTAATGGTACTGAATTGTACACTTAAAATGGTTAAAATCGCAAATTTTATGTTATGTGTATTTTAAAATAAAAAATGTTCAAAAATAATTAAGATTTTTCTTGTTTTGCCTTTCATATAAGGATCATTACAACTTAATTATCTCACTTTGATAACCTAGGGGATTGTGAGGTATTTATAAAAGCCCCCCATTCTACAGATAGTGGCACTGAGGGTAACTTACTTTGATTAGTAGCCTATGTTTGGGAAAGATAAGAGGAAATAATGACCATATAGGAGCACTGGTGGGAAATGAGATAGAAGACAAACAAGAAAAATACCTTTGACCCATGTCAGCAGTGGATTAAAGCAAACAGTTATAGCATTTTCTGGGACATTGAGCTCTTTGGTAGAAAGAAGAGAAATGATGTGATTGATGGAGAAGAAAGGGCTCAAGGCTAAGAATCTACATTCTAGTCTTAATTCTGTTATTTTCTACATACAGAAGCTCACATCTCTGGGTTTTCCTTCTCTTAACATAAAAGGGCTAGATGAATATTTTTCATTCTAATTGTAAAATTATGTGGGTAGTTAATTCAAGACATTGAGATTCAATGACAGATTACTTGCTGAAGCCAAGTTTTAAAAATCAAAATTTGGTCATTTTGATAAAATTTTAATTATCTTATTAATTGTTGTCAGTACAGTCTAGCTATTTGGCATTGTCATTTGAATCTAACAAGTTAATTTTTGTGTATAGATACATTTCAGAATTTAAAACGACATGAATTGATGATTTTATTAAGATGCTCTTATAAAATACTCTATCAACATATTCTTCTAAGAACAGAGTATGGCATTTAAGCTTGGTGACTACTGAATGCAACCAAACTATATCCCATATGTTCAACTCGTATTTTTTTTTTGTGGTATGCGGGCCTCCCTCTGTTGTGGCCTCTCCCGTTGCGGAGCACAGGCTCCGGACGCGCAGGCTCAGCGGCCATGGCTCACGGGCCCAGCCGCTCCGCGGCATGTGG